>NC_060119.1:242821539-243131664 GCF_021461395.2 Schistocerca americana | reverse complement strand
ATCGCCTTCCCGAAGCTCCAATATCACATAACCATTATCCTCCTCAGTATGTTAACCAATCACCGCTGCCTAGTAATAACACCGAATGTGGCATACACACAATTATTCTACACTTAACCACTGAGAATCTTCGGATACAAAACAGTAATACACTTATTAATAACTCTCCTAAAACAAAGGAACAACAGCAGAATTTAAATTATTTCAATGGAATGTGCGAGCTGCTACCGCAAATAAGAGGCTACAGCAACGCGAACTTTGGGCAATAAAGGTAACAGTGGTTATCATATCCGAGACGTGGCTTAAACCATTTAACATTGTGCAATTTCGAGGATCTCAAGTCTACCTACAGGTTGGAGAAGATAGCAAGAAATCAGTTGTCCTTCAAACTAACGAAGTGCAGAGAAACATCCCAATAATCTTAAACTACGACAATACCGAAAGTTTTCAAGTGATAGCAGTCACGATGTCATTTCCCATCCGTAGCATAACCATTATAGCCATTTACTGTCGGTTAGGGTCTTACGTACAACCAGAACAGTGAAAAGCTATGGTACAGCAGCTCGAACCTCCGTGCATATTTTACGGGGACTTTAAGGGGCATAATGGAATGGGGGCTTGTGAAATAAACTAAAGGTTAGGAACTGAAGTCCGTGAGATTATGGCCAAGTTTAAAGTATTCTCAACATTATTACCAGTCTTAACTTTAGGAGCCACAGTAATTGATTTGATCTTCCGTTGGACAAATATCCCTTCAGTTTTTGAATAGAAAACTGTACCTTATTGAATGAGATCTGACTATTACGTAGTTATTCTTCCGGGAACCCCGAACGCTAACACAGTACGTAATCCAGCTAACAAACGGAACGTTAAAAAGGTAAAATAAAGGATAAAATAATTTAGCCTTTACCTGAAGCGCAGTTCTCACAAACAAGATATATAATTTTTATGAATCAGATCGAAGTAGAAGCATCACTTTCTATTCCACAGAGAGTGTTTGTAAAGGTGACAACCAAGTAGTGGATCTAAACAGCATACAACACAGGAAGCCTATAAAAAGGCGATTGCAGCCACCAGTCTCTATCACGGGACTTCTAAGAAAGAACGCTGGAATGTGCATTGTGGAGACGCATTGCAGCAAGTCCGTATGCACCATCGACCATCTAGTAGTTGTTAATTGTACAATTAGAGGGTAGTTTTAGTCCACATATAAACATAACTGTTTGTAATTTAAAAAATTACGCATAGGAACAATAATTTGAACTTGATGCACATATATAAGTTCTTTCTGAGCATAAAACAATGGTTGTACTCTTAATAGATGTAAACGCATGGTGTAACTAGGGGCCCCCAGCGTCATACAGATAATGAACACCACATGCCGTTTACTTAGCTTCACATAGTCGAAGTGATTGGGAAGATAAGTCCGGTTGTATGGTCGTCAGGGGTCTGTTCTTGTTGTTGTTGTTGTGGTCTTCAATCCTGGGACTGGTTTGATGCAGCTCTCCATGCTACTCTATCCTGTGCAAGCTTCTTCATCTCCCAGTACCTACTGCAGCCTACATCCTTCTGAATCTGCTTAGTGTATTCATCTCTTGGTCTCCCTCTACGATTTTTACCCTCCACGTTGCCCTCCAATGCTAAACTGGTGATCCCTTGATGCCTCAGCACATGTCCTACCAACCGATGCCTTCTTCTAGTCATGTTGTGCCACAAACTTCTCTTCTCCCCAATCCTATTCAATACCTCCACGTTAGTTATGTGATCTACCTATCTAATCTTCAGCATTCTTCTGTAGCACCACATTTCGAAAGCTTCTATTCACTTCTTGTCAAAAACTATTTATCGTCCATGTTTCACTTCCATACATGGCTACACTCCACACAAATACTTTCAGAAACGACTTCCTGACACTTAAATCTATACTCGATGTTAACAAATTTCTCTTCTTCAGAAACGCTTTCCTTGCCATTGCCAGTCTACATTTTATATTCTCTCTACTTCGACCATCATCAGTTATTCTGCTCCCCAAATAGCAAAACTCATTTACTACTTTAAGTGTCTCATTTCCTAATCTAATCCCCTCAGCATCACCCGACTTAATTAGACTACATTCCATTATCCTCGTTTTGCTTTTGTTGAAGTTCATCTTATATCTTCCTTTCAAGACACTATCCATTCCGTTCAACTGCTCTTCCAAGTCCTTTGCTGTCTCTGACAGAATTACAATGTCATCGGCAAACCTCAAAGTTTTTATGACTTCTCCATGAATTTTAATACCTACTCCGAATTTTTCTTTTGTTTCCTTCACTGCTTGCTCAATATAAAGATTGAATAACATCGGGGAAAGGCTACAACCCTGTCTCAATCCCTTCCCAACCACTGCTTCCCTTTCATGCCCCTCGACTCTTATAACTGCCATCTGCTTTCTGTACAAATTGTAAATAGCCTTTCGATCCCTGTATTTTACCCCTGCCACCTTCAGAATTTGAGAGAGAGTATTCCAGTCATCATTGTCAAAAGCTTTCTCTAAGTCTACAAATGCTAGAAACGTAGGTTTGCCTTTCCTTAATCTAGCTTCTAAGACGAGTCGTAGCGTCAGTATTGCCTCACGTGTTCCAATATTTCTACGGAATCTAAACTAATATCCCCGAGGTTAGCTTCTACTAGTTCTTCCATTCGTCTGTAAAGAATTCGCGTTGGTATTTTGCAGCTGTGGCTTATTAAACTGATTGTTCGGTAATTTTCACATCTGTCAACACCTGCTCTCTTTGAGATTGGAATTATTATATTCTCTTTGAAGTCTGAGGGTATTTCGCCCGTCTCAGACATTCATACATCTTGCTCACCAGATGGTAGAGTTTTGTCAGAACTGGCTCTCCCAAGGCCGTCAGTAGTTCTAATGGAATGTTGTCTACTCCCGGGGCCTTGATTCGACTCAGGTCTTTCAGTGCTGTGGCAAACTCTTCACGCAGTATCATATCTCCCATTTCACCTTTATCTACATCCTCTTCCATTTCCATAATATTGTCCTCAAGTATATCGCCATTGTATAGACCCTCTATATACTCCTTCTACCTTTCTGCTTTCCCTTCTTTGCTTAGAACTGGGTTTCCATCTGAGAACTTGATATTCATACAAGTGGCTCCCTTTTCTCCAAAGATCTCTTTAATTTTCCTGTAGGCTGTATCTATCTTACCCCTAGTGAGATAAGCCTCTACATCCTTACATTTCTCCTCTAACCATCCCTGCTTAGCCATTTTGCACTTCCTGTTGATCTCATTTTAGAGACGTTTGTATTCCTTTTTGCCTGTTTCATTTACTGCATTTTTATATTTTCTCCTTTCATCAATTAAATTCAATATTTCTTCTGTTACCCAAGGAGTTCTACCAGCCCTTGTCGTTTTATCTACTTTATCCTCTGCTGCCCTTCTAATTCATCCCTCAAAGCTACCCATTCTTCTTCTACTGTATTTCTTTCTCCTATTCTTATCAATCGTTCCCTTATGCTCTCCCTGAAACTCTGTACAACCTCTGGTTTAGTCACTTTATCCAGGTCCCATCTCCTTAAATTCCCACCTTTTTGCAGTTTCTTCAGTTTTAATCTACAGCTCATAACCAATAGATTGTGGTCAGAGTCCACATCTGCCACTGGAAATGTCTTACAATTTAAAACCTGGTTCCTAAATCTCTGTCTTACCATTACATAATCTATCTGAAACCTGTCAGTATCTCCGGGTCTTTTATTATTCTTGAACCAAGTGTTAGCTATGATTAAGTTGTGCTCTGTGCAAAATTCTACCAGGCGGCTTCCTCTTTCATTTCTTAGCCCCAATCCATATTCACCTACTACGTTTCCTTCACTCCCTTTTTCTACTACCGAATTCCAGTCACCCATGACTTAAATTTTCATCTCCCTTCACTATCTGAATAATTTCTTTGATTTCATCATACATTTCTTCAATTTCTTCATAATCTGCAGAGTTAGTTGGCATATAAACTTGTACTACTGTAGTTGGCTTCGTGTCTATCTTGGCCACAATAATGCGTTCACTATGCTGTTTGTAGTAGCTTACCCGCACTCCTATTTTTTTATTCATTATTAAACCTACTCCTGCATTACCCCTATTTGATTTTATATTTATAACCCTGTATTCACCTGACCAGAAGTCTTGTTCCTGCTGCCACCGAACTTCATTAATTCCCACTACATCTATTTCCCTTTTTAAATTTTATAATCTACCTGCCCGATTAAGGGATCTGACATTCCACGCTCCGATCCGTAGAACGCCAGTTTTCTTTCTCCTCATAACGACGTCCTCTTGAGTAGTCCCCGCCCGGAGATCCGAATGGGGGACTATTTTACCTCCGGAATATTTTACCCAAGAGGACGCCATCATCGTTTAACCATAGAGTAAAGCTGCATGCCCTCGGAAAAAATTACGGCTGTAGTTTCCCCTTGCTTTCAGCCCGTCGCAGTACCAGCACAGCAAGGCCGTTTTGGTTAGTGTTACAAGGCCAGATCAGTCAATCATCCAGACTGTGGCCCCTGCAACTACTGAAAAGGCTGCTGCCCCTCTTCAGGAACCATACGTTTGTCTGGCCCGTCAACAGATACCCCTCCGTTGTGGTTGCACCTACGGTACGGCTATCTGTATCGCTGAGGCACGCAAGCCTCCCCACCAACGGCAAGGTCCATGGTTCACGGGGGGTGTCTGTCCTTATGCAACTGAAATAAATGCCAATCACGGTTCCACCCACACTAAACAGCTTTCCTGATCGTTGGTTTGAAAACAGTAAAAGTGATTGGTGTTCAACAGAACTGTCCTTCAGTAATGCTCCTCTTTGTTAACGGGTCGCCTATTTCCTTGTGTAAAATTCCATGATGTCTTTTTATCTATAACAAGTGAAAATCTATGACATTTTCCTATGTTTCTGTTATGGTCGCCATTATATCCACAACATGTCTGTTAGTCTGCTTGTCGAATTTTGGATTTTGTAATTTCTTCGTAACACTTTGGGAGTCCGTGGTTTTAAATATGAGCTTAAATGTCTGTATGGCACATGATGATAGCAACGTGATAGTTAGTAAAGAACAATAAAATGCGACTGACGCGGTAAAAATTGTTTCAAAAATATATAATACAGTCACTATTCTCAATCAATTTCATACAATATGGAATATCCTGGAGGCTACTAACACCTTAAATGTGTGTAAGCGTCTATTGCCGCTCAAGATGCACGATTTTATTTCACTTGGTCTGGAATTCGTCATATTAATAATAGGTCGCAGCAATTCGATGTTCTTCTCGTGTTCAAAATTGAAGCCTCTTGCTGATAATAATCTCTTCAGGCTGGTATTTTCCTGTCATGTACTTGGACTTCATTTCAGTGATAGCAAGACCGTTAGGTTGTGTCGCTTCCTACAGCTCACTCACTGTTCCCTCCATTTACCACGTTATTCAACTAATTACTGCAACACAACCCCATATGGATATATCTGATTAGGTTTCGTACCTACGTAACCAGATGTCTGGAGTTTACGAGTAGATACTTCAAAAATTAGGCTGGAAAGCACAGCAAATACGTGACCTCTGGTAGAATTCCCTTACTGATACCAAATCGACTACTTAATTCTCCAACCACTTGCACTGCAGCTACGGAACTCATCTGGGTTGCTTGGATAATTGAAAAATGCTTAGATGGTATACCCAGTAATAATTATTCGCTTAACATTTCCACCCTTTTTTTAAGAAACGCGGACCTTCTTGAACTCTACACAGGTGTTGTGAGGCTCTGCATTATGATCATTCGTTATTTCATGTATTTGAATTTTGAGGAATGTCTGATCTGTTGTTAGGTTATTAGGCCGAAATCCACCCTAATACTCTCCAAAATATCTCTTCTGAAAATTGAGATAGTTTGTGCACATAACCTTAGACAATATTTTGAAGGGTAGAATCAAAAGGGCAATTCTTAGGCTATTAGAATAGGACGTAATTCCTCTGGACGAAAGTAAATAAGGCTTGTTGCGCCGTTGAACGCAAAAGCTCACTCCGCAATTTAGGTATAAGCGAGCAGAGCTAAGATGAAAGTGATGATGGTAGGAGTAATCAGGATGTCACTTTACTAATACATTACAATTGAGAAGAATCAGATGAAGAACGTCTACGACGTCAGACGGTCCATAAGTAAAAATTATTAATATACCGTAATCTACGAAGAAGATTTGCACTCAAGGGCAGAAACGAGGAGGATATTTCTCATCTGCTGCATATAACAAAATCTTACGTAGATTAGACCAACTACAGCTAAATATTTACGTGGATTCGAGGGAGTTATGATTGGAATTGTACGTCTAAAGCTGAGTGTTTTATTACGTCCAAAAATCAGAGGGTGAGAAAATTAGAGGACCAAGAAGCAATTGAAACATATAGCTGTAGGAAGACATTAAGAGTAAACATGTTAAAAACATACTACTTGAAGAAGTACCAGACAGAAAATATGTAAATTAGCATATGGAAAATAAATCTGTTAAATTATCCAGGAATATCTAACGCAGCCAAGGAGGTTGAAGAAGGGGGGAAATATTGTAGTGGCAGCCGAAGATTATAATTCGTAAACCAAAGTATTGATTATGGCACAGGTAATAAATATTGTAGTGGTAAACACTTTTGTAAATAAGCAATCAATTACGATGGCGTTGATGTATGCTGTGCGCCACTTATTAATTAATTGAAACGTTCACTTGAGTGTGGTTAAAGTAATTAAATATAAATGTTTTAATTGGGTGTGCACATACGACAAGGAATTGAAATGGCCATTTATCGACGCCATTATAATTGTTACGTTCGTCTGTATATTTGGGCCCTGTTTGAATAAATTTTAGATTTTTATTTCAGTTGTCAATGATACTGAAAATCAGTGCTCCTGTACACAACATTTTAGAACGGTCAAAAAATAAATAATTTATACAGAAAAAAAATAATTTTTCGTTTCATATGATGAACAGTATCTTTATGCAGAAATCACCGTACGCTACTTATTTAGCCGTACACATCGTACATAATACGCCTTGTCTCTCGCTGTGGTCGACATCAGGTAAGGGTAACGTCTTTTAGAAGAGTGCTGTCCCCCTCCTGCTTTTCCTACAGCGAGGTATACTTATAGAAGACCTCCTCCTATAGCCTAACTCACAGCGAGGTATCGTGAAGGACAGGAATAAGGGCAAACCCAGATCAGGTTTGCGTGGTTGTTAAGGACACTCGTATGGTACATCAGCCAGACTGAGTGTGGCTGTTAGATGGTTTTCCACGCGCATTTAGGAGAATGTTGTAGTGTTCCCAACCTGCCTGTTCACGAACACGGAAATACGATCAGGCAGAACAAACAGACACAATTAAGAGACAGAAGGCGAACAGGGTTTCCATCCCTTACATGAAGTGATATCAGTGGCGACAGGAAGGACATACACTCAGAAAACTAAAATAAAATAAGTATGCCAAATCATGAAATCAGCCGATTTTGTATGACGAGATAAACGCTCGGAAAGCGAGAGATGTAAGTACATGGTCCAATCATATTAATATAGCTCCCGGTTATGTTCGAGGGCAGCGTGGAGTACTAGCAGCGAAGAGTATATAAAGCGTTTCGGGGGGTTCGGAAACAACGGCAAATAACGCCTTCGTCATAATGCGGACACAGATAGATTTATCTGACGTCCAAAAGGGTGCGAACATTGACTTTCGGGTCAAGGGTTGAAGCATTTCTGAAGCGGCGAAGTTTGTGTGTGAACCGTGCCCCTGCCGCCATGTTTAAAACATACCATGCATGGAAAAATGGTGCTTTCCAAAGCCGACTCTGGGGGAACTGTGGTGCACCACGAGCCACAGATATCAACAGTGAACTGCGGTTGCGGAGATGTGTATTGGTGAATAGACGTCCACCTACTGAGCAACTGACCGCGCCGATGAACCAAGGGGCTACCAACAGTGTCTCTTCAACCACCGTTCAGTCAACGTTGCTGCGTGTGGGCCTCTGCAGTTGGCACCTGGTTCATGCACCCATGTTGACTGTTGTTCATCGACGAAAAGGGCAGGAATTTGCACGTCAGTACCACAACCTGACGTACACTGAATGGCCACAGGTGGCGTTTTCAGACGAATCACTTTTTATACTCCAACTCGTAGATGGCGTGTGTGGCGTCTGAATGCAAACACCCTGCGAGAATTAAAGGCCGGGGAACGTTTTAGTTGCATTCTGTGGGTGATATCGTCATTTTGGAAGGCATCTATCCTTGGGAGCATATCCACCCCTACATGCAGTTTGTTTTTCCTTAGCACGGTGGCATCTACCAGCAGGACAATGCAAAGTGTGACACAGGTTGCAGTACACGTGCGTGGTTCAAAGAGCAGCAGGATGCGGTTACCGTACACTCATGGCCACCAAACTCCCTGGATTTAAGCTCAACTGAGAATCTTGGGACCACTTCGATGAGGCTGTTCAATTCATGGACCCTCAGCCGAGAAACCAAGCGCAGCTAAACACGGCACTCTAGGTGGCACGGTACCACGTCACTGACTCTCTTCCTACACGTCTCGCGCTGCAAAAACTGATTACTCAAGCTTTTGACAAGCAGTTACATTAATGTTACAGGACAGTGTGCTGAAAATTCTTCCGGGTTGTATGGCCGTGGTCCATGGAACTCTTCAGTCCCTGACGTTTCGTCCAAGGTTACGTTGGACATCTTTGGAAGTGTTAATGGTTGTGCTGAGTCTTGCCGACTGACAGCTGTCTTGCGCATAAGTCGATACCTGCTCCCTGGAAGACCTCGTGAATAAAGAGCAAAAGATTTCGGAAGAAGATAGGTATTTGTGGAAAGCACGTGGCTTCCTAGACAGACGTTGATCCAGTCCATCAGATTTCTTGAAGAAAGTCCTTTTCTTCAACAGGTATTTCGGCTGTATACTTTAAGGCCATTTGTCGAGTAGAACTACAATCAGGGTAACGCTCGCGCACATACCGCTGTTGTAACCCAGGGTGTCGACACGTTGCCTTGGCCTCCTATATCATCAGGTCTGTCTCCAATCGAGCACGTATGTGATTTCGCGGAATGACAACTTTAGCGTCATCCACAACCAGCATTAACCGTCCCTGTGTTGACTGAACAAGTGCAACGGGCTTGGAACTCCATCCCACAAACTCACATCCAACACCTGTACAACACAATGCTTGTATTCAACATTCTGCCGTTTACATCGGTTATTAATACACCAGAATTTCACATATGCACTGGTTATCTCACGCTTATATTAACCTGTTATCTAATCATGTAAATCACTTAAATATGTCACCTAGTTAAATGTATTTCTGAAATACGTCAATTATTTTTTAGCATAGCGATTCTTTTTACCGTCAGTGTATGTTCGAGACTTCTTCAGTACATTAACATTTGGGGAGAGAGAGGCCTGTGGGCCTATATGTAAAGAAAAGAAACAACTTTAGAGCTGGATTAAACGCGCACGTCATCCGTGTAGTGGAAAATGACGAGCTGTTACGTTGACCTTGTACGGCCGCGAGACTGCGGGACACGACGTGGAAAGAGTGACAGGCCCATCACGCGAGGCGGGGCCGCGGCAGGCGCGTGTGTGCGTGGGAGCTGCGGCAGGCAGAGACGCTTAATGATACCGTGACGGCGGGCGCCGCGCCCGTGTCACTCACGTGGAGCACACGTGGGCGGTGACGCTGGCCGACGGACAGCTTGGCAGCTCGGAGAGTGGGTCCGCCGCTATCTGGTACAGTCCGCGCCCGAGCGCGCGGCTCCCTCCTGCCCGCTCACACCACTACCCGGAAGAGCAGAACCTGGCCGCTACGAATTAAAAAAGTCTTAACTGAAGGGTTTAGATGGAACAAGAGCTTACCGAAGCAAACCGGATAAATGTCTGTCAAAGGTAAATGGCTATTTATAAGTTATGTTTGTTACTGTAGAATCTTTTAACGTTTTTCCTTAATGTTCAGTTAATATCTGAGGAGCTGCAGATATGGATAGAGAGTGTACTGCCCCGACATTATTTTTCATAACACACTAGCTTTTATCCACGGCTTGGGGTCGCATATCAGTGGTTTTGTTATAATGAGCGATTTTTGAAT
The DNA here is from genome assembly GCF_021461395.2 of Schistocerca americana. Classification (NCBI taxonomy): domain Eukaryota; kingdom Metazoa; phylum Arthropoda; class Insecta; order Orthoptera; family Acrididae; genus Schistocerca; species Schistocerca americana. Next base: position 243,121,515 of record NC_060119.1, on the reverse strand, counting down.
ATGGTTCAAATGACTCTGAGCACTGTGGGACTTAACATCGGAGGTCATCAGTCCCCTAGAACTTAGAACTACTTAAACCTATCTAACCTAAGGACATCACACACATCCATGCACGAGGCAGGATTCGAACCTGCGACCGCAGCAGTCGCGCGGTTCCGGACTGAAGCGCCTAGAGCCACTCGGCCACACCGGCCGGCGATTTTTGAATAAGTAAGTTATTATATGTGCAACTGAATTCTAACTTGTATACTTCGTCAATGTAAATCAACAGAGGTGATTAAAACTTCTGGAAACGCTCACCATATATTCTGCCACACCTGTGTCGCATGATACAATGCTGCCGCTGTAGATAAGACTGGAAGTCTAATACACACATCAAAAAAAGTTTGGCATCACCTCGGTTCCGAGAGTTCCGGAACCTGTGCAAAAAAATGGAATAGAGTTCAACATAAACGCCATTCCCGCCCTGTCTATTGCTCATGAAAACCACACGTTGCATGTTGTACCACCATACAGTGAGACCTTCAGAGGTGGTGGTCCAGACTGCTGTACACACGGGTACCTCTAATACCCAGCAGGACTTCCTATTCCATTGATGCATGCCTGTATTCGTCGTGACGTACTAACCACAAGCTCATCAAGGCACTGTTGGTCCAGATTGTCCTACTCCTCAACGGCGATTCGGCGTAGATCCCTCGATGTGGTTGGTGGGTCACGCCGTCCATAAACTGCCGTTTTCAATCCATCCAAGGCATGTTCGAGAGGGCTCATGTCTGGAGAACATGGTGGCCACTCTAGTCGAGCGATGTCGTTATCCTGAAGGAAGTCATTCACAAGATGTGCACAATGTGGGCGCGAATTGTCGTCCACGAAGACGAATGCCTCGCCAATATGCTGCCGATATTGTTGCACTATCCGTCGGAGGATGGCATCCACGTATCGTACTGCGTCTTCCATGATCGCCAGCGGCATACGTCGGCCCCATATAATGCCACCCCAAAACAGCAGGGAACCACCACCTTGCTGCCCTCGCTGGACAGTGTATCTAAGGCGTCCAGCCTGACCGGGTTGCCTCCAAACACGTCTCCGATGATTGTCTGGCTGAAGGCATATGCGACACTCATCGGTGAAGAGAAAGTGATGCCAATCCTAAGCGGTCCAATTCCGCATGTTGTTAGGCCCATTTGTACCTCGCTGCATGGTGTCGTGGTTGCAAAGATGGACCTCGCCATGAACGTCGAGAGTGAATTTGCGCATCATGTAGGCTATTGCGCTCAGTTTGAGTCGTAACACGACGTCCTGTGGCTGCACGAAAAAATTATTGAACATGGTAGCGTTGCTGTCAGTGTTCATCCGAGCCATAATCCGTAGGTAGCGGTCATCCACTGCAGTAGTAGCCATGTCCGAACAACATCGCTTTGGTTCAGTCTGAGATGCTTGGACATTTACCTTGTTGAGAGCCCTTCCTGGCACAAAGTAACAATGTGAACGCGATCGAACCGCGGTACTGATCATGTAGGCATGGTTGAACTACAGACAACGCGAGCCGTATACCTGCATCTTGGTGGAATGACTGTCGGACCCCCTACGTCTAATAGGCGCTGCTCATGCATAGTTGTTTACATATTTGGGCTAGTTTAGTAACATTCTGAACGGTCAGAGGGACTGTGCCTCTGATACAATATCCACAGTTAACTTTTATCTTCAGGTGTTCTGGGAACTGGTGTAATGCGAAACTTTTTTTGATGTGTGTATCTCCGGAGCAGCTGTGACAATCGAGTAGCGAGTGAAGTGAGCCACGTACCAAGCTTATGACCGGAGTTTTGCCCCTGAGAACGTGCACCAGTCCTATTGGAGGTTAATGTCGATGGTGTTAGGGCTCTTTCTGGTAAATCAAAGTCTGTTTCTCCATTGTCCACAACCAAATTACATTTTGATCTGAACAGATGAATTTATGCGCGCAGATATCCTGTGACAGATACTTTCTGCAGAGAGGATTTTGTTTTAGATTGATGCAATGGAACTTAACTCTAGTTGGAACCTTCCGGTCACAACAATTCGTATTTGTCATCTCACGATAGAAATTTTTCATAAATATTTCGCCACTCCTATAAAGTGAATGTAGTGGTGGGTGCCGAAAAGCCATATGGTTTAAATGGTTCAAATGGCTCTGAGCACTATGGGACTCAACTGCTGTGGTCATCAGTCCCCTAGAACTTAGAACTACTTAAACCTAACTAACCTAAGGACATCACACACATGCATGCCCGAGGCAGGATTCGAACCTGCGACCGTAGCAGTCGCACGGTTCCGGACTGCGCGCCTAGAACCGCGAGACCACCGCGGCTAGCATATGGTTTAGAGAAGGCTGTAGAATAGTGGTGGGATTCCTTCACCATGTAACTTGCTGTAATGAAATACTAAAATACTACTGCACATAATGCAGTGCGGATTCTGTGTCAGGCTTGAATATTGGAGGTGACAAGTCGACTGGACCACAAGACCTTAAGCTGTTGATGCATACTAGTAGTTTTGTTGTGTTGACAGGTAACCCCGGTGGGACTATTCAAATGACTGAGAATGTAGGCAAATTTTAGTGTACTAACAACATTTATTTTCTCAAAACAGACATGAATTACGCTAAACAAGTTATTGATTGAATGCCATAAACAACTAGCAGGTGATTTAAGACTACACTGGACAAGGATCCTGGATGGCAGAGACAGTTTAACTAGCGGAGTGAGTCAAGTACTCTGGCCCTAAATGTATGGATAATGCTAGCTGAGCAGCCTTTGATTGAACAAATCTACAGAACTTTCTCTACATAGGTGCAGTTGAGAGCAAGTGGCAATTGAGATCTGTATGCCCTCGCAACGCCAGAGCGGCAGTACATTACCCTGTGTACTTCGTCCGGTCACGTGACCTGCAGCTGGCGACATGGGTGCGGCGGAGGTGAGACGTGGAGGCGTCACCTGTGAATCGATCGCGGCCATGAAAGAAATGCAGAAATCTCACGGTCTAGCGATCAGGCAGAGGGATCGCAATTTATCCTGAAATCACGGTAGATTTCAATATGTGACACACCCGTTCACTGGTCGTACCGAGGACCAATTTGGCTCACTTATACAACAGAGCCACAAGGATACCAAACGTCAAGGCTGCTAAACCATAAACGAATAAATGTTCCCTCGACGAACGAGTAGTCCGAGACGTTTGAAGTCAAACTGTCGGTACAGTAAGAACTTCACCAAAGGGTCCCCAGTCTAAACTACTTGCAAGTGAAGTCAGTTTCAGGATAGGTCCCAAGTACCACCCACACATGCCACAGCTTCGACCAGAAGTGCTTATCAGACCAAAGTCGCACACCCAAGTGCCCACTCCTCTCCAGAAAAAAAAAATCCGTTTTCCCGTAAAATGACACTGCCTTCATCCGGTCTTGTGACAATCACAGGGCTCTAGAGGCGCTAAATCTCCCCTCCCCCTAACAGCACAAACTCATGTCGAACTGTCGAACCAGGGCAAGAGTTAAGAAACTTGTGTCTCTGGAAAAAACCTCGAATTACTGGCTTTTTTTAAGTTTTCACAGAGGGGGAAGATGATATTTTCCAAAGTCACGTCTCTTCTCATTGTAACAAGTGAACAGATACAGTCTCAAAGATCGCATGTGCCTTGGAGCTTGTTAGTCCAAGTTATGAGGTGTAATAAAGATTCTGTCTCCAAAGGTTTCTCAGATGCCGGATTTTTCTTATACAACTGAGGCAGCCAGGGGAAGTGGTTCACTGGCCTTTTTGCACTTTCGGCGAACACAAAAACAGGTGAATTTTTATTACATGTGGCCCTCCACACAATGCCCAGTTTATGACTCCACTGTATAGACGTGTTCCTTCTGACTGTCGCCTCAGCCCAGACTTCTGCTGATGCCACAGGAGGTAGTGTGGCATTGTTCTGTTGGAGATCTGTTTCAGTGAGGGGCTGCCCTGTCTGCCCTGTATGGCTGTGGACCTGTTCGGCAAGATTTACTAAGGGATAGGCTCGCCACCAATTGTTTTCAACTCCCAACATGGCATTTCTACGAGCTAAGAATCATAAAAATACCACATGCTTTTAGGCTTCAACAACGTCTGCTAGGGCCATTAACGTTCTAGAGTCACGTTCAAGGTGCGCCAGGTTGTAATGAAATCTTTAATAATTTTCCATATGCGAAAAATAGGTGAGAGAGTAACTTGTCCTCTCTCAGTGTGAGTGATGGTGATGGCACTAAAATAAAATGTGGGGTTTCTAAAATTGTTAAACAGCATTAAATCGATGGGAAAAGGAAATAAATAGTTTGTAGTTCGGTGAAGTGTACATTTGATATAAGAGGCGATCAAAAATTTTCAGTTCCCCTTGCTCGCATGTCTGTGATTATATACCCAGATCGTAGTCGCCCTTGTCCGCAGATCGTGGTCGTGCGGTAGCGTTCTTGCTTCCCACGCCCGGCTTCCCGGGTTCGATTCCCGGCGGGGTGAGGGGGTGTTGTGAGTTGTCCTTAGGTTAGTTAGGTTTAAGTAGTTCTAAGTTCTAGGGGACTGATGACCATAGATGTTAAGTCCCACAGTGCTCAGAGCGATTTTTCGCAGTCGCCCTAGGTTGTATATACGCTGCAGTAATCGCCCTGAAACACAAGTATTTGTACATGCAATAACGTCAGCTGCCCTCACATGTCTGTTACTGTAACTGAGCTCGTGTATCATAATAAAATGGAGCCCCACTAGGAGCCCCCCACGTCCTGTACGTAATGCACGACGTCTCTGTGTTTATTGTATAGCATTTAAATGGCGATATCATTGAGACTTCAATCATCTCAGAAGATTTAAGAGGTGTGCGACTCTCAGTGGCTAAATGCGATGGGCTTGTGACATATTAGTATGGAAGTATCAATTAAATACATTGAGGACTGTATAAACATTGTATTCATTAAGCTGAATCGCCTGACATAGGACTTTTCACAAATATGATCAAGTTCGAAAATCAGAAAGTAAATAACTTTTTCAAAGTTCAATATTTAACGTTATATTTTTCAAATTAGTAAATATTTTGTACAAGACACTTTCTAAAGTAGCCTACTTTATTCCTCTGCGCTAAAGCTATCTCCATACCAAATTTAATGAAAATCAGTTAAGCAGCATAGTCTTGAAAGCGTAACAGACAGAGCTACTTTCGCATTTACGATATTAGTATGGACTGAAAATATTTGTACTCCTTGCGTCTTAAAACTTTTTAGAGTAAAACAGATAAAGTGCAGACACATTTTAGACTGCTTGACAATTGATAAGGAACAACTGACGCTTGCTAAGGAACAACCAACAATCATCACAGAACAGCTGACAATACTACGAGCACCCGACCGACGATAGTAAAAGGAAATGCAGAGGGCAGAACGAAGCCTGTGTCCGAACGCTCTGTATGCATTTGACAGTTCATGCGGTCTGGTGTCTGACTAAGTTAGTGAGATATTCTGTGTGGCACGGCAACATAGCTGCAAGACATCATCTGAGTGCTTACGATCGTGAACGAACAGTTGGACGGCTCGAAGCCGATCGAAATGTCAATACTTTGGCCACAATAATGGGTAAGACCAAAAGTGTCATATCGCGATTAAAAAAGGCCGCTGAAGGTGGAGATGTTATTGGAATGCATGCAGGTGGTCGTAGATGGACCACTACACCGCAATAGTGGTGAAAAGCAACAAATGTCTCACTGTCGTTGTTGCGATCACATTGATATTTCACTGTGGCCCCAAAAGACGGTAAAATTGTTAAAAAGATGTCATGAAACCTTAGCGATTTGTAAAATGCAAACAAATAATATTAAAACAGTTGTTGTTGGAGTTGTTGTGGTCTTTAGTCCGAAGACTTCATGACAGTCTATCCCGTGCATACATTTCCGTTTTCGAGAATCCCATTTTTACCTCAATATTCGGTCTGCTAATCTAATCTCCTCCTTTCCAATATAACACAACATTTGGGAACTTTCTATTCCCTCCTTGTCAGAACTCCTTATCATGCAGGTTTCACTTTCATGCAAGGCTACAGTCCATACTAATATCAGAAATGATTAAAGTTGATAACTGATGTTAATGAAGCCCTGTTTTTCAGAAATGCTTTTCTTGCTCTTGCCAGCCTGCATTTCATATCCTCTCCACTTCACACATCAGCCGTTATTATGCTACCCTGAAAGTAAAACATATATATTACTTTTAATGTCTTATTTCTTCATATAATTCTATCAGAGTCTCCCGATTTAATTCAACTAAGTTCTACTACCATTGTTTTACTTTTCTTGATGTTCATCTTATCAGTTGTGTTCTTCCCTTCCACAACCTTTGCTGTTTCTAACAGAATTACAGTGTCATCAGCAAACCTCAATCTTTTGATTTATTTTTTCGTGAACTTTAATTTCTTCTCCAAATTTTTCTTTTTTCCTTTTCTGCTGGCACAATGTACGCCCTGAATAACTTCGGTGATAGGGTGCAATTCGGTCTCACTCCACTCTCATCCACTCCTTCCATGTCATCTCCTTCGACTCTTACAGAAGCAGTCTGATTTTGGTATAAGTTGTAAACAACCATTCCTTCACTGCATTTTACCCCTGCTACATCCAAATTTTCAAAGAGTGTACTGCAGTGTAGCTTCTCTTCAAAAACCATGGGTTAGTCTGATCTCTCCACAGATATCCAACCATTGTGGTTGCACCTGCTGTACGACTATGTCTATTGTAGACACATGCAATCTACATCAGCAAGGTCCATAACTCATGAGAGGTATTGTGGGGCGGCTGGTGGAAATTTTTATGTTTTTTGTATATAATGCAGAATTGTAATGTAGAAAAGATGCATTTCCATGCCGATTAACCATATGTGCGGCGGCGGGTGGAATTATTGTTGTTAAATGTTCCTATTATTTATGCTGTTGTTTGCCGTTCTCAACACTGGCTCTCTAACTACAATATTGGCAACCAGAAAGTGATTAACAAAACGTGAAGCCTGTCATTAGAATTCCTAGTGCCCACTTCATCTGAGAATACACTTATAGTTACAGCTTATAGCTCTGAGGAATTAGGAGATTGTCTGGGATTTCTAAACAAAAACAGTCGTGAAAAAACGTCCTGTATTCTGAAAGTCACAGATGAAAACAAAAGAATCCACACAATCTAACTAACAGAGCAGTTCAGAGTTCAATGCGCTGAAGCCACTATAACTGTCCAAATTAAATATTTAAATGAATGCTCGCCATAATTTGATGATAAGGTTCATCAAACGCCACGCTAACTAATGGTAGAATGTTTGTCCCGCGGCGGCACGTGAAAATACGACAATACGCAAACTGAAGATCGATAATTACAGTCAACCCCGAATTAACACTTCACTCGAAAATGATTTCATGGTTACGCGTATCTCGAGTAACTTAATACGGCATCCGAGGCTGTTTGTAGCAATGATACCGACGCGACGCGACTCCCAACACAGATGGCGTGCTGTTCAGCGTCTGGAGAGAACTGGGGCCTTGCTTCCTCGCGCAGCGTTTTTATATATAAAGCCGCGGTGCGGACGGCTAAGGGAACGCCTGATCAAATCGGCTCTCCCGACTAGCCGCTGGACTAGTAATGCACCACGTTAGGTTACCGAATAAATCATAGCTTCTTTTGCTGATGGCCGATGAAGCTCTTAATTTAAATGTGCATTCAGCACATAGGTAAGTAATCATGATAAAAATTTGACGTGGCTAAGTTAAATATTTTGGGCGAGAGAATTAATTTAATTACACTGCACGCAGTAGACGAGCTCTGAACTGGCCCTTTGGTGATACGCTATCGCTATAGTTTTATAGGTATTCAAGTGAAACTTCTCACATCCTTATGGTTATAGCGGATCTCCATTCCACTTAAATATAAACATGCTAGCCTTATTTATTAGCCTACTTAATCTATCTTGCTTCCTTAATTTTTAAGACAAAAACCAGAAAATCATGAATTTCAACTAAAATCTTAATTTGTGAAATCCAAAGTACTGTTTTTATAAAATTTTTATGAAAAAGGAATCTAATTATAAATTTTGAAGTCTCTAGCTCTTTTCTGTTGCGCCAACGATTTTTACAGAAAAACGTCCAAAATTGCGAAAATGGCTAAAGTTATCAAACTGATATTCAACACATATTAATTTAGTATTACTCCTGACATACTAGAAGCATTTTAGGTTATTTACTTGATTTTTAAAGTATTGCGCAACATTTATGACGTCAGAGCTAGTTACAGCGGACTGGCTGGCACACAATGGAAAGACTGATGTGAATTTATTATGGCGTGGGTAGGCAGCTTCCCTACATCACCCTCTACTTAAATTTTTTTGTTTTTGAATGTTAATGAACGAAAAAAAATTTAATTACAAAAAGGGAAGCAAGAGTACAGCTTAACACCCTATGAAAATTAAAATTGAATTGTATACATATATAAATACTAAAAGAGAACGGATTACCTACTTTAATTACTTAAATTACTGGCATGTTCACTGCCTCTTAAGCAATATTATCCCTCAAAATTTAAGCAAAATCAATGAAACACTTTGGCATACATATTGCCTTAGACAAACAAACACATAAAAATATGTAAAATTATGAAAATCTTAAATACATTAAATACATGCTTACATACACAAATTCAAAGAAATTAAGTTATTCATGACACAAAACATATGATTATATCTTAGCAGTCTTTTCTAAACCTGAAAGAAAATTTAACAACACACGTGGTTGTAGCCGCTTTGGCTGACGTTCTACACTTCCATTCACAAGAGTAGAGGAGGGAAAGTTGCTATGGTGTGCGTCTTTCACGTTCACTCTAAATTACATGGGGAGAGGGGGGGGGGGGTCACTGTGAGTTGTGTCCAAGTCACTCCACGCTTTCACGCAGCTACCAGGCTGCCATTATCTGGTTTGTCCTGTAGAACAAACAAAAAGAGTGCCTCAGACTCTGTTCACTTAATATCTAAGGGTGGGTCACAATGAAATGGGGATATATACATTTAATCTTTCAATATGTTACTGGAACAAAGTTAACAGAACTTTTTCAATTTTACTCTCGTGGTTACTTAATTGTCATAAAATCGATAAACAAATGGCTCAAAACGCCGTTAGTCACGTACTAGAGAAAATTAATGCTCAAGGCATATAATTATGAATCATATTTAATCTCAATTTATCATTTCTGAGCCGGAACACTGAACCAATGCTCGGCACACTCATGATACATTTGTATTTTATTCACTTAGCTGACATATCTTTGATTACCTTATTCTTAGAGATAGCATGAGTATATTTGATTAGTAGTTGTTTTCTCAGCTTCTTTGTACATGTGAGTAACTTTTGGTAATAGTACAGTTGTGAGTGTTCAAAACACACTACGTTTAGTTGACTACTAAATCCATTTATTGGTCCTCTGCTGCTGTGTCAGTTGCAATTATGTACTTACTTCATCGAAGTGTATTTATGCTGAGCTATAAATAATGTTTCCCATCTGTCTTTATGTTACTTATTTACTTTGCTAGTGTATGAACTTAAGTGATACTCACTCCACTAACATTTAAAGCATAGGATAGCACATTTATTTCGTATCTATAGTGTATTGCAGCTGATCAGTTTGCTCACGTGGCAGTCCATTTCCACTCGATCGGACGCTGAAACCACAGGTAGTCTCTCTCGACCTACCACTAAAGTGTATTAAGCAATTATGGACGGGTGTAATGCTAAATTCCTTAAACCTATAGGACACCATGAGCTGCTCTGTCTCATCTAACATAAGGGTACCTATGGTCGCATTCACGCCTCCGACTCATAACCTCAATACATGTAGGTGTGTCCTGTCACACACTACACCAAAATAATGGCCAGCTCCAACCTTATAAATACTTCAGGGACGTGTCCTTCACGTCTCAACCACAAACACTGTTCAATTCTACACTCCTGGAAATTGAAATAAGAACACCGTGAATTCATTGTCCCAGGAAGGGGAAACTTTATTGACACATTCCTGGGGTCAGATACATCACATGATCACACTGACAGAACCACAGGCACATAGACACAGGCAACAGAGCATGCACAATGTCGGCACTAGTACAGTGTATATCCACCTTTCGCAGCAATGCAGGCTGCTATTCTCCCATGGAGACGATCGTAGAGATGCTGGATGTAGTCCTGTGGAACGGCTTGCCATGCCATTTCCACCTGGCGCCTCAGTTGGACCAGCGTTCGTGCTGGACGTGCAGACTGCGTGAGACGATGCTTCATCCAGTCCCAAACATGCTCAATGGGGGACAGATCCGGAGATCTTGCTGGCCAGGGTAGTTGACTTACACCTTCTAGAGTACGTTGGGTGGCACGGGATACATGCGGACGTGCATTGTCCTGTTGGAACAGCAAGTTCCCTTGCCGGTCTAGGAATTGTAGAACGATGGGTTCGATGACGGTTTGGATGTACCGTGCACTATTCAGTGTCCCCTCGACGATCACCAGTGGTGTACGGCCAGTGTAGGAGATCGCTCCCCACACCATGATGCCGGGTGTTGGCCCTGTGTGCCTCGGTCGTATGCAGTCCTGATTGTGGCGCTCACCTGCACGGCGCCAAACACGGATACGACCATCATTGGCACCAAGGCAGAAGCGACTCTCATCGCTGAAGACGACACGTCTCCATTCGTCCCTCCATTCACGCCTGTCGCGACACCACTGGAGGCGGGCTGCACGATGTTGGGGCGTGAGCGGAAGACGGCCTAACGGTGTGCGGGACCGTAGCCCAGCTTCATGGAGACGGTTGCGAACAGTCCTCGCCGATACCCCAGGAGCAACAGTGTCCCTAATTTGCTGGGAAGTGGCGGTGCGGTCCCCTACGGCACTGCGTAGGATCCTACGGTCTTGGCGTGCATCCGTGCGTCGCTGCGGTCCGGTCCCAGGTCGACGGGCACGTGCACCTTCCGCCGACCACTGGCGACAACATCGATGTACTGTGGAGACCTCACGCCCCACGTGTTGAGCAATTCGGCGGTACGTCCACCCGGCCTCCCGCATGCCCACTATACGCCCTCGCTCAAAGTCTGTCAGCTGCACATACGGTTCACGTCCACGCTGTCGCGGCATGCTACCAGTGTTAAAGACTGCGATGGAGCTCCGTATGCCACGGCAAACTGGCTGACACTGACGGCGGCGGTGCACAAATGCTGCGCAGCTAGCGCCATTCGACGGCCGATACCGCGGTTCCTGGTGTGTCCGCTGTGCCGTGCGTGTGATCATTGCTTGTACAGCCCTCTCGCAGTGTCCGGAGCAAGTATGGTGGGTCTGACACACCGGTGTCAATGTGTCCTTTTTTCCATTTCCAGGAGTGTATTAGACTGCCATTCCTTGCTAGACAAGGTGAGTTTATTCTTACAACTTGTCTGCATATTTTTCATAACACTAATCACTCTCTCTTACTATTTTTTAGTTAGCTCTAATGCATACACTAGGTTTCACTACCCCTTCAGATCCTGCTTGTACACAAACTTGTATATCTTTTTTAAATATTATTGTGGGACCATTTCCAATAAAACAACACTTTGTACTTACAATATTACCAGGGTTCTATACATAATTGTTCCTCAAATATATTTGTATCTTAATTACAACATACTCCTCAGTAGTTTATGTCATAGTTTGATTTGTCACAGTAGGTATTTTTTTTCACTAATCGGTGGACAGAATGGTTACAGAACTCATGGCTTGATAACAATGACGGAAAATTTTTGTTTTGCAGAGAAAGCGCCGAAATTTTGGTGGATAGGAAAGATGAAGAATGAGTGAGATCTGAAATGGGAAAGAAGATCTCACACAGCTGGGACTGCACAGCTGCAACACTGTGTAGAGGTTACAGAACAACCTCCTCCCTACAGCATTCATTAATTTATTATTGACTTGATAACCATGCCGGAAAATTTTGTGTTGGAAATAAGAGGTCGAAATTTTTGGGGACAGGAAAGATGAAGATTGAGTGAGACCTGAAACGGGAAAGAAGATCTCACACAGCTGGGACTGCACAGCTGCCACACTGTGTAGAGGTTACAGAACAACCTCCTCCCTACAGCATTCATTCATAACCCTTGACCACACCACATCGATCTGAAAATACTTTATGATGCCTTTTTAGAACCTGTCTCAGTTCTTCCTTCTGATTAGCTGAAATTTTATCGATTTCCTGCAATTTAGCTTTTATTTTGTCCAAAATAATTGCTTATTCTTCAGTGTTTAGCTTATTTTTACTAAGATTAACACCTTCGTCCCAATACCTCCTATTTTTCAGAACTCGTATAGGCAGCTCCCAAGTTTCATCATTAGCTACTACATGTTTATCACTAAAAGAAACTGTAGTTACTCCAGTTATTGGCAAGACCATTTTTAAATGGCTTCTTTAAAAGTCAACAACACTCTGATATTTCGACAAGAAATCTATGTCAATTAAAACTTCAATACTGAGATTGTTTACAATTAAACATGGATGATCAATTAAATTACCATTAATGTTAAAGGGCAGCAAAGCTTCTTGCTTTACCGTTTTTGACACCTTGCCAGTAGCACCAATTATTCTTAGTCCTGATACCCTCATTACTGTAAGTTTGTCTTTACCAGGTAATGCATCAAAGAAGGATTGAGATATCGCACTCACCTCACTTCCACTGTCTAAGAGACAACGTACTTTGATACCCAACATATTCACTATTATTGTAGGGTGGCTTATTCTAGGTTGTACAGGTGGTTCCTCAAACTCATCCAATAGCTCCTCTTGGACTTGTCTCCAACTAAAGTGATCGACATCTGTCTTCATTACATTTAGGTCAAAGTGTGTAGGAGTTTCCTGAATTACATTTTCAGCTGCCTTTTCCAGTCGGTCTATTAATTTCAAATCGAGACACTGCACGACTTCATTACATTTAGTTTGCTGAACATGACCCAAATTACTGTAGTCTGAGCTATTCTGCGCCTCCAAACCGGGCATAATACTAGTTACAGCTAAACCACTTTCACCATTATCATCGGGTTCCTTCTCAAGTGACAACTGGTCACAGCTACTGGGTTCATCGACCCCCAACAGGCTACCCTCTACATTCTCACTTACCTCCTGTCCTAAATCTATTAGTACATTATCAACTTCCTGCACAGGCACTTTAGATAAGAGCACATCATCCTCGTCGTAAATATAAGCATGAGTTTCTTCTGCTCCTTCACCTGACAATTCAGTATTTTGTAGCTCTTCCCTACCATTACACTGCTGCGCCTTCTCTTTCTCTTCCCACTTAGAAAGCGTCTCTACCACGGTATCTATCAAATACTGTGAGTGATCTAATATTTCTGCTGTATTCTTAGATGCTACCGACTCTTCATCCACATGTTCAGTCTGAGTATTCTGATCTGTCTTACCAAATCCCGTAACTACTGGCTTAGGAAAAGTAACCGCCTGGTGAGCGCCAGTGTCCTCATAGACGGGAACTAGTTTTCCTGCCTCGGCCTACTACTGTTTCCTTTATTTTTATTGTAGTTAACTGGCACAGCATTGCTTTCCGTACTGTTGTTTACATGCATAGTTTTGTTTGGCACAAAATTATTATCATTTGGATGCCCTTGTTGGTTCTGATAATCATTTCTCCAATTCCTACCTCTCTTAGGATGGCGAACACCTACTGTTCTGATGTTTACATTGCCATTTTGCTCGTTCCTAAAATTACTACTATTGTTATTAGCATTTCTGTTATTACGCACTTGCTCCTCATTGGCAGCAACACGCTCTACACGTTCCAAATATTCAATGAAACGATCCAGATTGTCTCTAGTGGCAGATATAATTCTAGTTTGCCAATACCGTGGCAGTTTGGCTCCAAGACCTAGTATTATCATTTCAGGTTTTAATTTTTCGGCCAAATGTGACAAACGTGAGATCCATGACCTAGCAAACTCTTTAATAGATTCCTTGCCTGCATTGAAGCGTTTTCCACTCCAAAATTCTCTCAACACTTCATTCTGCTTATTGCTAGACCAATACTCATTAATGAAAGCTATTTTAAACTCAGCTAATGTTTTACACTTCAACATAACATCAGCTGACCAACGCATGGCGTCACCTGCTAAATGGCTTCTAATAAATGAGATTTTATCTCGTTCAGACCAAGTTGGTGGAATCACATCTTCAAAATCGTTCCAGAAATCTAACGGGTGGATATTTTTATCTGGATCAAACCGCAAGAACTGCCGACACCCGATAAAAGCGGCGTTTGCAGCTACAATTTGTTGCATACTACCATTACCAGAAGTTACTGAAGCTACTTTACTCTCAATGTTAGCAATGTTAGTACTGATATTTTCTACTCTCATTTCAACATTATCTACTCTTTGCACAATATGAGTAGTATCAGTTTTGATTGCGTCTACTTCTGCTTGACATATGTTTACTTTTATATTAACATCTTTAAACCTATCTGAACACAGTTCAGATTCCGCCTCGATCTTTTCTGTTAACTTGTGCTCCAGATTCGCATCTTCCATTTGGAAGTCTTTGCGAACCTCAGCAACTTCGGATTTTACTGTTTTATACATTTCAGAAAATTATTGAGCAACCTTTTTCTTAATATCCTCATGATTGTAATCAGTTTTATAATTCAAACTGTCTAGATCCACTTTCAACTTATTGCAACCAGCCTTGAAGGTATCGTCCATTACTTCCAATCGTTTATTAAAATTGGTTTGGCTGGCCACAATTTCAGACTTTAATTCAGCTGTCATTTTTGCATTACTGGCAGCTATTGCTTGTAATATAACATTTAAATCAATAGCCTCAGTATCTTTGGGTTGCTCACTAGCTGGCTTTTTGTCACACTCAAGAGCTGAAAAGCTAGCTCCAACACCAGAATCATCAAAACGAAATGAAGCATCTGATTGATCAGTCATATCTGACTTCTCCTTCTTCAACTCTACCATCTCTGATGACTGTTTCGTTTTTAACTCATCAGATAAACTATCAACCAATAAATTAACAATTTCTGATTTCTGTTTTACTACAGGGGTCTTTATTATTGAATCATTGCCCCTTTTCACACTACTGTCAGGAGACAATACTTCATATTTCACTTTAATATTACTACTTTCATGCATATTTACACTTGAACTGTTGTCTGGATTTACAGTTCCCTCAACAGACATAGGTTCTGATTTAAGTTTAACCTCAGTTTCTTTTGGCGGTTCCATCGCCGACAGTCTTTTAGTGCAGGTTAGTAAAATTTTTAACAGCTTCTCACTTAGTTCCTTCTGCACGACGTATAGCGTTGCCAGCGTGGCGTACCAGGATTACTGATGCACGCAGCTCGCTGAATTGCAGACGGCACTCCGACGGCTGTTGTGTGTTTGCGTGGCCAGCAACTGCAGGCGCGGCTCCGGCTGCTCCGATGGACGACTGCGGTGAGGCGAAACTGGCTTCTCGCGATGCCGGCAGCGCCGCTAGACTCAGTGCCAGCTCCGTCAATCCAGATGCGTTGTTAATCCAATTGCGTCGTCCACATACTCTCGTAACACTTTCACTGTTCTATTACTCAGCTGCGTGTCGCATTTCACTCGCGAATCCGAATATTTAAAAATCACTTTCACTTTTACTCCGTTTTTTCCCGGCCGATGCACCATATGTGAGGCGGCTGGTGGAAATTTTTATGTTGTTTATATATAATGCAGAATTGTAATGTAGAAAAGATGCATTTCCATGCCAATTAACCATATGTGCGGTGGCGGGTGGAATTATTGTTGTTAAATGTTCCTATTATTTATGCTGTTGTTTGCCTTTCTCAACACTGGCTCTCTAACTGCAATATTGGCAACCAGAAAGTGATTAACAAAACGTGAAGCCTGTAATTAGAATTCCTAGTGCCCACTTCATCTGAGAATACACTTATAGTTACAGCTTATAGCTCTGAGAAATTAGGAGATTGTCTGGGATTTCTAATCAAAAACAGTCGTGAAAAAACGTCCTGTATTCTGAAAGTCACAGATGAAAACAAAAGAATCCACACAATCTAACTAACAGAGCAGTTCAGAGTCTAATGCGCTGATGCCACTATAACTGTCCAAATTAAATATTTAAATGAATGCTCGCCATAATTTGATGATAAGGTTCATCAAACGCCACGCTAACTAATGGTAGAATGTTTGTCCCGCGGCGGCACGTGAAAATACGACAATACGCAAACTGAAGATCGATAATTACAGTCAACCCCGAATTAACACTTCACTCGAAAATGATTTCATGGTTACGTGTATCTCGAGTAACTTAATACGGCATCCGAGGCTGTTTGTAGCAATGATACCGACGCGACGCGACTCCCAACACAGATGGCGTGCTGTTCAGCGTCTGGAGAGAACTGGGGCCTTGCTTCCTCGCGCAGCGTTTTTATATATAAAGCCGCGGTGCGGACGGCTAAGGGAACGCCTGATCAAATCGGCTCTCCCGACTAGCCGCTGGACTAGTAATGCACCACGTTAGGTTACCGAATAAATCATAGCTTCTTTTGCTGATGGCCGATGAAGCTCTTAATTTAAATGTGCATTCAGCACATAGGTAAGTAATCATGATAAAAATTTGACGTGGCTAAGTTAAATATTTTGGGCGAGAGAATTAATTTAATTACACTGCACGCAGTAGACGAGCTCTTAACTGGCCCTTTGGAGATACGCTATCGCTATAGTTTTATAGGTATTCGAATGAAACTTCTCACATCCTTATGGTTACAGCGGATCTCCATTCTACTTAAATATAAACATGCTAGCCTTATTTATTAGCCTACTTAATCTATCTTGCTTCCTTAATTTTTAAGACAAAAACCAGAAAATCATGAATTTCAATTAAAATCTTAATTTGTGAAATCCAAAGTACTGTTTTTATAAAATTTTTATGAAAAAGGAATCTAATTATAAATTTTGAAGTCTCTAGCTCTTTTCTGTTGCGCCAATGATTTTTACAGAAAAACGTCCAAATTTCGAAAATGGTTAAAGTTATCAAACTGATATTCAACACATATTAATTTAGTATTACTCCTGACATACTAGAAACATTTTAGGTTATTTACTTGATTTTTAAAGTATTGCGCAACATTTATGACGTCAGACCTAGTTACAGCGGACTGGCTGGCACACAATGGAAAGACTGATGTAAATTTATTATGGCGTGAGTAGGCTGCTTCCCTACAGTATTAAAAATTAAAACATCAAGAATAACTAATGTCTGTAATAAATGACGATGTAAATCACCATTAATTTCATCTCTCACAATATTTACATGCTCAATAATGTTTTTAATGCGCACACGCACGCTCACGTGAGTGTGTGTGTGTGTGTGTGTGTGTGTGTGTGTGTGTGTGTGTCAGAGAGAGAGAGAGAGAGAGAGACAGAGAGAGAGCACGTGAACAAGTGAGCAAGTGAACAGGTATCACAAATACAGCAAACAATCATGGCCACTGGGACCTACCAGTGCAAAGCGTGGCCCGCACGCTGGTGGAAGCAGCTGCAAGTTCACCCAAGTCATTACAGTCGGACTCATTTATATGTGTGCATGTCTGCACGTCAAAATTATTTTTGTAACTCACAACAACGAGATGTACTTCTAAGTGTTGGAATTAAAATGTAAAACGTCTGCAGGTTCGAACCACTTCGACAACAGTAGGTACTTGGGAAGGGACTTCCTCATGTTCCTATAAAGAAAGAAGGAGCGCCGACAGCCAGGGGTCAGTTCCCTGTACTGGGGGAATCCCCGTAGCGTCTTGCCCTGTGCATATGACTGATGAGATTTCGTTCTCCACGAACTTGTTACGAGTTGTTTGCACGACACACAAGTCGCATATTGACAGTTGATAGTTTGTTGATACGAGCTACTCACGCAGTTCTCAGTGCCTATACTTAATTCTCTTTCACCTAGTTAATTAATATCGTAAGTGTACTATCAGTGATTGTTTTAAATGTTTTATGAAACACATGTCGAGGCGGAAGCATAAACATGGTACCCGTAAGTACAGTTCCCTTTTTAATTTTTCTAATTGATAATAGTAAATGATCCCTGTTTAAACACGTTATCTTTCGTTAGCAATACAATCCTTCATTCTTTTGAACATTAAATGTCGGCCGGACGCAACACATATACACTCCTGGAAATGGAAAAAAGAACACATTGACACCGGTGTGTCAGACCAACCATACTTGCTCCGGACACTGCGAGAGGGCTATACAAGCAATGATCAAACGCACGGCACAGCGGACACACCAAGGACCGCGGTGTTGGCCGTCGAATGGCGCTAGCTGCGCAGCATTTGTGCACCGCCGCCGTCAGTGTCAGCCAGTTTGCCGTGGCATACGGAGCTCCATCGCAGTTTTTAACACTGGTAGTATGCCGCGATAGCGTGGACGTGAACCGTATGTGCAGTTGACGGACTTTGAGCGAGGGCGTATAGTGGGCATGCGGGAGGCCAGGTGGATGTACCGCCGAATTGCTCAACACGTGGGGCGTGAGGTCTCCACAGTACATCGATGTTGTCGCCAGTGTTCGGCGGAAGGTGCACTTGCCCGTCGACCTGGGACCGGACCGCAGCGACGCGCGGATGCACGCCAAGACCGTAGGATCCTACGCAGTGCCGTAGGGGACCGCACCGCCACTTCCCAGCAAATTAGGGACACTGTTGCTCCTGGGGTATCGGCGAGGACCATTCGCAACCGTCTCCATGAAGCTGGGCTACGGTCCCGCACACCGTTAGGCCGTCTTCCGCTCACGCCCCAACATCGTGCAGCCCGCCTCCAGTGGTGTCGCGACAGGCGTGAATGGAGGGACGAATGGAGACGTGTCGTCTTCAGCGATGAGAGTCGCTTCTGCCTTGGTGCCAATGATGGTCGTATCCGTGTTTGGCGCCGTGCAGGTGAGCGCCACAATCAGGACTGCATACGACCGAGGCACACAGGGCCAACACCCGGCATCATGGTGTGGGGAGCAATCTCCTACACTGGCCGTACACCACTGGTGATCGTCGAGGGGACACTGAATAGTGCACGGTACATCCAAACCGTCATCGAACCCATCGTTCTACAATTCCTAGACCGGCAAGGGAACTTGCTGTTCCAACAGGACAATGCACGTCCGCATGTATCCCGTGCCACCCAACGTGCTCTAGAAGGTGTAAGTCAACTACCCTGGCCAGCAAGATCTCCGGATCTGTCCCCCATTGAGCATGTTTGGGACTGGATGAAGCATCGTCTCACGCAGTCTGCACGTCCAGCACGAACGCTGGTCCAACTGAGGCGCCAGGTGGAAATGGCATGGCAAGCCGTTCCACAGGACTACATCCAGCATCTCTACGATCGTCTCCATGGGAGAATAGCAGCCTGCATTGCTGCGAAAGGTGGATATACACTGTACTAGTGCCGACATTGTGCATGCTCTGTTGCCTGTGTCTATGTGCCTGTGGTTCTGTCAGTGTGATCATGTGATGTATCTGACCTCAGGAATGTGTCAATAGAGTTTCCCCTTCCTGGGACAATGAATTCACGGTGTTCTTATTTCAATTTCCAGGAGTGTATAAATATCCTAACACATCCCGGTGTAGCTCACATGTGAGATTAAATATTAACTTTCGCTTAAGTTTAAGGGAAAGCTTATTTGGATTCACTCGTCGCTCTAAAAACGTTATATGATCTTTTCTATAAAACCTTTTTGAAGTGATAAATGTTTAAAATTCATGCTAATTGCGATATGTCATTTATGCCCCAATAAATCACAGTTTCGACGAAGTAATCTTACACATCAATACTTCGGTTAATTTTTAAGATGACGCAGCTGTCTTGGTCTCATTTTAAAGAAGAACGGCGTATGTTTGTTCCAGTACCCGTCTGTTGTTGGATTCAGACTATCTTTATGAAATCAGCAGTCCAAAATATAACCCAGGATTTGCAACTTTTCGACTTACTTGTCTGCCCATCAATAGAACAATATACCGAAATGGGTACGATCGATCCAAGTGTTATCTTAAAAAGGGGTGTTAAATACATGTTTTTTTTTTATTTTGTCCAGAGTCATCGTCGGATGCAATTGATCTTACAGATTTTGTGTTCAGGAATTCAATTCGCCTCTCATATACTAACTCATAAGTTGATCTAAAGGCTGAAACATATGTATAGACGATTGCTGGTACCCTAGGTAAGAAAGATATACTGAGAAACGTTTTGGAAATTCGAGAACTGCCCACTAGATGTCCCATCCATTTCTCCGAAAACAATACTGTTCATCGCACAGACGCACAAACACACATTCAAGCGCCGGCCGGTGTACCCGTGCGGTTCTAGGCGCTTCAGTCTGGAACCGCGTGACCCCTACGGTCGCAGGTTCGAATCCTGCCTCGGGCATGGATGTGTGTGATGTCCTTAGGTTAGTTAGGTTTAAGTAGTTCTAAGTTCTAGGGGACTGATGACCACATACAGACACACAGAGTACAAAAAAATGGTTCAAATGGCTCTGAGCACTATGGGACTCAACTGCTGAGGTCATTAGTCCCCTAGAACTTAGAACTAGTTAAACCTAACTAACCTAAGGACATCACACACATCCATGCCCGAGGCAGGATTCGAACCTGCGACCGTAGCGGTCTCGCGGGTCCAGACTGCAGCGCCAGAACTGCGCGGCCACGTCGGCCGGCACAGAGTACAGATGTTCTCATAGGTGAGCTGCGACCAACTGAGGGTTGCCTGTCTCTCTATTTGCTACTCCTTCATGGCTCGAATACATAACTAATTTTCCGGGTTAGGACTTCTGCAGTATTGCTTATGTAGATACACAGCATAGTTAGTCTGTATCGTACCTACAGTACTTTATCTTGTGTTGCAAAGCAAGCAGCTCAAACAAAATAAATTCGCTGGTAACTACACAGACGTCTGCGCCAGTGGACAGTGTTTAGGTCGAGGTTTTCACAAAATGAAGAAAACAGCAACAGTTGTTGAACCAGTAATATATTATTGTTTACTTCTGGTTTCTGAATAACAATTCATCTTCTGCCATACAGTGTAGCGATGTAAACAATATGTTAGAACTATTGATAAGCAGTCATTCTGGAATTACATTATTCTGAAACCATAAATAGTAAAATGTTATTGGTTCAACAACTGTTACTGTTTTCTTAGATATTTGAAAATGAACGTGTACACTTCCGATCTCCCTACGAGAAGAAACCTTGATTTTACGCTAACAGCTTATTGCCACTGCACTGTAGGGGAAGTACAGTTCAAAACTTAAACTTACCTAAAATGGTAGCGAAGAAAGACATGAACTCGAACAGCACTTAGAACCATACCTCATCCACTGCTCATCGACCACCTCATTTTGTGTGTTGTTCTAACTTATACAATGGCAGCGGGATGGGAAACTGATCACTAAAATGTGGCTTAGCGATTTAGTAATTATAGCGCATCAGGTTTTACCGAAGTGTAACATAAACAGGGACAACAATGAAAATGTACTACCACTAACGTTACAATCTGCCGATGTTACGGTCTGACGGGTTTAGTTGAATTTAGCATGCAGTCTGTTCTAAATGGATGATTTCATCACGTATAGCGTATTTATTCAGATAAATGTAAACAATAATATGCTCTAAAAGTCAGTTATTGACACAGTTTATCAACTCACTTCCAGCATCCTGGATGGCAGTAGGCGGCAGCTTACTAAGATTCAACAGAATTACAAAATCATGGAATTTGCAGAGAAGTTTTTTTTATTTAAATGGGGATCAGTTTCGGACTTTAGTTCATTGTAAGGCTACACCGTAGAACAGAGTGTACTGTGCTGTAATTAACAGTTACAATACATAAGGTACTAAAAGGTATCATATAGATTATATAACGGTAAGACAGAGATTTAGGAACCAGGTTTTAAATTGTAAGACATTTCCAGGGGCAGATGTGGACTCTGACCACAATCTATAGGTTATGACCCGTAGATTAAAACTGAAGAAACTGCAAAGGTGGGAATTTAAGAAGATGGGACCTGGATAAACTGAAAGAACCAGAGGTTGTACAGAGTTTCAGGGAGAGCATAACGGAACAATTGACAGGAATGGGGGAAAGAAATACAGTAGAAGAAGAATGGGTAGCTTTGAGGGATGAAGTAGCGAAGGCAGCAGAGGATCAAGTAGGTAAAAAGACGAGGGCTAGTAGAAATCCTTGGGTAACAGAAGAAATATTGAATTTAATTTATGAAAGTAGAAAATATAAAAATGCAGTAAATGAAGCAGGCAAAAAGGAATACAAACAAAATGAGATCGACAGGAAGTGCAAAATGGCTAAGCAGGGATGGCTAGAGGACAAATGTAAGGATGTAGAGGCCTATCTCACTAGGGGTAAAATAGATACTGCCTACAGGAAAATTAAAGAGACCTTTGGAGATAAGAGAACGACTTGTATGAATATCAAGAGCTCAGATGGAAACCCAGTTCTAAGCAAAGAAGGGAAAGCAGAAAGGTGGAAGGAGTATATAGAGGGTCTATACAAGGGCGATGTACTCGAGGACAATATTATGGAAATGGAAGAGGATGTAGATGAAGATGAAATGGGAGATATGATACTGCGTGAAGAGTTTGACAGAGCACTGAAAGACCTGAGTCGAAACAAGGCCCCCGGAGTAGACAACATTCCATTGGAACTACTGACGGCCTTGGGAGAGCCGGTCCTGACAAAACTCTACCATCCGGTGAGCAAGATGTATGAAACAGGCGAAATACCCTCAGACTTCAAGAAGAATATAATAATTCCAATCCCAAAGAAAGCAGGTGTTGACAGATGTGAAAATTACCGAACTATCGGTTTAATAAGTCACAGCTGCAAAATACTAACACGAATTCTTTACAGACGAATGGAAAAACTAGTAGAAGCCGACCTCGGGGAAGATCAGTTTGGATTCCGTAGAAACACTGGAACACGTGAGGCAATACTGATCTTACGACTTATCTTAGAAGAAAGATTAAGGAAATCTACGTTTCTAGCATTTGTAGACTTAGAGAAAGCTTTTGACAATGTTGACTGGAATACTCTCTTTCAAATTCTAAAGGCGGCAGGGGTAAAATACAGGGAGCGAAAGGCTATTTACAATTTGTACAGAAACCAGATGGCAGTTATAAGAGTCGAGGGGCATGAAAGGGAAGCAGTGGTTGGGAAGGGAGTGAGACAGGGTTGTAGCCTCTCCCCGATGTTATTCAATCTGTATATTGAGCAAGCAATAAAGGAAACAAAAGAAAAATTCGGAGTAGGTATTAAAATTCATGGAGAAGAAATAAAAACTTTGAGGTTCGCCGATGGCATTGTAATTCTGTCAGAGACAGCAAAGGACTTGGAAGAGCAGTTGAATGGAATGGACAGTGTCTTGAAAGGAGGATATAAGATGAACATCAACAAAAGCAAAACAAGGATAATGGAATGTAGTCTAATTAAGTCGGGTGATGCTGAGGGAATTAGATTAGGAAATGAGACACTTAAAGTAGTAAAGGAGTTTTGCTATTTGGGGAGCAAAATAACTGATGATGGGCGAAGTAGAGAGGATATAAAATGTAGACTGGCAATGGCAAGGAAAGCGTTTCTGAAGAAGAGAAATTTGTTAACATCGAGTATAGATTTAAGTGTCAGGAAGTCATTTCTGAAAGTATTTGTATGGAGTGTAGCCGTGTATGGAAGTGAAACATGGACGATAAATAGTTTGGACAAGAAGAGAATAGAAGCTTTCGAAATGTGATGCTACAGAAGAATGCTGAAGATTAGATAGGTAGATCACATAACTAACGTGGAGGTATTGAATAGGATTGGGGAGAAGAGAAGTTTGTGGCACAACTTGACCAGAAGAAGGGATCGGTTGGTAGGACATGTTCTGAGGCATCAAGGGATCACCAATTTAGTACTGGAGGGCAGCGTGGAGGGTAAAAATCGTAGAGGGAGACCAAGAGATGAATACACTCAGCAGATTCAGGAGGATGTAGGTTGCAGTAGGTACTGGGAGATGAAAAATCTTGCACAGGATAGAGTAGCATGGAGAGCTGCATCAAACCAGTCTCAGGACTGAAGACCACAACAACAACAACACATACATAAGGTCAACCAAAGTACAAGTATGTTTGACAAGAAAATTACATACCACGTAAATCCTATCATGGAAACGTGGTCTAGGGGCAGTGTCTTCATTAATAATGGAAACGTCTTTCCTACCCGGAGCAGAACCGGCCACCGCTTAATTTTCCTTAATACTCAGCACTGGTGGCCAAAGACTTCCAACATAAGAAGCCAACTTAATTTTGCCAACGGTCTTGTCGAAGAAGGTGGAGGAGCGGACAGATGTTCAAGACACTCTTGTCCTTGGGGTGGGAAACTGTCCCTAAAGGCGGAAGAATCAACTGTGATCAACGGCATGAGGACGCAGAAAGCAATGGAAACAACTGCATTAAAGACACATAATGTATATACACAGAACATGGGGCCTGCAATTGAGGAAGTGTTATAATGATCTCTCTATTGGCAAAAGAGTCATTAATAGTCCCCCACTTGGGTCTCCTGAAGGGGACTGCCAAAGTGAAGGTGACCATGAGAAAAATACTGAATAACCAACTGCAGGACAACGTCCTACGTGTTGGGGCTTAGAATGTGAGAAGCTTGAACCTGGTAGGGAACCTATAAAATCTGAAAAGAGAAATGCAAAGGCTCAATCTAGATATAGCAGGGGTCAGTGAAGTGAAATGGAAAGAAGACAAGGATTTCTGGTCAGATGAGTACAGTAATATCAACAGCAGCGGAAAAAAGTACGGGAGTAGGATTCGCTATGAATAGGAGGGTAGGGCAGAAAGTGTGCCGCGCGGGGTAGCCGCACGGTCTAGGGGCCTTGTCACGGTTCACGCGGCTCCCCCGTAGGAGGTTCGAGTCCTCCCTCGCCCATTGGTGTGTGCGTTGTCCTTAGCGTAAGTTAGTTTAAGTTAGACTAAGTGGTGTGTAAGCTTAGGGACCGATGACCTGAGCAGTTTGGTACCATAAGACGTTAACACAAATTTCCTTTTCCAGAGAATTTGTTACTGTGAACAGTTCAGTGATAGCGTTGTTCTTATCAGAATTTACAGCAAAAAAACAGCGACAGAAATAGTACAGGTATACAAGCCGACGTCGTAAGCTGGAGATGAAGAGGTTGAGAAAGTATATGAGGATACTGAAAGAGTAAAACAGTACGTAAGGGAGATGAAATGCACTTGTAGGGGACGGAGTAAAAGAAAAGAGAATATGGGCTTGGGACAAGAAATGACAGAGGAGAAAGACTAAATGAATTCTGCAATAAATTTTAAGTAGTAATAGTGAATACCTTGTTCAAGAATCGCAAGAGGAGGATATATACTTGGGAAAGGTCGGGTGAAACGGGAAGAATTCAGTTAGATTACATGATGGTGTGACAGAGATTCCAAAATCAGATACTGGAGTGTAAGGGTTACCCAGGAGCAGATGTAGACTTAGATCACAATGTGGCAGTGGTGAAGACTAGGTTGAAGTTCAAGAGATTAGTCACTATAAACCAATGAGAAAAGAAGAGGGATACAGAAGTACCAAAGAATGAATGGACAGGCTTGAAGTTCTCTAAAGCTATAGATACAGCTATAAGCAATAGCTCAGTAGGCAGTACAGTTGAAGAGGAGTGGGTATCTCTAAATTGAAAAGAAAAACATAGATAAAAAGAAGATAACTGTGAAGAAACCGTATGTAACAGAAGAAATACTTCAGTTGATCGAAGAAACGTTCAGGGACATTCAAGAATTCTGAAATACAAATTACTGAGGAAATAAATAAATATGAAGTGCTGAGAAGCTAACATGAAATGTCTGCATGAAAAATGTGAAGAAATCAAAAACGTAATGATTGTGGAAGGACTGACACAGCATATGGGAAAGCCACTCTAACTTTTGGTGAAGTTACAAGCAAAGGTGGTAACATCAAGAGCGTAACGGGAATTCCACTGTTAAGAACAGAGGAGAGAGCGGATAGATGGAATGAGTACTTTGAAGGCCTCTGTCAGGGGGAAGATTCGTCTGATGTGATAGACGAAGAAACATAAGTCGCTTTAAAATCAGAATTTAAGGGAGCTTTGGAGAGCTTAAGGTCAAATACGGACAGAAAGGATAGATAACATTTCATCAGAAATTTTAAAATAATCGGGAAAGTGACAACAAACGAATGTTCAAGTTGGTTCGTAGAATGTATGATCTGGCTTTCGGAAAAGTATCATCGCCACAATTCCAGAGCCTATAAGAGCTGACAATTGCGAGAATTGTTGCACAATCAGCTCATGCATCCACGTTCCTATCAAGAATAATATACAGAAGAATGGAAAAGAAAATTAGATGTTAGAGGACGATCAATTTGGCTGTAGGAATGGTAAAGGCACCAGAGAGGCAACTCTGACGTCGCGATTAATAATGGGAGCATGACTAAAGAAAAATGAAGACACGTTTATAGGATTTGTCGATTTGCGAAAAGAATTCGACAATGTGAGAAAACTAGGGGTAAGCTATAGAGGGAGACGGATAATATACAATATGTACGAGAGCGAAGAGGGAATAATAAGAGTGGATGACCAAGAACGAAGTGCTCGGATTAAAAAGGGTGTAAGACAGGGATGTAGTCTTTCACCCCTACTGTTCAATCTGTACGTCAGGAAGTAGTGATGAAAAATAAAAGGAAGGTTCAGGAGAGGAATTAAAATGCAAGATGAAAGGATGTAAATGATACGATTCGCTAATGACGTTGCTATCATGAGTGAAAGTGAAGAAGACTTACATGAGCTACTGAACGGAATGAACAGCCTAATGAGTACAGAATATGCACTTGGAATAAAACGAAGAAGGACGAAAGTAATGAGAAGTAGCAGAAATGAGAACGGTGAGAAACTTATCATGAGGATCGATGGTCACGAAGTAGATGAAGTTAAGGAATTCTACTTCCTAGGCAGCAAAATAACCAATGACGGACGGAGCAAGGAGGACATCAAAAGCAGACCGGCACTGGCAAGATGGGCATTCCTGGCCAAGAGAAGTCTGCTAGTACCAAATATAGCCCTCAATTTGAGGAAGAAATTTCTGAGAATGCACCTCTTAAGCACAGCATTGCATGACAGTGAGACATGGGCAGTAGAGAATCGAAGCATTTGAGATGTTGTGCTACAGACGAATGTTGAAAATTACGTGGACTGATAGGGAAAAGAATGAAGAGGTTCTGTGCAGAATCGGAGAGGAACACTGACAAGGACAAGGAGAGGAATTCGTGTCGGGCCACATCAAACCACTCTGATGAAAAAAAAAAAAAATGCTTGGTCGGTAAGAGTAATTCCTGCGAAAGGCAAAGTTTCTGTTCGAATACCGGTCCACTATTATTTGCCTACTCGAGGTGTGGCCATAAAATAACGGGACTACTGCAGTATAACATTTGATTCAGAAACATACATATTTAGTTATTATCACTCGCAGTATATTCCCCTCGTGTATCCCTACAACGCTCCATACGTATTCTCCACTAATGAAAACAGTGCTAGAAGCCTTCCTCTGTGATCTCCTTGATGACGTTGCCGCTTTATCTTTGACTGCTACAGCGGACTGAACTCTTGTTCCTTTTATTGCAGATTTGGCCTTGGTGAGCAGATAGGAGACACTTGATGCTAGATCAGGCAAATGAAATAGGTGGTCGACCACTGGGATGCAGTACTTCGCTAGAAACCTGTTAACAGACGCTGCAATATGCTTCATGGGGGTATTCGTTGCACCTACAAAAATGCGTGGTTTTTTCACCAGACGCGTTTCGCTTTATTGAGGTAAAGCATCATCAGTGGTCTGTAATTAAGTTTATTTACATTTTGATTTGCTTTTTACATCGAAAAATATTTCTTTAAAAATATGTTGGTTTGTACTTACGTGTGATTTTTCCGCTGATTCCTCGCTTACATCGGGAAATGCCGTCTGCTAGCACATCGCTGTTTTTCTATGTTAGACACTGATAATTTTCGTCTACTTTTTATATGTTCTGCAGCACTATGCATTTCTCACAACACACATTTATGCACACCACTGTATTCTGTTTGTTTCCGTATTTCAAGAATGTATTGATGTTTGTGTTTTGTAGTGTTGCCAACATACTTTGTCCTTGACCTACAAATATTCTTTCGTAAATTAGAGTTTTGTATGTGTGTAATTCTATTTAAGCATGTTTCTATGTAGTTATATACTTTGTAAGAGTAGAGAAGGAATAGCGATGGAGATTTATTGATTGATTGATTTATTTTTTTGAGAGGAGAAACCACGTTGAGCGGCCATAAGTATATAGCAGTGTGGTGGAGTGTGGCTTAGAGGAGAAGGTGAGCAGCGAGAGGTGAAAGGAGATGTGATTGGGGGAGGGGGGGGGGGGGTTGTGGGGGAGGGGGGTGAAGGATGGAAAAGGCTCTTTTTCAAGTGATTTCATCAGTTATTCTATATAGAGTCTGGTTTCCAATATTTATCTGGTCATTGAGCAACTGTTTGTGTTAATGCTTTTTGTATCTGGAAATTTTCTTGGAAAGGAAGGAGCTGTCTGTCTTTACTGATTTTAATGATATTCATATCGTTTTCAATATTGCTTGGTTTATGGTGTTCTTCTTTTAGATGATCCGCAAATGTTGAATGACTTGTACCGTATCTGAATGCTCTGATGTGCTCTTTATATCTTGTGTCAAATGTCTTACCAGTCATTTCAATGTGTATCTTCTCACAATCTCTGCAACTGAACTGACAGATACCACATTGTCCGTATCTGTCTAGTTTTGATTTTAGTTTTGGGATATGCTTTTGTATGGAATTGTTTGTTTTGTAAGCAATGTTTATGTCTTTTTTTTAATATGTTTCCTTTTTTATGAGTGTATTTGTTGTGGTAGGTCATTGTATGCCATTTTTGTTGTAGTGCAAGTTGTACGAGTTAGTGTGGTTTGGTTAGTTTTCTTCCTTATTTGTCCCTTTGTTTTTTTGTTTAGCTTGTCCACCATTGTTTCTTTATCTGCACTTTTAATGCTATTTTTTATACTGGCTAACTCTTCATTTATTTTTATGGTTTCATTAACAGGGATGTAACTGTACATACTTTCTACATCAAAGGAGAGCTTTACCTCAATAAAACAAAACGCTTCTGGTGAAAAATCACGCATTTTTGTAGTTGAAACGACAGATCAAAAATACCCTCATGAATTACAAAGCAACTAGGACACTATGGCCACACAAATAAAGAATTTAATGCAATATGAGCTGGTGCGTTGTCTTGACGCAGAACCCATGACTTGTTCTTCCACGATTCGGGTCGTTTCTTGCCTTATATTCTCGCAGAGTCCAGCAAGAACTTCAAGGTAGTAATGTTGATTAATAGTTTGACCTCAGGAACTCAATGAAGATACGCAGTTCCATGAATATCGGAAAAACAGTAATCATCGCTCCAAATCTTGCTCTGCCAATTCGAGCTTTCTTCTCTGTCGGTGAAGTTGGGCTCTTCCAATGCCTGGAATGACGCACAGTCTCTAGATCATAAGTGAAATCAAGTTTCGTCACATGTTGTCACTCTTTCCAAGAAAATAGTGTCATTTTCACTGTTATTCAAAGAGCCGGAATAAAAATTTTCACCAGTTTCTTTTTGTTCGATCGTGAGAATTTTCGCCATCAGTTCCGAACACACTTTTCTCATGTGAAGTTGGTTGTGTAAAACTTTCATTACGCATTGTTAGTCTATTCCTACACTTTCAGCAATTACTCGAATACTCAGCCGACGGTCATACAGAATCAGTTCCCTAATTTTTCGATATTTTCTTCCGTTTTTGATGCTGAAGGGCGTCCCGGGCGTCAGTCATCTTCTACGTTTTCTCGACCATCTCGCAAACGCTCAGAAACTCGAGTATGTGATAAATAGTTTTCGCCACACACGTCTTTTAGTAAAATACAGGTTTTAGTAGCAGTTTTGTAAAGTTTGTTGTGAAACTTGACGACAGTTTGTTCCTCTGTTTTTACACTTAATTTTCCCAGCAAAACAAAATAACAACTCTTACAACGAAGAAGGCCACGGCTACACTGTCTACAAGTACCACAGACACCGCATTCGACTAAGAATGCTTCACGCTTCACAGCTATTGGACATTCTTCTCTGGCGCATTCATACTTGATCTGTGTCGGCATCAGTTCCATGTTTTATAGCCACACATCGTATATACTATATAACCCATTCTCACACTATTGATTACTTCAATCATTAATAAATAGTAATTACGAACTGTATCCAAAAGACATACAGGACACGTGATGGTACTAGGTACGCCGCCACAGTTCATACCTTTCCAGCGTTTATCCTCAAGCAAGCTGTACCCCCAGCTAAATAAATTCCGAGTATCTGAATGAAATAAGCTATCGATAGTATCCTTGGAATGAGGGAGTAGAGTCGAGAGTGACAGTTCACAAACTATTGTCTTCCGCTTCTTTACAACTAATGCATTAATTAGTCACAAAAGGGAGTTAATCCTTTTTATACTTGACGAAAGATATTACCGACTTTTTCTGCATTAGGGCACTGAAGTATGCAATGGAGACAGGTGAAAATCTATGCCGGACTGAGAATCGAACCCGGATTTCTCGCTTTCACCTGAACCACTGCGGTTATCCGAGCACGTCTTCTGTCCAACATAAATCTCCATATGCGGCACAGTGCCGAGTAGAGTCCCCGTCCCATTATTTCTCTTCTCTCCCAACCCTACTGTATTCCAGCAAGAGGCCGGACATTATCATGCATCTACTCTGAACGATAGAAATGCCGTCAAGCCCATAAATTATATTGGTATTGTGTCTGTTCCCTCAGACATGCATGTCCCAAAAACTAGACACTACACATGTATAATTACTCTTTTACTTTGACAGATAACAGTAAAAGCTTTTCCGCTTTCAGGAATACTAAAAACCACAATTTTGTATTGTGTCATCAAGAAGCACACATTGGCTACCTCCGTCTGTATATAACGAATATGAAGACTGTAAAACGATGCGGAGAAAGCAAAAGAAAAAAAACGATCGTAGAGCGCTAGCAACGCTCTCCACTGCCTGCGGTGGCAGCAGCAGCAGCAACAGCAGCCGTAGCAGGCGCGCGGTACTGCCCCGCTCACTGCAGCCAACCTGACAGCGTTATTAACCCTGCATCCGACCTCGGGCCGCGCGTCCAAACACTAATAATTTCCTCGTCATATCAGCGCGCGCAGCGGCGCCCCAAGTAATGATTTCAACAGCAAAGTGTCATGCAAATTGCGTATTACCTGGCAGCTAATGCAGGGGATTGTTTAGGCGACCGCCAGCGCGTGATGGAGGCGGCACCGCTTCCTGCCGACAACGGCCGGCCTTCCCGCGTCCGTCGCTTCCGGCCGCCCCCGGACGGCGCCCCCGGCGGGCGAGGCGGCCGACATATTTCCAGCGGCCAGATTCTTTCCGTTCGGCAACACGCGCACTTCCACCTCATCATCATGTATCATCATCAACCATTCAGTCCGCCAAAATCTATCGGGGCGCCCTCCTCCCTGACGCAAACTCTTCGTACATGAACACGCGTTCCCCATCCGCAAATTTAACGCATATTCCCTAATTTCTGAAACCCTTTCTAGGTATAAACAGGAACTTCCAATTTTAGAGACTTTAATATAATGACACCCCTTACCGATATATTTCTTTGGCGTAACACAGCATTGCCTCAATGAAAAGGATAATGAGCAAGAGACGCTACATTCACAGAATGTGGATGGAATGAGAATTTCAGTCCGACAGGAGACGTGCTAGTCTAGTCCGTGCAGCTGCGATGACGCAGTGGTCAGCGCATCTGCCTCGTAAGCAAAAGAAACAAGTTCGAATCCCGATCTGGCACAACCTTCCTCACTAATTTCAATCAAGGCCCACTCGCAGTCAATGCCTGTAATTCCTTTGTGTCTTAATTCATAGTGCCTGATGGATCAAAATGGTGTCTGTTCTTTCAGACATGTCTCAAAAAAAAGACAGTACTTATATACATTCAATTAAGGCGAGGACGGCCATTGATTTCTTTAGCGTGAATGCACGCCAGGCTCTAACTGTCGCGGGGATGGGTGAAATGCGGCGAAGCGATCACTTTCAGGCTGCTTGATTTCAGCAAGGCTTTTGGCACTGTTAATTTCAATATATTACCTATTAAAAAGAAAGAACTGTATTTATCAAAAGCGAACAACTAAAACATCTAAAAGGAAAATTAGTACGGAAATAGTCTGCGTGCTCCAAAACAGCTAAAAACGCTAATATGCACTGCCATAAAAGTACCAAGATTATACAGTTATCTGTGGTTAGGAGAAGTCCTCATACAAACATGTGTCCCACAGGGTTGAGTCCATGGTCTGAAGCATTCTTCGCTGTATATCAATGATATCTAACTTGTGCTGTAATTGAAGCTAACAGTTATACGAACATGCTAATTAGAATCAGTTGTACCTAAACGCCAGCCCTAAGAACATAGCTGTCAGACACGAATGACGATCTATTTCAGTGACAAGATGGGCAAAACATTTGTATCTTAAAGTAAATCCTGAGAAGTCGCATGTCATCTTCATACCATTCCGAAAGTTTATAAGCGGACTTTTCTGTGAAACAGTCCCTATAACACTCCTTGATGGTATCCAATTAGATAATGAAAAACAAACAGCCACACATCTAAGCATAATTTCTGATGAGCATCTACAATGGGAAGAAGAAACTGCTTCAGCATGTAGAAAATCTATCCTGCCTGTTTGTAGTAGAAAAATTCTGAAAATTGTAGTACCAAACAGCAATTCCAAAGAACGTTATTGATGCCCTGTCAGATAAGAATGAAGACCTTTGGTGGTTATCGCGCTGGGCAAGACACCTGGATCTTATAATAAACCGTAAGAAGTCCCAGGTCATCCTCATACCACTCTGAAAGGTGATAAGCGGTAATTTTCGTGAAACAGTTCCTTCCAAATTCCTTTGTTATGTCCATTTACACGGTCATAAAACAGTTCAAACGGTTCAAATGGCTCTAAGCACTATGGGATTTAACATCTGAGGTCATTAGTCGCCTAGACTTAGAACTACTTAAACTTAACTAACCTAAGGATATCACACACATCCATGCCTGAGGCAGGATTCGAGCCGGCCACCGTAGCAGCAGCGCGGTTCCAGACTGAAGCGGCTAGAACCGCTCGGCCACAGTGACCGGCCATAAAACAGTTCAAGATCTCAGCATAATCTCTGATCAGTACCTAAACTGGGAAGACCAATCTCACAGAGCATGTAGAAAATCTCTATCTTGCCTATAGGCAGTCTAAAATTTATGAGAAATATTTGAAATCTGGGTTTCGGAGGACAGAACGGATCAGGCTGTGGAAAGGGGTCAAGATCAGTTACTGTTAGTTACACAAGAACACACAAATTTATTCCTTGAAAACCAGTGCACAGTTTTCTCTTTAAAACAACAAGGATCAATTCACAGCTGAGGGGCCAAGTAACTTATCAGTAATAAAGTTTTAATTATTCCTTTTAAAACGCAAGGATTTAGAGAAACAGCTGAAGGCCTTACTTAAGTAAATTGAAAATATCTTCTTGTCTAAAGGCTCAAATAATATTTCAGATCACCAAAAGAAATTATTTAAAAGGCAAGCATTTACAAATATCGGCTAAAAGCCACATAAGGATAATTTAAATTAATTCCTCGGCTGAAAGCCCACTAATTTTTCAACATAATAAAAGGCATCCTTTAAAGACAAGCATTTACACAGTACAACAGAAAACCATCTTAAGAAAACTTGAAATATTTTGAGAGCTGAAGGCCCAAACAATTATTCAAATTAATTAGAGACAAACCTTAAGATAAGCATTTACCCAGTAGAGCTGAAGGCCATTTTAAGAATTGAAGATAATTAAAGACAAACCTTACAGACACGTATTTACACATTATAGCTGAAAGCCACAAATTTTAAAACAAACACGGCAGAACGCCTAAATACAGAGAAAACAAGAATTTTAAGTAAAACGCGGCTGAAGGCCTAATCTTAAAGTACTTCACATAAGGTTCGGCTAAGGGCCATACTAAACATAGAACAGACAAAATGAAAACACGGCTGAAGGCCTTGCACAGTACTTGCGACAGAAGAAAATCACAATCACAAACAATCAAACAGTGGTGCTCATAAGTGTTCCAAGGGTCGGCATGGGGAGAAAACTCTAACAACAGTTTAGGTGCGACAGGCAGCCAAGCATAACACTAAATAATCGGAGCGCCGCATGACCTAGGTACGGCTGAAGAACCAACCAACAACCTAATCAATTCCCTTCCACCCGACCAACGGCACGACAAACAAAAATATCAGCGAGGACGAGAATCGCACCAGGAGTGGGTCTAAACACAGTCAAGGCACTAGAACCACTCAAAGAAAAGGGAGGCAACATCAAGCTGTCCAACTACATGCTGTGCCAGACAGCATCAACATGGTGAGGAAAACACAAGACTGGAAAATAACGATCAGGGCAGGTAACCGGAACATTATCGGCCACAAGGCAGAAGATACCGCTGGTGCACTTCACTAATAAATTATAATCATTTCAAGGTTAAACACAATATAGGCAGACGGCTGCAAAATTTTGCCGGCTCCAGCACACCATCACGTTGCTGCTTCTGGGAACAGCCCAGGAAGCAACAACCAGCAATCAGCAAAGAGATATCACAGCAGTTGAGGTTTTATAACAGGTTCACTGATTAGTCAACTCCAGTATGCAGGTTTGGTAGGCGACCAACTTTGCAGCACTCACAGCTAGTGCCACACAACTCCGACCGCGCGTGCACACCGCCAGTGCCCCGGCCTGACCTCATACCCCGGAGACTTCCTAGCTGCTCCATCGCAACCGACCAAATGGCTACTCCAGTACGCCGACAGCATTCATCTGCTCAGCGGAAATCACAGAAGTTACGCGTCGTCCGATGAGACGACCAACCGAACGACCAACCAAGGTCGTCCCCACTCAAGTTATGAGTGTCAGCAGCGGTCGGGCGAGTCTTGGCCGTCCGGAGCTCACTGCAGCTCCAACCCGACCCAACTCGATGTCCGTTTGGAGCTGGGAGACACGGCGACCCGGGAACACTGGATCGTACTAAACCATGCAGAGGTAACTCTAGTCCATTGGCGAAGTCATCTCTGCACGAGGAAGGAATCGACCCACGTCTGGCAAGATGACCAATGACAAGGCCCAGAAACGGTCAGAATACCAAATACACACGTCGCACAATGAGACGACCAAACGAACGACCAACCAGCGGTCGTTCCCGCTTCGATCTCCTTCCATCGGAGAGTTCATGTGTGTGACCTGCGGTCGGCAAGTACTGGCTGTCCACGCACTACTGGCGCTCCGTCCCCGACTGAACTCCCGACAGACGACGACCCGGAAATAGTAACAGTCGCTCGAGAGATAGTACGACAGTGCACTTATCGATAATCGCTGCTGTTGCCACTGACGGGGAATCAAATCAGCAACTTAGTGATGCCAAAAAATTGAATAAGAAACAGGCGACAGAACCATAATAACAAGATGACGAGCAATAAACGGCATGACCGCAAGCCGCACACAGCCCAATGTTGTCACATCAAGCGAAAGCAAAAAATTTGTTGAATCTTTAGTCCTACTAAACCTTTACTTCCGCAACGTAGCTCAACAGGAAAGAAACAGTGCCATGAATGCTTGCGTAAGATACGCGTAACATTCGGTTGTTTGATCATGTCTGTCCGTCCTACGCTCAGTTAGGGTACATGCGATGAGATAGACAACGTACTTTCCACACGCTTTTCTTCACCATCTTCTTAGTCGTAGATTCCCTCAATACGTTTCCTTACATACGAAATATGTCACCACTTCACTACTGCAGCATCGAAGTGGATACGTCCAGCGTCTTCGCTGTAACTGTAATTACAAACTCCTCCATTTCAGCCGTGCATCTCTGGAGCAAACTATCCTGAAATCCTCGTCTTATCCGAAACCACTCTGCATTCAAGAGGAGATTAAAACTTTATCACTTATTATCGGCGTAATTCCCTTCTGGTTACATTCCAGCTCTTTACCTTATGTCCAGCAGTGAAGCAGAATCGGTGTTACATTGTCAACGCTGTTCCTATTTTTCTCATCTCTATCTATTTCGGTTTTTTTCCTTCCATCTAATCTGCTGTACTTACTTCTCATTAAGCTCCTCTGGGCAGTCATCTTCTTACCTATATTTGATTACCTTTGTACTTCCTGTCATCATTTCTGTTAGATGTCACAGCTTACTTTCTATTCGAACGTAATGAGCAAATTTCTTAGCATAAAATTAATAAGATTGACATTTCTTAAAATACATACATTTATTACTGCATCTGTTATTATTATTACTGTTATTAGTATCATTATATATTGCTCATGTACTATGCATGTTGTAATGTTGACTCATCAAGACAGTCACTTTAGATATAATATGGGGCCAAAAGGCCCAAATTATTCCAGTCAAATAAATGCATAAATAAAGAACACTACGTGAAAATAATAACTGGAGTACTAGTATGCCCATCTGTTCAAAAATGGTTCAAATGGTTCTGAGCACTATGGGACTTAACATCTGTGGTCATCAGTCCCCTAGAACTTAGAACTACTTAAACCTAACTAACCTAAAGACATCACACACATCCATGCCCGAGGCAGGATTCGAACCTGCGACCGTAGCAGTCGCGCGGTTCCGAACTGAGCGCCTGAACCGCTAGACCACCGCGGCCGGCGCCCATCTGTTCGCTGTTCTTCTAATGTCTTATGTACAGGGTGTTTCAAAAATGACCGGTATTTTTGAAACGGCAATAAAAACTAAGCGAGCAGCGATAGAAATACACCGTTTGTTGCAATATGCTTGGGACAACAGTACATTTTCAGGCGGACAAACTTTCGAAATTACAGTAGTTACAATTTTCAACAACAGATGGCGCTGCAAGTGATGTGAAAGATATAGAAGACAACGCAGTCTGTGGGTGCGCCATTCTGTACGCCGTCTTTCTGCTGTAAGCGTGTGCTGTTCACAACGTGCAAGTGTGCTGTAGACAACATGGTTTATTCCTTAGAACAGAGGATTTTTCTGGTGTTGGAATTCCACCGCCTAGAACACAGTGTTGTTGCAACAAGACGAAGTTTTCAACAGAGGTTTAATGTAACCAAAGGACCGAAAAGCGATACAATAAAGGAGCTGTTTGAAAAATTTCAACGGACTGGGAACGGATGAACGTGCTGGAAAGGTAGGGCGACCGCGTACGGCAACCACAGAGGGCAACGCGCAGCTAGTGCAGCAGGTGATCCAACAGCGGCCTCGGGTTTCCGTTCGCCGTGTTGCAGCTGCGGTCCAAATGACGCCAACGTCCACGTATCGTCTCATGCGCCAGAGTTTACACCTCTATCCATACAAAATTCAAATGCGGCAACCCCTCAGCGCCGCTACCATTGCTGCACGAGAGACATTCGCTAACGATATAGTGCACGGGATTGATGACGACGATATGCATGTGGGCAGCATTTGGTTTACTGACGAAGCTTATTTTTACCTGGACGGCTTCGTCAATAAACAGAACTGGCGCATATGGGGAACCGAAAAGCCCCATGTTGCAGTCCCATCGTCCCTGCATCCTCAAAAAGTACTGGTCTGGGCCGCCATTTCTTCCAAAGGAATCATTGGCCCATTTTTCAGATCCGAAACGATTACTGCATCACGCTATCTGGACATTCTTCGTGAATTTGTGGCGGTACAAACTGCCTTAGACGACACTGCGAACACCTCGTGGTTTATGCAAGATGGTGCCCGGCCACATCGCACGGCCGACGTCTTTAATTTCCTGAATGAATATTTCGATGATCGTGTGATTGCTTTGGGCTATCCAAAACATACAGGAGGCGGCGTGGATTGGCATCCCTATTCGCCAGACATGAACCCCTGTGACTTCTTTCTGTGGGGACACTTGAAAGACCAGGTGTACCGCCAGAATCCAGAAACAATTGAACAGCTGAAGCAGTACATCTCATCTGCATGTGAAGCCATTCCGCCAGACACGTTGTCAAAGGTTTCGGGTAATTTCATTCAGAGACTACGCCATATTATTGCTACGCATGGTGGATATGTGGAAAATATCGTACTATAGAGTTTCCCAGACCGCAGCGCCATCTGTTGTTGAAAATTGTAACTACTGTAATTTCGAAAGTTTGTCTGCCTGAAAATATACTGTTGTCCCAAGCATATTGCAACAAACGATGTATTTCTATCGCTGCTCGTTTAGTTTTTATTGCCGTTTCAAATATACCGGTCATTTTTGAAACACCCTGTACGTGGCAGTTAATTTTAAAATATGCCGAGAGATATTATGATTGCGTAAAGTCGATTCACTCACATTGTTTATTATAAATCAGGCACTAAGTAGCATGCAACATATATAAAATTTTTGTAAAATCTGTTGATTTAAATCGAAATTTGAATACTGTCACTTATAATGAGCATGATTGTCCGTGTTGTTAAAGCGAGTAGTGCACGAGATGCTGCAAAGTACAGGCTTCATCTGACTTGGAAACTGAAAAGACGTGCTCTAGCGCGCTGGATAGCAACCACCGATGGAAAATTACATTGATTTAAGAATCTGACGAGTAATGATGGAATTAGGCCAATGAACGGCGAAAACTACACGATCGTGGATTTGTACGTGATAGAAGAGGAAGGTTGCCGCTTACAGCTGCACTACCATGTTTGGTGACACGTCGACTTTGTTGCAGCTGCATGTAGGCACTTTTTCCTAACTGCTGAAGTATGAGCTATTGTATAAATTTGCCCTTAATTTAAGAAATGCATACGTATTTAGCACGAAAACTTTCTGAGTATGGCACAGAGTCATATTGTAAAAAACGATTTCTGATGAAATAAAAATTTCGGACACGCTTACAGTGTCATTCTGTGTCCACTCAGACCAAAAGAAGTTAATTCCATCAATAATAATTTTTTACTATATGATGCGGTACGAGAAATCTTTCCACCAGTCTCTATGTGAGTACCGTTTGGTTACGTAGAAAACAATCATGAAAATTAAGGGACAACTAACTTGGAAGAATTTGAACTCCAACGTAAGGAATTATTTCTTTCTCTCTTTCTTTCTTCTTTTTACTGTCATCAGGCTTTTGACAGGTTTCATGCGCGGCCCGCCACGACTTCCTCTCCTGTGACAACATTTTCATCTCAGAGCAGAGTAACAGTTGCAACCTACGTCCTCAACCATTTGTTGGATATATTCCAGAGCTTTTACTCTCTAAAGCTTCCTCTAGTACCACAGAGGTTCTTGCTCGGTATCTTAACAGGTGTCCTATCATCCTACCCCTTCTTCTTGTCGGTGATTTCCATACATTTCTTTCCTCCCCGATTCTCCGGAGACTCTCCTCGTTCCTCATCTTATCAATCCTTCTAATTTTCAGTATTCCTCTGTAGCACCACATCTCAGATGCTTCGATTCTGTTCTTTTCCGGTTTTTCCATTGCCCATGTTTCACTACCATACAATACCGTGCTCCAAACTCACATTCTGAGGAATTTCTTCCGCAGATTAAGGCCTATGTTTCATACTAGTAAAATTTGCTTGGCCAAGAAAGCCGTTTCTGCTGTCTACTTAGCATAATTCCTTGACTTCGTCCACTTCGTGGACTCTGATGTTAAGTTTCTTGCTGTTCTCACTGCTACTACCTCTCATTACTTTCATCTTCCTTGGTTTTATTCTCACTCCATACGCTGCGGTCGTTACACTGTTCATTCCATTCAACACATCCTGCAAGTCTTCTCCATTTTCATGGTGATGATGATGTTCAGTTTGTGGGGCGCTCAACTTCGCGGCGCTCAACTTCGCGCTCATCAGTACCTGTACAAAGTCCTAATTTTCTGCAAAGTCCAAAGTTTTTTACTCAGTTCATTTTAGCCACTGTCAAATGATGATGATGCTAATGAAATGACAACACAAACACCCAGTTCCCGGACAGAGAAAATCACCAACCCGGCTGGGAATCGAACCTGGGAACCGGTGATCTACTATCATTCAGGATAGCAGTATCATAAGCGAATTTCATCACTGATATCCTTTCACCCTGAATTTTAATCCCGCACACGAATCTTTCTTTTACTTTCGTCATTGCTTCTTCGATGTGCAGATTGAACAGTAGGGGCGAAAGACTATATCCCTTACACCCTTTTTAATCCGACCACTTCGTTTTTGGTCTCCCACTCTCACTGCTCCCTCTTGTTTCTTGTACGTATTATATATTACTGGTCTTTCCCTACAGCTCACACCTACTTTTCTCCGAATTTCAAACATCTTGTACCATTTCTCCAGGTCGACAAATCCTACGAACGTGTCTTGAGATTTCATCAGTCTTGTTTTTATTGTCAACCGCAACGTCAGAACTGCCTCCTTGCTGCTTTTACCTTTACTAAGGCCAAACTGAAGATAGTTGGTCAGTATGAGGAGTGTAGAATGGCGGAGCCTAATTTAGATACCTGTCGAGATTTCTGACTTTACAGCCGAGAAGAGCAGCTCATTGATAACCTTTATGTTGACTATATGGGGCCTTTCTCTGTACATCTGGCAAAAATATTTTCTGTTCTTGGCCCACCCACGGTTTTCGTAAAAGGTAACGCTCTCACCATTTTGCATGCGAATTTTAGAAATGTTATTTCTTTACTGCAAGTTCTCATACAAAAAACACACCCTATTACCTGCAGCCACAATCTGCAAAACGAGTCTACCGTAATTTAAAATCACTCCAAATCTCGGATGAAATGGAACCGTTCTATCAACTGATTTAATTTTGATTGTAAAGCCCAAATCATGAAACCCATAGAACATTACTCACAAAGTTGATGTTTGTGTATTGTATTAACTCATCCATTTATAATCTGTGGTAGATGGATGACCCTGTTCCCTACAGTATTCATCCTAATTTCATAAAAGAAAATTATTCAGTTGCGAGAAATAATATTCAGCTTGCGCACCAGACGTAGGCTGCAAGGTATGACAGGTGGAGGCGGCTTATGTCGTCGAAGACTGTTATGGGTTTGTTTAATGAACTTTTATGCACGTGCTAACTGCAATCAGAAGATACCTGCCAAGATGCTCCCCCAATTTGTTGGATCGTATGATGTCATCAGGATTATATCCCCATTCAGCTTTGTTGTCCAGGATAGGGCCACCATCAGAAAAGTTAGGACACATGTAAATCAGATTAAGTTTGGGACTGATAACTGGGATGCTGAAGTGCATAGCGTACCTTTATCAAATTTGTTGTCACACCCTTGTTTCCTTTTAAAGGGGGAGAAATGAGCTGTGCATGCGTTAGTCTCGATACCTCCTGCTCATTAAACTAAAATATACAGTGATGGGTTCGCCGGCGCCAGCCAGAAGAAGCATAGCCGCCTGCTGATGGGATTTACACTATGTGATCAAAAGTAGTCCAACGCCTGGTTGACAATGACTTACAAGTTATGGCGCCCTCCATCGGTAATACTGGAATTCAGTATGGTGTTGGCTCACCCATAGCCTTGATGATAGCTTCCACTCGCGCACGCATACGTTAAATCAGGTCCTGGAAGGTTTCTTGGGGAATGGCAGCCCATTCTTCACGGAATGTTGCACTTAGGATAGGTATTGATGTCAGTTGGTGAGCTCTGGCACGAAGTCGGCGTTCCGAAACATCCCAAAGGCTTTCTGTAGGATTCAGGTTAGGACTCCGTGCAGGCCAGTCCATTACAGGGATTTTATTGTTGTTTAACCACTCCGCCACAGGCCGTGCATTA
Source organism: Schistocerca americana (assembly GCF_021461395.2). NCBI lineage: Eukaryota > Metazoa > Arthropoda > Insecta > Orthoptera > Acrididae > Schistocerca > Schistocerca americana. Next base: position 243,079,496 of record NC_060119.1, on the reverse strand, counting down.
TATACATGTACTCGATCATGTTGAAAGATACAGTCGCCATCCCCGAATTGCTCTTTAACAGTGGGAAGCAAGAAGGTGCTTAAAACATCAGTGTAGGCCTGTGATGTGATAGTGACACGCAAAAAAAAAAAAGGGTGCAAGCCTCCTCAAATGAAAAACACGACCACACCAACACACCACCGCCTCCGAATTTTACTGTTGGCACTACACACGCTGGAAGATGACGTTCACTGGGCTGTCGCCATACCCACACCCTGCCATCGGATCGCCACATTCAGTACCGTGGTTTTTTACTCCACACAACGTTTTTCCACTGTTCAATCGTCCAATGTTTACACTCGTTACACCAAGTGAGGCGGCGTTTGGCACTTACCGGCGTGATGTGTGGCTTATGAGCAGCCGCTAGACCATGAAATCCAAGATTTATCACCTCCCGCCTAACTGTCATACCACTTGCAGTGGATCCTGATGCAGTTTGGAATTCCTGTGTGATGGTAAACATCTAGATAGATGCCTCCCTACTACACATTACGACCCTCTTAAACTGTCGGCTGTCTCTGTCAATCAACATACGAGGTCGGCCTCTACGCTTTTGTGCTGTACGTGACCCTTCTACTTCACTATGACATTGGAAACAGTGGACCTAGAGATGTTTAGGAGTGTGGAAATCTCGCGTAGAGACGTATGACACAAGTGACACGCAATCAGCTGACCACGTTCGACAAGCGTGAGTTCCGCGGAGCGCCCCATTCTGTTCTCTCACGATGTCTAATGACTACTGCTGTCGCTGATATGGAGCACAATGCACCTAATATGAAAAACGTATGTTTTTCGGGGTTGTCCGTGTACTTTCGACAACATAGTGTAACTGCATGCGCACTCCGTCCAGCCTTCGGTGTTCGCTTACTGCTCTGCGTGGTAATCAGTGTTGCTCAGCGAGAAATGAGCTGCGGTTCGTCATGTTATATGTCGCTATCTTTAATAGTGAAAAGTGTGCCTACGACAATTGAAGAAATACCGCATTTCTTAGCGCATGTGGATTCGCATCTGCAGAGTCAGCACATTTCTCATTTCTTGATTTGTGAATGTTGTGCTGCCAGTATTTACTATATAGCCAAGGCCCGGCGTGGAAATAAACGGTGAGGCCCTTATGTGCAAGTGACTAAAGCACTGGTTGTGACTCGCAAAAACCTCTGTTGTTTAAGCGGGGCTTTGCTATAGCAATTCAGTTTGGGTTTTCGCATATAACGTTCTCCAATGGAATCTGCTAATAAACCGCTTCAGTCGCAAAAGATTTATTTGTTCAATTAGTCCCGGTTCCGTGCGATTACAAGCCCATCTTCAGGTGTAACAAGAATGACACGGCGCATGGCCGTCGCACACTGGACACCTATTTTCAGTGTGGATCAGCATTCTGAGTTACCAGGACATGCCCGAGTTATTCTTAAGCCCCTTGTCAGAAACGATACCTTGACACACTGAAACCCTTTTATTAATTGGTGCACTAATGGGCAGGAATAAAAAAATAATCTTGTGGAATTAAAAGATTCCTTTTTAAAGGTCCACGGGTTAAAATTGTCATGGGAGATTAAGATTTTTAAATCGTTCGATCCCTTTTAAATAGTCATGTGTGAAACCATCACAAATTCATTTTTTTTAACTTTTAATTCAAGATTACTAAGCCGAAATGTTGTTCTCAGTTAAATCTGAAAGGGCTTTATGAGATCTTTCAGCGTGCGATCTGTAATTCATTTCTTTTTTTGTCACCTTGTAGCTATGTGGTTTTAATTTTTTTCCTGTGCGTATGTTGTAGAGTACCTGATCTGAGCTGCTTGAGGGGACCGAGCAATGTCTGGGCTAAGCTCAAGCACCCCCTTATGTCAAAGCTTGGTTATTAAACTAATGTATTTCTTATAAGCTCTTTGCATTGTTATTTGATACAGTTAATGCTTTCGTGGTTTGCATATGGATTAGGCATTTTATTAATTAATCTACTGAAACTTGTATATTCTGTTAAAATTGATTCTCTCAGTGTTTTCGGAATTAAAAAATTAAAATAATGAAACAGATAAGGTGCTCACACTAGGGACTCTGTCAATTTAACAAAGGAAAAAAAAAGAATTCAAGAAAGAGCAACACATTTGCGGAGGAAAAACCAAATCGCTGATGTTTACAGCATTCATACTGGTTGTTACATGATTTCAGACTTACAAAGGCGTACATGGATATTGGTGACGGTACTGGAAATCAAAAATTGTTAAACAAGAAAAATAAATAGAGCGAAAATAACATAAAGTGTATTTTTCATTCAGAAGTATGAAACTCATGTACCAAGAATGGTCGTAAGAGTTCGATTATACGAGGCACAGGAGGCTGTCTAAGGCAGCTGTCTCGATCACAGTTCGCATACACCATTTTGAAATAAGACGCATAAACACTACGAGTTACTTGTACCTCTGCCATAAAGTGTAAGCAATACGTTGTCTAACGACTCGTTTCGGTTCTTTTTCCAATATTTTCTGTACCGTAAATATTGATTTTCATTGCAGTTCGTTCCCCACCTGTTCTATCTTACCCTATAGTGTAGGTTGCATCCATCGTCTTCCAGGGGTCGGTATTATGTCCAATACTCTTTCCCATATATGTATAAATGATGTGTTTCCGATAGAGGTTCCGTGCTGTAAGGAGACTCGCAGCCATGACTACCAAACTTTCCGTGGGAAAATTAACTCCTAGCAGTGAAAAAATAACACAGTTCGAGGTTAGATGCTCACTGAAAGTAATGGATCATTGGCATAAAGTGAAGTTTTTTTAATTTTTATTTATTTATTTTTGTAGTTCCGAAGAATATAACTGCCTTAATGCAGCTGTATTAGATCACATTGTACGTGTTACAAACTGAAACAAGTGTTCTATGTACATGCTCTACTTCCTGTGGTGTGCTATGCATTATTATGAAGATACGTCACAATGTTTGGACGGATCGTGTCTTCTACATTGTTAACAAAGGTGGTACAACAATCATTTGTTGATACATTCTAGCACAAAACAACATTGTCCGCTACGCGAAATACTCACATAGTTAGATATTCGTTTGAATTAACATACGAAGCCTACGTCGTCATCTTTGTTCACCCAGCTGAGGTCTTCTGGCGACCCCGTCTATTTTTTTCTTAATTTCTCAACATAGCAGTGTAAAAGGTTACTCAGATTATTTTATTCGAATGTCTCAAAGTATACTTAAATTAAATAACAATTTTTGACGTGTTGCTTTACCTGACAAACTGAAGGTTATGTGCAAGTCGGTCCCGTGCCATGGCACAAGCAAAACTAGAACGACGAATACTTTCGTCTGTTGTTCGCATTTCAGACTCTGGTTCCTTTCGGTAACGATGAGCTTCAGCAATCAGTAGCACATCAAAAATATTCTCAGTTTCACAGAACTTACGTCCGTCCAAATTATCATTCTGCGCAGAGCAATATTTGCATTGTCACATTAAACAATTCGCGACGCTTCAGCATTGGTAAAGATGTGTATAGTATCTACAGTTTCATCATCAATGAAATTGGCCATTTTCGTCGTGACTGTAATAAACTCATCTCCTCTACCGGAATCCATCATCAGAATTTTCGTTGGCACTGTCAGTTCCTTGTGAATTCACTTCAAGGTTATCTTCCGATTCTGACTCATCTTGTTTGTGGATAAAGCCCTCACCAGGGTTGCATCTTCAGGGTCACTGAGATCACATTCATCTAGCATACGAATAATGCCATCATCTGAGATATGCTTGCAGACAATTTCTGAAAATTCATGGCATTCACATTATCAAAAATACCAAAAAAATAAATCAATCGAAAAATGTAATATAGCGTACCGAGCAGAGCTCTTCCAGGCCCCCAAGTGTATTTTCATTTTATTGATTTTTTTTTAAGCGAATAATTGATCTAATTACTTTATATATATATATATATATATATATATATATATATATATATATATATGCATGTCATATAACAGCAAGCAAGGATATATTGATATATTGATTCTTACAATTGCACCAGTGTAACCAAGAATCACTCTCCGTGATCCCTTGAGGACACCGCTTGGTGTTTTTATAGATGTACTTATGCAGATTCTCCTTCCTGGCGAAATAAACTGATTGCCGTGGAACTTACGTTTTCCAGGACAAAAACACATTTTTGGTGGCAATATAACTTTCGAGACTGTCAAAACAGTAATAAATCAAAATACAGAAAAATTTATGAGGAAAACAACGCTTGAAAACCGAAGTTATACATGGGAAAACGTAAGAGCATCGCAAATCGTATCTTCTGATAGGGCTGCCGATTGGAAAAACAATTGTATACTTTATCTTTCTCGAACGGAAGTCTAATGACAACATCTGACGTGTGAAAGCAGAAGAAATGTGGTTGTGGCCGCACACAAGAGACCTTTACGTCTGGTTCAAATTATTTCCTGATATACAATAAACTTCTCTTAACTACTATTTTGTCGAAAAATCGGCTTGAGAGGAAAAACAAAAAATCAATTTTTTGAAGCGGATTTACAAGCAAGCTATCTTCGATTCTGATAAAGAATCACAGCCTGCTACCTTAGGTCATTCCGGACACGTACTCGTAGATAGTCTATGGTTGTAGACTGATTGGCAATAATGTAATCGAATATAGCGTATACAAAGTTTAATGATTCCTCACTGACTTGGTCGATATAATCTTTTTGCAACATCCTTTTTTGTGATCATTATCTCTCTGATTATGGAGGGATACAGACTCAGTTTTTCAGGTGACTAATGCGGAAGCTGCGTTACACAAAATAGAAACCGGAAATAACAGTCAACGCAATGATGTCAGTCGACAGTGTGTGTAGAGGTTAGACATGACAAATAAATAAACATTGTAACACCAGCTTTGTACACGGTAGGTAAAATAAAACTGGCCTGGAGAATATTTCATACTCTTTAAGATTTGAGACCCAATTCACATCATCCTAAGCAGGGCAGCTGATGTACGCTGTGCTGTCTATGATAAGGTGCAACAAATATTTTACAGGCAAGTTTTATTTTGCTCACCCTTCAGATAAATGAGCCAACGGCCTTGCCACAGGGGTAACAGCGGTTCACACCAGATTATCGAAGTTTCGTGCTATTGGACATAGCTAGCACTGGGGTGGTCGACTGTTCGGTTCTACCGAGCACTGTCGGAAAATGGGGTGCACTGAACCCTTGTGAGGCCAACTGAGGAACTACTCGATAGCGAAATAGCAGCTCCTGTAACAAAAACTGACAATGGCCGGGAGAACTGTGAGCTAACCATATGCTCCTCTATATCGCAGCTAGTGACGCCTATGGTCTTGGGATGACACAGCGGTCAGTCGGTATCGTTGGGCCTTCCGAGGCCTGAAACTTCCTGGCAGATTAAAACTGTGTGCCGGACCGAGACTCGAACTCGGGACCTTTGCCTTTCGCGGTCAAGTGCTCTACCAACTGAGCGACCCAAGCACGACTCACGACCCGTCCTCGCAGCTTTACTTCTGCCAGTGCCTCATCTCCTACCTTCCAAACTTTACAGAAGCTCTCCTGTGAGGTCTCGGTCCGGCACACAGTACTAATCGGCCAGGAAGTTTCATATCAGCGCACTCTCCGCTGCAAAGTGAAAATCTCATTCTGGCTTCCGAGGTCTATTCGAACAGAATTATATAAATCAAGCAATGTTTGTATAGTGCAGGCAGTGACTGACACCGAGTAACAAATGAATAATGTAGCTCTTGTTTTTTACACTAAAAAATAAGATAGTTGCTAGAATTTATAAGCAAGTCGGTATTGTACGCTAAGAATACACCAAATGAGATACAGTTTTAGACTGACGTCGTATTCTGGAAGATAGCGGCTCTAATTTCATCTGGTCATCCTGATTTAGATTTTCGTTGGTTTTTCTAAATTACTTCAGGCCAATACCTGGTTGGTTTCAACAATATAACCAAGTTCGATTACCTGTCCTATCAGAGCCAAATTCGACATGTTACTTTAACATCAAACCTGATAAACTGAAGAACATGGGAAAGTCGATTCCGTACACGGCACAAGTAAAAACAGAACGACGAATTTATTCGTCTGTTGTACATTTTTCACACACTGATTCCTTCCGGCAATTCAACTTGTATGTTAGTAAGCACATGTTCTTTTTTCCTCGGAAATTAATGAAATTTTTAGTATCAACAACAAGAACAATAACAACAACAATACTACTACGATACTTGCAATGAATAAAAGTCAGCTCCAGAGCCTTGTGCACTTTGATTTACTATGAAGTACTATCATTGTTTGCAGAGACTTGGGCTGAGTGTGTGCAGAGGAAGGATAGTGAACTGAATGAAAAATGGTGGAGCTAATAAACTACGGACATGAAATTGGAGATTTACCTTAGTAGTGACGACAGGGAGGGAGTCTTCGGTTTTGGTAGGAGCTCCAGTGTAAGAGCGCCTGCAGATTTTCGATTGGAGCTGCCCCTAGCATGGCGTGACGTGGCGTGGTGGTCCTTCCCCTAATTATTTAATGACCCGTGGCGGAGACGTGCGACGGCCGTGCAGATCGCAATAAATTGCTGCGCGCCTGCAAGGGTACGCAACCCGGCAGACAGGCGAGCTGGCGAGGAGCACGCTTTCTTCGGCAGCAGGCGTTGTGCTGCTAAGTTCACTGAGGCACACGACACGGCAACAGCACTGCCGCAGATTGTCACAGCACTAGGAGGCGCCGACTTACGTGTAGTGCCAATGTACAGTTGGAGGAGCGACTTTCGCTGCTGTAATTAAGATTTGCATTCAAATTTTCCTTGTGTCGAACAGAACATGTTTTCCAGTTGCTCAATTGCCCTCCTGTAGTGCATATTCCGAAGCATTAGTGCCCCCTCCAAGGAAGATTAATAATTATTAATTAGGAATGGCAAGTCATTAGCGTTATTTAACCAAGTAACAAGTAGTAAGTTGAACTTCGAATTTTGTTGCTTGCAGCGCTACGTTGGGAAACGTTTATTGCAATGAGCTTTATTTGGCCCACTATGGAAAGTTAATTATGAGATGGTGAGCTTATCGTACTTATGTATATAAACATTTTATTTGTTAGACTACCTCGAATATTTGTAAAATATAGCTACATAGAACAGATTGTTGCAATTTATCTTTAATGATAACTAGTTTCGATAAATCAGTGACCATCTAGGGATCTGATTAATCGTGAAAAGTAAACAATAATAGCAATAATAATAATAATAACAATTCAGTGTCGTTTTGTACCATGAGTTACCACAAGGTACAATGATGTATACAGTCCATTACCATTACTTCCTAAGCACTTCGACCGAAGTAAACCAAAGAACACGCTCAGATTTGTGGAGAAACAGTTTATTGTAAGTGACCTACAAAAATTTAATTGCTCATATTTTAATATTTGTTCGCGCATTTGTGGCCAAACGTCACTATAATGACACTGCCTACAAATACACCAAATGTAGCCCACTGTTACTTCTTCCATCTCCCGAAGTTGAAAAGAGCCCCGAAAGGGTGAATTTCATCAAAAATGAAGACAAAGACGGAAACACTGTAGAAACTAAATGCTAAACCGGAAATAATGTTTCCGAAGCTCTCTGAAAACTGATTAATGTTCCTCCACGAATGTTCGAGGGCAGTTCAATACGTAATGCAACACATTTTTTTTCTCGGCCAATTTTGGTTGAAAAAACCGGAAATTTCTTGTGGAATATTTTCGAACATTCCCGCTTCGTCTCGTATAGTTTCACTGACTTCCGAAAGGTGGCAGCGCTGTACGGAGCTGTTAAAATGGCGTCTGTAACGGATGTGCGTTGCAAACAACGGGCAGTGATCGAGTTTCTTTTGTCGGAAAACCAGGGCATCTCAGATATTCATAGGCGCTTGCAGAATGTCTACGGTGATCTGGCAGTGGACAAAAGCACGGTGAGTCGTTGGGCAAAGCGTGTGTCATCATCGCCTCAAGGTCAAGCAAGACTGTCTGATCTCCCGCGTGCGGGCCGACCGTACACAGCTGTGACTCCTGGAATGGCGGAGCGTGCGAACACACTCGTTCGAGATGATCGACGGATCACCATCAAACAACTCAGTGCTCAACTTGACATCTCTGTTGGTAGTGCTGTCACAATTGTTCACCAGTTGGGATATTCAAAGGTTTGTTCCCGCTGGGTCCCTCGTTGTCTAACCGAACACCATAAAGAGCAAAGGAGAACCATCTGTGCGGCATTGCTTGCTCGTCATGTGGCTGAGGGTGACAATTTCTTGTCAAAGATTGTTACAGGCGATGAAACATGGGTTCATCACTTCGAACCTGAAACAAAACGGCAATCAATGGAGTGGCGCCACACCCACTCCCCTACCAAGAAAAAGTTTAAAGCCATACCCTCAGCCGGTAAAGTCATGGTTACAGTCTTCTGGGACGCTGAAGGGGCTATTCTGTTCGATGTCCTTCCCCATGGTCAAACGATCAACTCTGAAGTGTATTGTGCTACTCTTCAGAAATTGAAGAAACGACTTCAGCGTGTTCGTAGGCACAAAAATCTGAACGAACTTCTCCTTCTTCATGACAACGCAAGACCTCACACAAGTCTTCGCACCCGAGAGGAGCTCACAAAACTTCAGTGGACTGTTCTTCCTCATGCACCCTACAGCCCCGATCTCGCACCGTCGGATTTCCATATGTTTGGCCCAATGAAGGACGCAATCCGTGGGAGAAGTTATTGATGCAGTACGACGTTGGCTCCGACATCGACCAGTGGAATGGTACCGTGCAGGCATACAGGCCCTCATTTCAAGGTGGCGTAAGGCCGTAGGATTGAATGGAGATTACGTTGAAAAATAGTGTTGTGTAGCTAAAAGATTGGGGAATAACCTGGTGTATTTCAATGCTGAATAAAACAACCCCTGTTTCAGAAAAAAAAATATGTTGCATTACTTATTGAACTGCCCTCGTATTATACCTCAGGAGGAGTACTTAGAAACGAGGATAATATCACTGAAGAAAACAAGTTTTGAGAAAAATGAAATCCTGTACCATTTTGTGAAAAGTAGGACTCTTTTGCTTAGAGCATGAAATGATTAAAGTAATCATTTAGCTCTAAAATAAATATATAATAGCTACATCACACAAAAGAAACAAAATAGTAGTATTTATCTTCTTTTAACTGTACTATAGGGCATTATCATCAGTAAAATATGGAACCCAGCACATAAATAAGTAACTCTTAACCCGGCGTATTAATAAATAACTTTCAATAAAATACGACTTAATCTGTGCACAAAGGCAGAAGTTGCTCTAAATGAATTTACCGATGACCGGTGAAAGTTCTGAGTAACTTAAATGCAGCTAACTAAGACTAATATTTAGACACACTATTCCAATGTTACATATAGAAAAACATCTGACTCCTACTGATTAAGAAAACATATCTGACTACGATTCATTATTTTACCATCTGCAATTTGAGTCGAATATATAAACACAATGTTCTGATAACGAATATATGTAAACGCAAAGGCAACAATGAATATACAAAGACCACGGAACTAATTCACTATTATTCAGACACAAATGCACACGGGTATCAAATTTCTTACTACTTCAATGACAATCCTACCGTCTGCTCTATCCAACCAAGATTTAAAGATTCTAGTAGCACCAAACAATCACTTACTTGTTATTTTGCTGGCAATTTATTTCATACCACAGTACGAAACTGAAAGAATGCGTCGCAGTGCTACACACTGTAACCAGTAATAGTGCAATAGACTAAATAGTTCATGAATACGTGGTTACCACACCTTTCGTCTTTTAGTGTAAATCATTTAGAACGACCTCTGTATATAAAAGCTTAATATTCAGACAGAAAGGTCTACGTAAAAAAAAAAAAAATTGAAAACAGAAACATTAGTTATGCACACAGGTGATACGTAATGTACAAGTGTAAAATAAACGTCCAACATAGGTTAATGAAACACGAGAGGGGTTGTGTGAATTATTCGTATACTGAAAATGTATACTCTAAATACCTTAAACTAATGGTATACATGTTTATTTCATCACGCACTTTCATTGCCATAGGACAAAGAAATCAGGAACAAGGGAAACCTCTAATCAATGCTCATGGAGTTTGCCTTTCCCTTACACTATAACTAAAAAAATCAAATTAACAACAGAAATTACGTGATAAATAATATACAGATAATACTGTAATGCTGTCCTTCAGACATGGTCGCATTTTACAAGCACTCGATACGGAATAGTAACACCTCGAAGCTGACTCAGTTAACAAGAACTTCCGAAAGAGTGTGAAGGATTATTCTTATCACATAAAACTCGTAAGGATTGTGGCCTCATTAATCGATATCTGAGAAGACAATTCACTTAGAGCACAGCCGGCCGGTTTGGCCGTGCGGTTCTAGGCGCTTCAGTCCGGAACCGCGTGACCGCTACGGTCGCAGGTTCGAATCCTGCCTCGGGCATGGATGTGTGTGATGTCCTTAGGTTAGTTAGGTTTAAGTAGTTCTAAGTTCTAGGGGACTGATAACCACAGAAGTTAAGTCCCATAGTGCTCAGAGCCATTTGAACCATTTTGAACCCCGCACATTTTGACGTAACGAATTCCAAAATAGTTACGAAATGCACTGCCTGAATGCCTAGATGCGACCGCAGTAACAACCTGTGAACTCACCCAAACGAACATGGCAAGAAATTCCAACCAACATGGCTTCTCTTCAAGATTTAACACAACGAGCATCGAACACAAACTCTCTTGCCACAAATAACGTCCCATTACAGGTTCTAAATTTCCATAAATGATATCTTCTATTCAGTTTTTATTCGTTCTCCATAACATTGTGTCGTCAATGCTATAAGAGAAACCCTGGTTGCTCACACTTATGAATGCGACTTAACGCAGTGAAAACAACCAGGAAACAATTGATACATGAATTAAGATCATACAAAGCTTTTCCATTGCAGTACGATATCTTTTGTAATGGTAATCAAGTGCCACTATACCAAGGACGACATGTTTCAGCTTTGAGCGGCCGTCGGCATTACGTATATGGTAACCAGCTTTCAACGACGACGTACCGTGTTGCACCAACACCATCGCCGTTGCTCCAGCGCCCTCGAACCCATTTAACAGAATGAAACACAAATGCACAGTACACACTATTTTTAACATAAAGTTATACCTATCACAGCTAGGTTTTTCATACTATGACCCGATTCATTGTAACTACGTTTCCACGAATGTAAAAAATACATACTTTGTATATCCAGTATTCTTACTACAAACCATACGTCAGCGAAGGCAAGTGGTGGTGGCTGTTGCGCGGGATTAGCCGAGCAGTCTTAGGCGTTGCAGTCGTGGACTGTGCGGCTGGTCCCGGCGCAGGTTCGAGTCCTCCCTCGGGCATGGGTCTATGGGTTTGTCCTTAGGATAATTTAGGTTAAGTAGTGTGTAAGCTTAGGGACTGATGACCTTAGCCGTTAAGTCCAATAAGATTTCACACACATTTGAACATTTGGTGGTGGCCAAGGATGTGGCATATTCTCTCATGAATATTAAAAAGATAGTTCAAATGGCTCTGCGCACTATGGGACTAAACATCTATGGTCATCAGTCCCCTAGAACTTAGAACTACTTAAACCAAACTAACCTAAGGACATCACACACATCCACGCCCGAGGCAGGATTCGAACCTGCGACCGTAGCAGTCCCGCGGTTCCGGACTGCGCGCCTAGAACCACTAGACCACCGCGGCCGGCTCATGAATATCAACACAGCATGTAGATCGCGAATAAATACATTGTTAGAAGTGGGGAAAATTCGTTTTTATTTGTCTAATATCAGATCCATTGTTACCGTGGCCAATATGTATGTCATCACCCCTTAAATACGAGTTTTAGTACGTGTACTCCATAGTCACTTAGCAGAAATTGAGTAGTGAAGGCCGTGTATGCACATTTGAATCAGGAGCGCCGGCCTGACCGCCGTTATATAAGCGGCTCGCAGTTCGGCAGTTCTTCCGCCGGCGGACGGGCGGGGAAAAATGAAAGGAGCGGAACGGCGCTGCACGGCAGTGAGAATGTCGGAAATGTAAGACGGACGTGCGGAAGAGGAGGGCGCTGGCGCCGCCGCCGGCTCCAGGCCCATCGCCGACAATAACTTGGGCAGTTATTCTTGTAGCTGCTGAAATATGACGAGGCCGCGCGTCTCCGGCGGCCTTATTGGCAGCGAAACTGCCCCCGGACCAGTTATTGCCGTCCCGGCGGCTGCGCGGCTCGCGGCTCGGTCGTTAGCCGAACCCGCCGCAGACGACGCCGCCGCCGCCACCACCCCCGCCGCCGCGCTTGAATAATTACCACTCGCCGTGGCGGAAAAACCGCAGCCCGGCCACATAAACCTGCAAATAAGCTACTAAACCTTCACGGCTGCGGCCTTGGTGTGTCGCAGCGCAACTGACTCGACTCGGGTCCGCTTCTTTACAGCCAAGAACACTCCTCTCCCAGTCGAGACAGTCAGCGACACTATCAGATTCGTAACTGACAGGCAGAATAACCAAATGATAAACTCCTGCTGTGTAAATTGAAGGTGGAGGGGGAAGAGAGGAAAGGAAAGGAACTATTGACGTCAAACGTATCGGGACTTTCTGCGCAATCAGCAGCGTCGAGTGAAAATGTGTGATGGACCGTGATTCGAACACGGGATCTTTTGCTTACTAGGCACCTGGTTTAACTACTGCGTTGCTCAAACACACCGATTATGGCAATTGCCTGGACTATCTCGGCACTCCTCTCAGCCCATCACACACTCCCACCTGGTGCCACCCATCCGTAATACCCGCCAATTTCCACCATGCTCGCTACTTTGAGATTCGCGCAAGAAGTAGAACATAGTTGTCTATCTGCACTGAAGGTCGTGGATTCATTGCCCATCGAGGGAATCAATTTTATGAAAGTATCATATCTGTCCTTCCAGACATGTCTAAAAGAACAGACACCACGCATTCATATAATAATCTCCTACCGTAACATCGTTTGATCACTAAACTAATTCAAAAATTATTGGCTTTATACTTTTCAAAGTGTTACGTGGCAGTTTATACCCAGTATGTCACTTAACCTGTTTTTTCTATGTAATATTCAACGCCCAGTAGTCAGTACATTCACCTCTGCAGACAATATTGACTACTGCCAATGATTGCACAGCTGATTACTCCTTCTACTTCTTTCCTTTTGATACAGCGAGAAAGACCTATTATTTCTGCAGCTTTGAGGACTTTCTTTAGCTTGCTTTCAACAGGAAGCTAACTCAGGAGGTCATAGAACAGGGAAATGGCAGTCTCCCAAATATGTACAGCAGGAATGTAGGACAGGGCGGACTACATTCCATATAAACTGTGCAAGGCTTGTAGGCTGGATAAGATATGAAGGTCAGATAAAAGACAGAGTTTCAGTGTGTGAGGCCAGTCATCAGACACTGCCCACACCACACTATTACTGATAAACCAGGACCAAATATGGGACTGTAGGAAACTGTTGTTTACAAAATAACTATTGGTTGGAAGTCGCAAGATCAACTGCAGTTGGCTGGTGGGATTCCAGTGCTGGCAGAAATATCTTAGTTTCATGGAGGAAAGTCAGAAACACTTGCTGCATAGACATCGAAGAGTAGACTTGGCAGAAAGGGATGTCTCCGTTTTGTAGCAATGAGCAGTTTATGAGGTCGACGCAGAATTTCCAGCAGCTATTGCAGTCGTTTTCCACATTCACTCCATTTAAGGGCGTAGATTTAACATTCAAAGCCAGCCCATTCCACTCGTCATTTGATGATGATGATGACGATGATGAAGTCCCATACTCCTTGACAGAGCGTACGGGACGGTGCGGGAGACCCGCACCGCTGTACCAGGCAAAGTCCTACCGGAGGTGGTTTGCCATTGCCTTCTTCCTATCGTAACGGGGATGAATACGTCATATGATGCAGCGAGAATATTGGTGTTCGGTCTTCCTTTTCTGAGGATCTTTCTTCAAATCACTAACAATTTTCACCGCGTTGACTATATCTACGATACAGCTTCATATTATCCTTTCATTTATCCACCCACCGGTTCGAAGGCTATACTTCATGCTTGCAATTTCTTGTCAGCTTATTGATTGTTTATATGCTTGGTCTAGTCGCTAAATCATTTTGTTTCATATGTTAAGGCACAACCCAAATTATTATAGCAACCAGTACTCTCCTTTTGTACTTTTGATGAATCCTTCAATTAATATCTCTGTGAGAAGTGTGGTACCCATACTTTCATTCTTAATTGAGCCACCCCTAGAAATTTTCTTTTAACGAGATATTATTCATTGCACAACATTATCTCTCTTAAGTCATGCGATTTTATAGAGAGCTCCACTTCTTTGTTGGTTACCAGGGATCGGATGTATAGCATCTTAGGGTATGCTAAACAGCTCAACTAACACCTAAATGAAGATAACACTGTGTAAATTACACAGTGGTGGAATTATTTACTGTATCGCGTTCTATAATTGAATACTTTTGTTTTAATCGTTGAATATCTAAGGGAAATTGGCTTGCTTTCCCTCTGTTTGTGTTGGGTGCAAATAAACGATACACAATAATAAGTATCATTTTATTCTCTTGATTTACTTCTATAAAATGAGTTGCTATTTACACATCACTTTCTTAATGACCTGGTGGAAGTGCATATCTAATCTGATCTGTTTTTCTATTTTTTTAACTATGAGTGTTAATGTCTGAAGAGACACTGCATTTTACTTATACGACACAACAATGTTAGCTGTTAATTTTTGTACATACACAGTTACCTGCACCTCTTCTGAACCCACTATTCATCTTATTCCATTGTAGACATTTAATACTTGGTCGGGGCCTCCACGTGCCTTAATCACCACATTGGTCATGTAGGTGTTGTGAGAATGAACTTTTTAATGTTTTTCTGAGTCCTTAAAACCACACACACGCCAGAGGCTCCAACAGTTTCTCTTTTTAGCGACAGCATTTCCCATAACCTTCTAACATTTCTCACTAGGACATTCGGGCTATTTCAGGCCATTCCTGCGTCTGAACTCCATTTTGTCTCAGGAACATTTTTATTTAAAATGTAAAAATGCGTAACAATTAAATTGGAACATCATCTGCTTCATGCTTGATACAAACACTGATCGCGGGACTTACCTTCAAATCTCTGTGGCATGTAGCAGATGCAACTAGAGATATTTACATACTGGTCTCTTCTTGTGGTCATAAGCTTCTTTCCAAGCATGCTGACATACACATGTGCTCTGACCATACCATTTATGATGCCCAGGCGATCCATGAGTAGAAATGCATCGTGCAGGATGTTTTATTGTTTACGTTATACACGAAGGGAAAAATTTTTCACCTACTCTGCGACACACGAACAGTTTGCCGCTGGACACATGCAGATTAAATTTAGAGTCATCGGGAAAGATTACTCTGCCCCACATCTCCGGTGTCCGAGCATATCTGCTTTTGCCCATTTTAACAGCTGTCTTGTTACTGTCTTTGTCAATAAACGCTTCTCTCCAGATCGACGCGCAACGAGTCCAGCTTCTGACAGCTTGTTTCTAACATTTCTGCTGGTTACTGAGACATCATAAATTTCCTCCCAGTGTCGCTTTAGCTCGGATGATGAAAGGTGACGACTGAGGAGAGAAATTCCTTCCACTATCCTATGTTGTTTGAAAGTAGACGCCTTTTTTCTACTTTCCTTTCTTACGATCAACAGTCTCTTTCTTCACGTATTTTTTCAGTAACCTCGAAATTGTAGCCTAATTAAAACCTGCCTTAGAGGATATTTTTCTTGGGCTGGGGCCAACTGACGCATAAGCAATATAGCATAATTCTTCTTTGGAGTTAATTTGACGGGTCTGCGCATCTTTTCACTTCACTGTCTCAATACAAAATGACTTTATGAACACTGCTTTGTTGTAGATGACAAGAATGCCAACAAGCAGTTGGATACTGTTCGAAAAATGTCATAAGAAATTAAACAATAAGGGCAAGAATATGTACCCGACTATTTCACAACAGTGAACTGGTATAACCTGAAACAAACAGCCGTAAAAAGCAAAATTATGAAGTAATACTTAGTGATTCAGTAAATAATTGCACCACTGTAAGCTCACCAGACGAAATATTAGTTACCCGTTTAAAACGCCACTTGATGGTAGAAAGGAACTACAGCGTTCGACGGTGCCTAACACTACATTGTGAATAGTGTTGCCCGATTTGCTGATGTGTCAACGGACACTGATCAAACTGTCTAGAAGCTATGGTGTATCTCTCGCAGCCATGTAACACGTTTTTAGCAACAGTTGTCCTAAAATGATCTTATTAGATAGGCGCCAGAGACGAGCGTCACGGCTAATAAACGACGATCGGTTTCCAAAATCGACAGAAATTGTTGCGTTGATCAAATGCTCGTCTGTTTCAACCGGCTCCGAGTAAACATTACAGAGTAAGCTCCGTGCAGTGGACGCTTTGAGTCAGATACGTCTCAAAAGGCTATTACTAATACTTGCACCTTAAGCTGCACGTTTCTTTGGGCCAAACAAAACAGAAACTTAGCAGCTGATTGAAGGCAAGTAGTGTGGTCTGTAGAGTGATGATTTTGCCTCTTTTCGTATGATGTAAGGCGCGCGAATACAGTGATGAGCCAAAACATTATGACCACCTGCGTAATAGCTTTTTTGCCCGTCTTTGGAACGAAATACATCACTGATTCTGCATATCAGGGACCCGACAGTTTATTGGTAGGTTTGTGGATGTGTGTGGCATTAGATGTCTACTCACAGGTTAGGTAATTCGCGTAAATAACGGGCCGCTGATTGGCATAGCGACCCGGATGGTTCCATTGGATTTTCGTCAGGCAAATTCGTCGCAGAGGCGTCAGCATGGGTTCGCCATAATGCTTCTCAAACCATTGTAGCACGGTTTTCGTTCAAAGAAACGGAAAATCATACCGCTGAAAAATGACATCGTCGTTGGGGAACATATCAAGCATGGAAGAATGCAGGTAGTTCGCAGCTGTTAGCGTGTCTTCGATCACTACCACAGATCCTAAGCAAGGAGAATGTGTCCCACAGTATAAAACTGCTCCCACCAGCCTGTGTCCGTAGCGTGCTGCACGTTTAGAGACGCGCTTCACCTCGATGACGGCATTTGTGGAGACGACCAGCGACCTATTATAGGAAAAATATGATTCACCCAAAGAGCCGACACGTTTCCGTTGATCGACGGTCGAAGCCCTTAGGACCCATGCCCTCTGCAGTCATAAATGTCGATGTCATTGGGCCAACATGTGAACACAGGGGTGGCCTGCTGCAGAACTCAATTTTCAATAATGTATGATGTACGGTGTGCTCCGAAACACTTGCGCATGCACCAGCATTGTGCTCTTTCGGCAGTGATGCAACAGATCACCATCTATCCTACTTTACAGAGCAGACAAGCCTCCGAACACCACGCTCTGTGAAGAGTCGTGGACGTCCAACCTTTTAGCACCTAGTGGTAGTTTCATTGTCCTTCTCCCTTTTTCCGTAGATGCTCACGACAGTAGCACGTGAACATTCGAAAATTTTTCGAGATACATGTTCACAGGCTCTGCGTAATAATAAACTGCTCTATGTCACAGTCCCTTATCTCAATGGATTTACACATTTGGAGCTAATATCTTCAGAATGGTTCAAATGGCTCTGAGCACTATGGGACTTAACATCTGAGGTCATCAGTCTCCTAGAACTTAGAACTACTTAAACCTAACTAACCTAAGGACATCACACACATCCATGCCCGAGGCAGGATTCGAACCTGCGACCGTAGCGGTCGCACGGTTCCAGACTGAAGCGCCTAGAACAGCTCGGCCACATCGGCCGGCTCCAAATCTTCGCTGGGGTGGTTCCCAGTCTGTGTCTGCCCCGTTACATGTTTCTGTTACCGCGTAATCTACCCTAACGCCACGAGGCGGCATCCAACACCACGGTGGGCAGTGTTCAAATGTTTTTGCTGATCAGTGTATACTATAGTTGGAGTCACGAACGACGGCGGTCGAGTTTAGGCTTGTTCTGCGCACCTACGTCACATATGCTCCGACAGCCAACGAGCGTTAAGTATGTTCTAAGCGCAGTGCTGTGAATGCCGTGGCTAATGCGAGCATTAAACGTGCTCGTTGCTAATTGTTCAGTAAATTTATATTCCATTTGTTGCAAGTTTCCATCGCTGATTGTGATGTTAAGTGATAAATTCTCCACAACTATGCAGGAGACATAATTTGCAGGATATACGCTTCCTTCAAGCGGAAAAAAGCACGCGCGTGCGCACACCACAACTGTCGCTCGGAATCGTCAACAATGCAATCCCCATCCATGCATCGACATGCGAAACCGCCATCAGTCGTGGATCGGGCTATAGAGCTCCAGTGATGTGCTTTACCCTCTGAGTCCCGACAATGTGAAAAATTATATAAGTTTAAAATTTCTCACAAAACTAATCGTTATTGTCATAATAAGCAACGAATACAAAAGAAATTGGCAAAAAGTAAAATTAAGTTGTTTTATGGACATGTCAGAGACAGCAAAGGACTTGGAAGAGCAGTTGAATGGAATGGACAGTGTCCTGAAAGGAGGATATAAGATGAACATCAACAAAAGCAAAACAAGGATAATGGAATGTAGTCTAATTAAGTCGGGTGATGCTGAGGGAATTAGATTAGGAAATGAGGCACTTAAAGTAGTAAAGGAGTTTTGCTATTTGGGGAGCAAAATAACTGATGATGGTCGAAGTAGAGAGGATATAAAATGTAGGCTGGCAATGGCAAGGAAAGCGTTTCTGAAGAAGAGAAATTTGTTAACATCCAGTATAGATTTAAGTGTCAGGAAGTCATTTCTGAAAGTATTCGTATGGAGTGTAGCCATGTATGGAAGTGAAACATGGACGATAAATAGTTTGGACAAGAAGAGAATAGAAGCTTTCGAAATGTGGTGCTACAGAAGAATGCTGAAGATTAGATGGGTAGATCACATAACTAATGAGGAAGTATTGAATAGGATTGGGGAGAAGAGAAGTTTGTGGCACAACTTGACCAGAAGAAGGGATCGGTTGGTAGGACATGTTCTGAGGCATCAAGGGATCACCAATTTAGTATTGGAGGGCAGCGTGGAGGGTAAAAATCGTAGAGGGAGACCAAGAGATGAATACACTAAGCAGATTCAGAAGGATGTAGGTTGCAGTAGGTACTGGGAGATGAAAAAGCTTGCACAGGATAGAGTAGCATGGAGAGCTGCATCAAACCAGTCTCAGGACTGAAGACCACAACAACAACAATGGACATGGTTTTGCTTTGAAACCACTAGCACATATAATTTTGAGACACCTATTATTCCGCGTGACACATTTGAAAGCAATTTGGCATTTTTTAAAGATAATATCTTATATTTCGATACTTTAACTCACAATGCAATTGACCCTAAACAATTATCAGAAGTGTAGCCTCATCCTCATCATTACTAAAAGGAATCCGTTAAATTACGATTACACGAGAAATCACTCAAATCTAAAGGTTGTCGTATCGACTGAATACCTTGAAATTACGATTACGAACAACTTAAATTGGAACGATTAGACAGATGGTGATGTGGGGAAGGGAAACCAAAGACAGCTTCCTACTGGCAGAAGACTTATAAGTTGCAACCGGTCTACTAAAGAGACTGCCGACATTACGTGGGCCCGTCCTCTGCTAGACTACTGCGGTGCAATATGGGATCCTTACTAGACTGGACTGACGGAGAGCATCGAAAAAGTTCAGTGGAGGGCAGGTTGTTTTGTACTATCGCGAAATAGCGGACAGGTTGCCAGACGGATTATACGCTAGCTGGGGCGGTGATAATTCAAACGAAGTCGTTTTCGGTTCGGCGAGATGTTTTCACGAAATATCAGTCTCAAACGTCCTCCTCCCAATGTGAAACTGTTTCGTTTACACCCACCTACATAGGGAGAAATGATCACTGTAATAAAATAAGGGAAATTAGAGATCACACGGGAAGTTTTAAGTGTTCGTTTCTGCCACGCGCTAATAGCAAATGGAACGGCAGAGAAATAATGTGAAAGTGGTATTTAAGAGTGAACAGAAGAGCAGGCACGTACATGTAGACGTGTAGGTGTATATGCCTGAAACAAATTATAGTACTAAATAACAAGCAAAAATGGACCTAAAATATAACAAATTTTGTATCAAAACTACGTATTGCCCCAGTCATTTCATTGCGAAACTACTCTTAAAAGTAGCAGCACAAACTAAAATTTAGGTTATAATAAATAAAGATATACTTAATCTCTTCAATGTAGCTACTATTAAAAAAATCGCATGTTACGAACTCCTACAATCACATAGCACAAACTCCACGCGGACTATTGCTTTCAAAGTCATAAATGACTGCTACAATGCACTCCTTTTGTAGAAGTATCTCAGCGTACCTCTAGATATGTCTGTCTTGGAACAGCATTGGTGGTTTAAAGCAAAAGGCACTGGTACTTCAAATCAATAAGAATAAAATCGTGGTTTTCGGGAGAAACCACTGGTACTCAAAGTTGTGTGAAGGCTGGATGTTTTGGTGGTATGTTTCTCACTATTAGTTGGGTCCTTTCTTTCAGATTACCGTGTTACCGTGATTAGAAACGAGCATTCTAGAAGAACAAGTGTCGTGCTTTATTCTACGTATTCGCGATGAGTATTCTGTGGACGCTCCCAGCTTGCAAAATGACAACAGCCATGTCAACAGGCACCATACCGCATTTCGACTAGGCCGCCAAAACATCCGATCTTAACCATGTGGGAAATTTCTGGAGCTGTTTGGAACAGCAGGTAACATTAATCATCACTGTGCGACTTCTGCTGGATTTGGCATACCTGAAGAAACTTTCTGACTCTGTTCGTTGCCGAATGGTTGTAGGCGATATGACGCGTTATTGGCGTGACGTCTCCTGGAGACGATTAATGTTTTGTCCTCTGTTCTTACTTCTTGTTAATAAAATTTGTCATTAACAAGTTTAGAAATTATTGTGCGCAGTGATATTGCAACACAGAAATAACATTTAGAAATGTAATACAAAGTTTGCCTTTAACTGTATCTGAGGCTACTTCTTTCATATGAATGAAAGTTTGAGACTGGAAAATTACAGTCTTGTTGCAGTTTCCTTTTATCTTTCTTCTCGTTCCTTTTTTTTCCCTTTCTTATTGAAAACGCTGCCGGCCGCTGTGGCCGAGCGGTTCTAGGCGTTTCCGTCCTGAACAGCGCTACTGCTACGGTCGCAGGCTCGAATCCTGCCTCGGACATGGATGTGTGTGATGTCCATAGGTTAGTTAGGTTTAAGTAGTTCTAAGTCTATGGGTATGATGACCTCAGATGTTAAGTCCCATAGTGCCTAGAGCCATTTGAACCATGTTTTGAAAACTCTGCGCAATTATCCTCATTCTGACTCAACAATCGGACTGATGTGGTGGGTGGTTAAAATTAAAATTTCGCTACTTGAGAGGGCCCTCATGATGATCGAGTAATCGTAGAACAATGAAACTTTGAGGAAACGTTCTTAAGGACAAGCCGAAGAAGAGTAATGAATAAAACACTTGAGACAAACACATTTTAATTTCGACGTGAGAGGGTATCATTTGTCTATTGAATGCCACGTTTATGTTCCAGATTACGAAAGCTGCAGACTGGTCTAGTGCTGCCCGAAATAACGGCGGACCATGGAATGTTCAGCTGCCGTGACACAGCTCGTGCAGACTTCAAGATCGCACATTGCATCCAGCATTCTCAGCCGTGGGAACAGTCACTTCTTCAACAATTTCTGGCGCAATTAGCAGCCTGCTTCTCCCAGGAGCAATTGCCAAATCGCCAGCTAACTTGAAGTTCGAAATCATGTTCTTCGGTCCCGGTGCTGAGAGATGACTTCTCTGTATTCCTTTAATTCGTCGTTACTTTCAAAGAGCAGCAGCACTATTGCTCTTGTTTTGATGAAACTTTTTTACGAGTAAAACCCTGCTGACCTTGCTCAGACCCATGTCGACTGTCTGCTAGTAGAATGTACAATGATACTTGTGTTTCAGGCCAGCTTTGCCATACCAGTACTGGCACCTGTCGGCAAGTCAAGACGCTAGCGCTCATAGCAGTGCAAATCCTGCAACGCGCAGCCTGAACATCATTCGTATAAAGTTGGATACACGTACTTTATACAGTTTTCCGTCTACACTGCCTCAAGTAGCAATAGTCATCATTATGTAGATTGAGTGAATGGAAAAGAGGGCATGTCACTTGACTGTATGTTGTGTTTCCTAGCTGTTCTCAGTAAGACGACTGTTTTGGATCAGCTCTCGACAGCAGTCGTCTTGTACAAATCCGTTCATGTGTGGAAATTATATCCGTTTCAACCTGATTGCTTAAATCAAGTTGTGGCCTCCCTCCCTCTACGGTATTTATTCCCTACACTTCCCTCCTTTAGGAAATTAACTATGCATTTATGACACATAAAGTGTCCTGTCAGCCGATCCGTACTTTTAGTCAACTTATCCCTAGAAGCTTGTTTTCCTCAGATTCTATTCAGTACTTTCTCATTGCTAACCAATCCAGCCAACTTATCTTCAGAATTATTTTCTAATTCCGCATCTCAAAAGCTATTCAATTCCTATTTGAACTGTTTATCGTCTATATTTCAATTCCACGTCACGTTACATCAAATCTTCCTCTTTATAGATACGATTAAAGGTAAGATGCACCTATTTCCATATAGATATATCAAAGTTCTCTTTTTTGATGGACCCCAGACATTCACCGTGGAAAATAAGATCTGTTCGAAGAACCAACATTGGTTCAGGGATCACCACCACAAAGAAATACCAACGATAAAGTACTGCTCGACACGGTCCACATACCGTGAAGGAACTGCAACTTTCAGACAAGTTATGAACTGCCAGGTCAAAGCTCGCAGCCGAGTTCTGCACCAAAGAAGCATGGTCAATCCGAAGGTGGTTTTAGAGAAAGAGGGGGAGAGCAGCCTGTCTACGCGGAAGAATGCTTTCGAGACTCCATTTAAAAATAAGTGTATGTGTGTTTACCGTTTCCATTTAAATTCGCTTTACTCAAAACGATTTTTTTACAGTTACTGTTAAAAAAAATGGTTCAAATGGCTCTGAGCACTATGGGACCTAACATATGAGGTCATCAGTCCCCTAGAACTTAGGACTACTTAAAACCTAACTAACCTAAGAACATCACACACATCCACGCCCGAGGCAGGATTCGAACCTGCGAACGTAGCGGTCACGCGGTTCCAGACTGAAGCGCCTAGAACCGCTGGGCCAGAACGTCCGGCTACTGTTCCTATATCTGGAAAATTACGTGTGAAAGGTAGATGAAACCTTGTGAACTGCTTTATCACGACTTTCCACACCTACTGAGGCACAATCACGGCAGTGATTTCAATGGGCTTGAAGCTGCGTGTTTGCATTTACAAACATTTAATGTAAAAAATTTCTTTCGCGTTTCATTTCTTAGTCCTGTTTGAGTCAACATAAGAAGTTTGCATATAATACCTGTAAAGGTTTTAGTCTGATGTCTTCATTGGTTCCAAAGATAAGGGTCAGAAATGATCGGTGGTTAATGCTGGTAACATAGGCCTCGAAAACTTCCTTTAAGGGAAAGAAGTAGCTGACATTTTGTGAGAAGAACTTCGTATATTTACTCAAACGCCGTGGGCGTTCGAGCTCCGTGCGGTAATTTTGAAGGCGCGAGTCGCGTTTCCAGCGGAGCCGCTCGCCGTAACGAGTAATTTCCGCACGTGTCGCCGGCTGGAGACCGCGCTGCCGCTGCCGCTGTCGGCTGCAGCGGAGCGCGCCGTGTCACGGCGACTCGCCGCAGCCGCGTCACTAGGAGGGCGCCGCCGTCGGCGTCGGCGGGGCGTCGCGTCGCGTGACAGTGACGGGTGTCTGGCGGCGTGGCGTGCTGCTGGCGTGTGGCGGCAGGCGCAGAGCCGAGAGCCGGCGGGCCGAGGCGCCCGCTAAATCACGCTGTTGACAAACAAGAAGGAACCTCGCCGCAGCCTTACCGACAATAACTTGGGCAGTTAGTCTCGGAGATGCCCGCTCGCCGCTGAAATATGGTACGGCCTCGCTCCGCCCCGTCCGCGCTTATTGGCAGCGGAACTGCGCGCGTCGCAGCAAGAGAGTCACTGCCTGCGGGGGAAAGACCTGCTGTCTCTTCGTTTCGTCACACTCTGTAGCAGGTACTGCACGTTAAATTCACGTGGGAACGAAGTCCAAGCTACTCAGGGCGATTCCACGAACCTCGCTCAAAACGAGGGCACTTAATTTTTTCCTCCATAAAGACTACAATTGGTAGCTAAATATAAATAAAACAGTTTTTTATGTTAGTCACTTGTTTTCTGTGTTCACTACACATTTCGTTATTTCATAGCAGCGTCTGCAAGTGCAGAACAGATTTGCAAAACTATCGCTGGCTACCGTAGAATATTATAACTAAGCGCAGACTACCGCAGTTTTCCTAGTAGCTTTCGTCACTTTAGGCTGTACCCGCGTTACCTGTGCGTCTACATCTACATCTACATTTATACTCCGCAAGCCACCCAACGGTGTGTGGCGGAGGGCACTTTACGTGTCACTGTCATTACCTCCCTTTTCTGTTCCAGTCGCGTATGGTTCGAGGGAAGAACGACTGGTGGATTGCCTCCGTGCGCGCTCGAATCACTCTAATTTTACATTCGTGATCTCCTCGGGAGGTGTAGGTAGGGCGGAGCAATATATTCGATAGCTGATCCAGAAACGCAACCTCTCGAAACCTGGACAGCAAGCTACATCGCGATGCAGAACGCCTCTCTTGCAGAGTCTGCCACTTGAGTTTGCTAAACATCTCCGTAACGCTATCACGCTTACCAAATAACCCTGTGACGAAACGAGCCACTCTTCTTTGGATCTTCTCTATCTCCTCTGTCAACCCGACCTGGTACGGATCCCACACTGATGAGCAATACTCAAGTATAAGTAGAACGAGTGTGTTGTAAGCCACCTCCTTTGTTGATGGACTACATTTTCTAAGGACTCTCCCAATGAATCTCAACCTGGCACCCGCCTTACCAACAATTAATTTTATATAATCATTCCACTTCAAATCGTTCCGTACGCATACTCCCAGATATTTTACAGAAGTAACTGCTACCGGTGTTTGTTCCGCTATCATTTAATCATACAATAAAGGAATCTTCTTTCTATGTATTCGCAATACATTACATTTGTCTATGTTAAGGGTCAGTTGCCACTCCCTGCACCAAGTGCCTATCCGCTGCAGATCTTCCTGCATTTCGGTGCAATTTTCTAATGCTGCCACTTCTCTGTGTACTACAGCATCATCCGCGGAAAGCCGCATGGAACTTCCGACACTATCTACTAGGTCATTTATATATATTGTGAAAAGCAATGGTCCCATAACACTCCCCTGTGGCACGCCAGAGGTTACTTTAACGTCTGTAGACGTCTCTCCATTGAGAACAACATGCTGTGTTCTGTTTGCTAAAAAACTCTTCAATTCAGCCACACAGCTGGTCGGATATTCCGTAAGCTCTTACTTTGTTTATCAGGCGACAGTGCGGAACTGTACCGAATGCGTTCCGGAAGCCAAGGAAAATGGCATCTACCTGGAAGCCTGTATCTAATATTTTCTGGGTCTCATGAACAAATAAAGTGAGTAGGGTCTCACACGATCGCTGTTTCCGGAATCCATGTTGATTCCTACAGAGTAGATTCTGGGTTTCCAGAAATGACATGATACGCGAGCAAAAAACATGTTCTAAAATTCTACAACAGATCGATGTCAGAGATATAGGCCTATAGTTTTGCGCATCTGTTCGACTACCCTTCTTGAAAACTGGAACTACCTGTGCTCTTTTCCAATCATTCGGAACCTTCCGTTCCTCTAGAGACTTGCGGTACACGGCTGTTAGAAGCGGGGCAAGTTCCTTCGCGTACTCTGTGTAGAATCGAACTGGTATCCCGTCAGGTCCAGTGGACTTTCCTCTGCTGGGTGATTTCAGTTGCTTTTTTATTCCTTGGACACTTATTTCGATGTCAGCCATTTTTACGTTGGTGCGAGGATTTAGAGAAGGAACTGCAGTTCGGTCTTCCTCTGTGAAACAGCTTTGGAATAACGGTGTTTAGTGTTTCAGCTTTACGCGTATGATCCTCTCTTTCAATGCCATTATTATCCCACGTCACGTGTGTTGACTACGTATTGGGCTCTACCTCCCAATTCCCTTTCTCTGCGTATGTGAGCAGTGTCTTATTACACACATGCTCATAAATTAAGGATAATGCTGATGCATGGTGAAACAACGCCTTGATGGGCGGTTTTCGGGTTTAAATTGCCTCAGGCTATGACCATCCGGTGCATTTGAGCTGCGGTCGTCGCACAGTGGCGCTGGCAGCAGTCCACATACGCAGACTTGTGTTGGTGCATGCCAGAGTCTGGTGCAGCAAGTAAGTGTGCAGACGTTTTCAGACGTGCTAATGGTGACTATGTGTTGAAAATGGCTCAAAGAAAATATATTGATGACGTTATGAGGCTGGTCAACCACAGCACGTCGTAGAACGGGCCCTTCGTGTGCCACAAAGTGTGATCTCAAGATTTTGTCAACGATTACAACAGGCAGGAAACGTGTCCAGGCGCTACAATATGGGACGTCCACAGTGTACAACACCACAAGAAGACCGATATCTCACCATCAGTGCCCGCAACGGCCACGGAGTTCTGCAGGTTGCCCTGCTCTGGACCTTACGACAGTCACTGGAACAGTTGTCTCCAGACACACAGTCTACAGACCACTGAACAGACATGGTTTATTCGCCCGGAGGCCTGCAAGGTGCATTCCAGTGACCCCTGGTCACAGAAGAGCCTGTAAAGCCTGGTGTCAAGAACACAGTACATGGTCATTGGAATAGTGGTACCAGGCTATGTTCACGGACGAGTGCAGTGAACAGTGATTTTCGCCGGGTTTTCATCTAGCGTAAACCAAGAACCAGATACCAACCCCTTAATGTCCTTGAAAGGGACCTGCATGGAGGTCGTGGTTTGATGGTGTGGGTTGGGATTATGATTGGTGCACGTATACCCCTGCATCTCTTTGACAGAGGAACTGTAACAGGTTCAGGTGTATCGGGACGTCATTTTGCACCAGTTTGTCCGCCTTTTCAGGGGTTCAGTGGATCAAATGTTTTAAATGGCTCTGAGCACTATGGGACTTAACTGCTGAGATCATCAGTCCCCTAGAACTTAGAACAACGTAAACCTAACTAACCTAAGGACATCACACACATCCATCCCCGAGGCAGGATTCGAACCTGCGACCGTAGCGGTCGCGCTGTTCCAGACTGTAGCGCCTAGAACCTCTCGGCCACTGCGGCCGGCGGTTCAGTGGATCCCTCTTTCCTCCTGAGGCCGCGCAACGGGTTGGCATACTCTGGATCAGGTGGTCGAGCAGCTGCTGGAGTATAGAGCCTCCCATTCTTGCACAAGTGCGTGTCGGAGATCCTGAAGTGTCGCTCCCCCGAACTGCCATCCTGAAGGAGTACCTTGAAACAGAAGATATGAGGCGAATGGAGTGGCCTGTCTGTTCTCAATACCTAAACCCCATCGAGCACATCTGAGATGCTGCACGTCTTCGAACCCCTGCGACACTTCAGGATCTCCGACACGCACTTGTGCAAGAATGGGAGGCTCTATACTCCAGCAGCTGCTCGACCACCTGATCCAGAGTATGCCAACCCGTTGCGCGGCCTGTGTACGTGTGCAGGGTGATCATATCCCATTTTGATGTCGGGGTTCATGCGCAGGAAACAGTGGCCTTTTGTAGCGCATGTGTTTTGGGACGGTTTTCTCAAATTATCACCAATACCGTGGACTTACAGATCTGTGTCGTGTATGTTCCCTATATGCCTACGCTATTAGCGCCAGTTTTGTGTAGTGCTACTTTGTGTGGCACCACATTCTGCAATTATCCTTAATTTATGAGCATGAGTGTAGATTCCCCTAAAAACAGGAAATGGTGAACCGTCTAAAAACTGAGAGAAATTGTACAGAGAGGACATTAACAAAACAGGCACTCTGCAAGGACGGATACCCGATTGGAAATGGTGGAAAATGGCTTCTATGAATATGCGACCTAAAACGCATCGTTGCCAAGATAGATGGCGCTGACGTATGAAAGTACGTCTGACCACGATCTTTGTGTTCCTTCTGTCTTGTAGGCTGTGTGATTGACGCAGCGTACAACACTGAAGCGCCAAAGAAACTGGTATAGGCATGCTATTCAAATACAGAGATATGTAAGCAGCAGAATACGATGCTGCGGTCGGCAACGCCTATATAAGAGAAAAAATGTCTGGCGCAGTTGCTAGATCGGTTACATCAATGACAGGTTATCAGTATTTAAGTGAGTTTGAATGTGGTGTTATAGTAGGCGCTTGAACGATGGGACACAGCATCTCCGAGGTAGCCATGAAGTGGGGATTTTACCGTACGACCTTTTCACGAGTGTGCTGTGAATATCAGGAATCCGGTGAGACATCATATCTCCGCATCGCTGCGGCCGGAAAAAGTTCCTGCAAGAACGGAACCAACGACGACTGAAGAGAATCGTTCAACGTGACAGAAGTGCAACCCTTCCGCAAATTGCGGCAGATTTCAATGTTGGGTCATCAACAAGTGTCAACGTGCCAATCATTCAACGAAACAGCATCGATACGGGCTTTCGGAGCCGAAGACCCACTTGCGTATCCTTGATGACTGCACGACACAAAGCTTTACGCTTCGCCTGGGCCCGTCGGTACCGACATCGGACCGTCGCTGACTGCAAAAATGTTGCTTGGTCGGACGAGTCTCGTTTCAAATTGTATCGAGCGAATGGACATGTACCCTCTATCTCAACAGGAGTCTTCAAGCTGGTGGAGGCTCTGTAATTTTGTGGGGCGTGTGCAGTTGGAGTGATATGAGACCCCTGGCACGTCTAGATACGTCTCTGATAGGTGACACGTACGTAATCATCCTGTCTGATCACCTGCATCCATTCATGTCCATTGTGCATTCCGACGGACTTGCGCAATTCCAGCAGCACAATGCGATGTCTCATACGTCCAGAATTGCTAGAGAGTGGCTCCAGGAACACTCTTCTGAGTTTAAACACGCCCACTGTCCACCAAACTCCCAAGACATGAACAATATTGAGCATACCGGGGACGTGTTGCAACGTGCTGTTCAGACGAGATCTCCACCCGCTTGTACTCTTACTGATTTATGGACAGCCCTGCAGGATCTATGGTGTCAGTTCCCTCCAGCACTACTTCAAACATTAGTCGAGTCCATGCCACATTTTGTTGCGGCACTTCTGCGTGATCGCGTGGGCCCTGCACAATATTAGGCAGGTGTACCAATTTCGTTTGCTTTTCAGCGTGTAAGCAGCAGAATGCTCCTGTATTCATGTCGGGAACAAGCCGAGATGGTGTGTCTGTATACGGCCAAGCAGATGGAAACGGTCCAGAGGCAGGAATGATATACCCAAAGAAGTACCCTCACGGTCACCGACCACATCACGCAACATTTCAAGCCCTTTTTGGGCGTTTGTGTGATTTGGGTCCTTTCAGAGAGACAAACGTGCAGGGAAGTGACGGACTGTGCGTACGCCAGATCTGGAGACTCGGTCCTGCAGGATACTGAGACGAGCCCTAGTACAGTTTCCAAGCAAGTGACCCGCTGACATAGTGTAGGCCAAAGGACCATTATGTGTGTCCTGTATGAGAACACGTGCATCACATTCCATGGAGAACAGTTTGAACCTCTGTTGCGACGTGGATACCATGCAGTTCTGTACTGTGTTTCGGGACGATTTGTTGTCGTTGCACGCACACCGTCCGTTTCTGGACGCATGTTTATACGACATTTCTTGCCCCATTTAGTCAGGAATCTATCTCCGCAGTTTGTTTTGGTAATGTTCACCCTGTATAAAGCCATGGTAACCTACGGAATATATTTTGTCTGCCCGGGGACTGAGCGTTTGTGTTGTCCTCACTATTTCATCATCATCATCACCATCATCATTCGTTAAGTGGCTACACTGGATTGCGTGAAAACTGGACTGCGTAAAACTTTGAAATTTGTACGGGCGCTGGTGACCGCTCAGCTGAGCGCCCCACAAACCTAGTCTCATCATACGGAATATATTCGTTCTACGAAGGTCTATTCCGATCTATTACATAGAAATAGACAATATTTGTTCAGGAAAATTGAAACTGTAGGTATTTCATTCAGGTGTTATTAGAAAATTGTGATCTGTGACGTGAAACAGACAACGTCGTAGTAAAAATAAAAACAATATTGCAGATTTATCATACAGTGGTACACAACGCAAGATCCTAAAAAGGTAAAATTGAAAAATACCCAAAACAAAACTACATCAAACGTCGCCACAATAACTCGTCGAAGTTATATAAATCATAAGCAACTTCCACATTTATCAGATAATGACAGGAAAAACCTGCCTTTGATCATGATGAAGAACGTTCGATTGAGTACTAAATAACAACAATAATTACACAGATTTTTTTATGTTTGTGCGTGTGAACTATACTTGCTTCAAAAGTAATTTCTTTACCTACATAATAGCGCAGATACAATGCAATCAACTAATTTTTACTATTTATAATATGCAAGTTATGTTACATAAGGATATAAAATAATGATGTGTAGTTCTAATTATGCGCAAAAGAAACAACCAGATAAACAAAAATCAAACATTTGTCTGCCGCTCCCAGTTTCTTTCTTACACGCTCATTTAAGTTCCTTTCCCTACTAATGCTACCAATACTACCGGTAATCCTACGATTTACTACGTCATTTATGTAATGTACCAAAATTACGGAACATTATGTTAGACGCAACTCTAGTGGAGAACTACGTGGTTACACTTGGTACAGTAAATCGTCGTTACATTCAGACCATGCAATCCCTTCCTGGGTGTGCCGCTCGGAGTGGCCTTGCGGAGTGGCCGCGTGGTTTGAAGCGCAATGTCACGGACTGCGCAGCCTCTCCCGCCGGAGGTTCGAGTCCTCCCTTGGGCATGGGTGCGGGTGTAGTTCTTAGCATAAGTTAGTTTAAGGTTGTTTAAGTAGTGTATGTCTAGGAACCGATGACCTCAGCGGTTTGGTCCATTAGGAATTCACACACATCTGAAAATTTTTTCTTCCTGGGTGTGGAAAGAGATACGAAACTAAGTGCAAATGTGGTTGGATCATGACGACCAGTGTAAAGGGACCGACAGTGCTATTGTGGAAATGGTGAATAAAGTAAACAGAAGTTCTAGTGATGAACCGGAGAGGACGATGTTGGTGGTAACAAAGTGAGTCATAGTGATGGAAAGGTGACGTCAGAATTAGCACTGCAAATTAAAAGCGAGGGAGATAACCTTAAGAGTGCAATGGGAATCCCACTGTAAAATGCAGAGGAGAGAGCGGATGGATGAAAGGAGTAAAATGAAGACCTCTACGAGGGGGAAGACATGTCTGATGACGTATAGAAGAAGAAACAGGAGTCGACAGGGAAGAGATAGGGGATCTAGTACTAGAATCAGAACTCAAAAGAACTTTGGACGAATTAAGATCAAATAAGACAGAAGGGATAGCTAACACTCCATCGGTATTTCTAAAATCATTGGGAGAAGCGACAACAAACGACTATTCACTTTTATGTCTAGAATGTATGAGACCAGCGACATACCATCAGATTTTCGGAAAAAAACGGAATCCAACGCAGTCCGAAGGTCTGAAGAGCCGACAAGTGCGAGAATTATCGCACAATCAGCTTAACAGCTTGTGCATCCAAGTTGCTGACAAGAATAATATACAGAGGAATGAGAGAGCAAACTGAGGATCTATTAGACGACGATCAGTTTTGGTTTAGAAAAGTTAAAGGCCCGAGACAGGCAATTATGAGGTTGCGGTTGAAAATCGGAGCAAGACTGAAGAAATTTCAACATACATTCATAGCATTTTCCAACTTGGAGGAAAGGCTCGACAATGTAAAATGCTGAAAGATTTTATAAATTATGAGAAAAATAGGAATAAGTGTACGGGAAGAAGAGTTATATGCAAAATGTACAAGAACCATGAGAGAGCTAGAAGACTCATAGACCAAGAAGAAATGTTAGGGTCGTAAAAAGAGTAAGACAGGGACGCAGTTTTCGCCCTTTCTGTTCATTCTGTACATCAGAGAAACGTTGAAGGACGTGAAATAGAGAATCAAGAGTGGAACTGAAATTCAGTGTGAAAGGGTTTAGTTATAAGATTCGCTGATGACACAGCTGTTCTTGTGCCGTGCGCCAGCAAACTTTCTAACTTGTTATTTAGCATCGATCCTTATTAGCTTGTGGTCTTTGGCCGCTTCTGTCGGAACGAACGTCAGGGCTCCAGGGCAGCGGTGTTCGCTGAGGAACGGGTATTTAGGGAACAGCGTAGGCAGTACAGTGGAGAGCTGCCTCGACGAGGAAGGAATGTAGTCGAATTAAATCAGACTATGGTGAAGGAATTAGCTATTAAATGAAACAATAAAAGTAGTAGATGAGTTTTGCTATTTGAGCAGAAAAATAACAACTTATTTCTGAAGTGGAGAGGGTATAAAATTTAGACTGGCAACAACAAGAAAAGTGTTGCTGAGGAAACGAAATTTATTAACGTCGAATTAAATGTATGTAAATCCTCAGGTTCTGTGGTCACGGCGCAATAGTCGTTATACATTTTCAGTAGGAAACGCAATTTAGGTTGCAAAAACAGCATAATGAGAAGTAGCAAAAACTTATTTAAAATACTGTAAGAACATCAAAGTGAATAGGGACTTAAATGTAGGAACTGCAAGTGACGCATTAATCATCAGTAGTAAAAAATTTACCCCCCCCCCCCCCCCGTTGAACTATGGACCTTGCCGTTGGTGGGGAGGCTTGAGTGCCTCAGCGATACAGATAGCCGTACCATAGGTGCAACCACAACGGAGGGGTATCTGTTGAGAGGCCAGACAAACGTGTGGTTCCTGAAGAGGGGCAGCAGCCTTTTCAGTAGCTGCAGGGGCAACAGTCTGGTTGATTGACTGATCTGACCTTGTAACACTAACCAAATCGGCCTTGCTGTGCTGGTACTGCGAACGGCTAAAAGCAAGACGAAACTACAGCCGTAATTTTTCCAGAGGGCATGCAGCTTTACTGTATGGTTAAATGATGATGGCGTCCTCTTGGGTAAAATATTCTTGAGGTAAAATAGTCCCCCATTCGGATCTCCGGGCAAGGACTACGCAAGAGGACGTCGTTATCAGGAGAAAGAAAACTGGCGTTCTACGGATCGGAGTGTGGAATGTCAGATCCCTTAATCGGGCAGGTAGGTTAGAAAACCATAAAAGGGAAATGGATAGGTTAAAGTTAGATATAGTGGGAATTAGTCAAGTTCGGTGGCAGGAGGAACAAGACTTTTGGTCAGGTGAATACAAGGTTGTAAATGAAAAATCAAATAGGGGTAATACAGGAGTAGGTTTAATAATGAATAAAAAATAGAAGTGCGGGTAAGCTACTACAAACAGCATAGTGACCGCATTATTGTGGCCAAGATAGACACGAAGCCCACGCCTAGTAGGCGTAGTTTACAGGCCAACTAGCTCTGCAGATGACGAAGAAATTGACGAAGTGTGTGATGAGATAAAAGAAATTATTCAGATAGTGAAGGGAGACGAAAATTTAATAGTCATGGGGGACTGGAATTCGATAGTACGAAAAGGAAGAGAAGGAAACGTAGTAGGTGAATATGGATTGGGGGTAAGAAATGAACGAGGAAGCCGCCTAGTAGAATTTTGCACAGAGCATAACTTAATCATAGCTGACATTTGGTTCAAGAATCATGAAAGAAGGTTGTATACATGGAAGAAGCCTGAAGATACTAGAAGGTATCAGACAGATTATGTAATAGTAAGACAGAGATTTAGGAACCAAACTTTAAATTGTAAGACATTTCCAGGTGCATATGTGGACTCTGACCACAATCTGTTGGTTATGAACTGTAAATTAAAACTGAAGAAATTGCGAAAAGGTGGGAATTTAAGGAGATGGGACCTGGATAAACCAGAGGGTGTAAAGAGTTACAGAGAGAGCATTAGGGAACGATTGACAAGAACGGGGGAAAGAAATACAGTAGAAGAAGAATGGGTAGCTTTGGGAGATGAAATAGTGAAGGCAGCAGAGGATCAAGCAGGTAACAAGACGAGGGCTGGTAAAAATCCTTGGATGATAGAAGAGATATTGAATTTAATTGGTGAAAGGAGGAAATATAAAAATGCAATAAATGAAGCAGGCAAAAAGGAATACAATCGTCTCAAAAATGAGATCGACAGAAAGTGCAAAAGGGCTAAGAAGGGATGGCTAGAGGACGAACGTAGGACCTAGAGGCAAGGTGGAAGGAGCATACAGTATAGAGGATCAATACCATGGCGATGTAATTGAGGGCATTATTATGGAAATGGAAGGTGACGTACATGAAGATGAAATTTGACAGAGCACAGAAAGACCTAAGTCGAAACAAGGCGCCGGGAGTAGACAACATTCCAATAGAAGTACTGATGACCTTGGGAGAGCCAGCCATTACAAAACTATCTAGTGAGCAAGATGTATGAGAAGGTGAAATACCATCACACATCAAGAAGAATATAATAATTCCAATCCCAAAGAAAGCAGCTTTTTACAGGTGTAAAAATTACCGGATTATCAATTTAATAAGTCACGGCTGCAAAATACTAACACGAATTCTTTACAGACGAATGGAAAGCTGTTAGGAGCCGACCTCAAGGAAGATCAATTTGGATTCAGTACAAATGTTGGAACACGTGAGGAAATACTGACCATACTAATTACCTTATAGGATGGCTTATGGAAAGGCAAACTTATGTTTCCAGTATTTGTAGATTTAGAGAAAGCTTTTAACAATGTTGACTGGAATACTCTCTTTCAAATTCTGAAGGTGGAAGGGGTAAAATGCACGGAGCGAAACGCTATTTACAATTTATACAGAAACCAGATGGCACTTATAAGAGCCGAGGGGCATGAAAGGGAAGCAGTGGTCGGGAAGGGAGCGAGACTGGGTTGTAGCCTATCCCTGATGTTATTTAATCTGTATTTTGAGGAAGCAGTAAAGGAAACAAAAGAAAAAATTGGAGTAGGAATTAAAATCCACGGAGAAGAAATAAAACCTTTGCTGTTTGCCGATGACATTGAAATTCTGTCGGAGACACCAAAGGACCTGAAAGAGCAGTTGAACAGAATGGACAGTGTCTTGAAAGGAGGATATAAGATGAACATTAACGAAAGCAAAACGAGGATAATGGAATGTAGTCAAATTAATTCAGTTGATGATGAGGAAATTAGAATAGAAAATGAGACACTTAAAGTAGCAAATAAGTTTTGCTATTTGGGACGCAAAATAGCTGATGATGGTCGAAGTAGAGAGGATATAATATGTAGACTGACAATAGCAAGGAAAGCGTTTCTTAAGAAGAGAAGTTTGTTAACATCGAGTATAGATTTAAGTGTCAGAAAGTCTTTTCTGGAAGTATTTGTATGGAGTGTAGCCATGTATGGAAGTGAAACATGGACGATCAATACTTTAGACAAGAGAGAATGGAAGCTTTCGAAATGTGGTACTACAGAAGAATGCTGAAGATTAGATGGGTAGATCACATAAATAATGAGGAGGTATTGAACAGAATTGGGGAGAAGAGGAGTTTGTGACACAACTTGAGTAAAAGATGAGATCGTTTGGTAGGACATGTTCTGAGGCATCAAGGGATCACCAGTTTAGTACTAGAGGCAGCGTGGAGGGTAAAAATCGTAGAGGGAGACCAAGAGATGAATACACGAAGCAGATTCAGAATGATGTAAGTTGCAGTATTTACTTGGAGATGAATAAGCTTGCACAGGATAGAGTAGCACGGAGAGCTGCGTCGAATCAGTCTCTGGATGGAAGACCACAACAACATCATGATAATATTTCGTATCATTTGATCAGTTAGAGGTAACAATAACAGAGGACTTAAGAGACTTTAACTCAGACGGCCTCTGTGGCCGAGCGGTTCTAGGCGTTTCAGTCCGGAACCGCGCTGCTGCTTGGGTCGCAGGTTCGAATCCTGCCTCAGACATGGATTTGTGTGATGTCCTTAGGGTAGTTAGGTTTAAGTAGTTCTAAGTCTAGGGGACTGATGAGCTCAGATAAGTCCCTTAGTGCTTAGAGCCATTTGAACCATTTTGAACCTTTAACTCATATTTCCAAACACTGAATTCAAGGTCATAATTTATGGCAATGTTCTCCGCCAAAACAAGTACTCCATGTGTACAGTCATCACACTAGACAGCGTTCTATCTTACAATATATATATATATATATATATATATATATATATATATATATGTCGAAAACACATTAGCTAAGATAAAAACTGGTAACCACATTGTTGCGAGGCTGTGTGACACAACCTGTGGGTCTTCAGTGGAGATTTTGCGCTCGGCTGTGGCTCTGGTTTTTTTCAGCCACAGAGTATTGTGCTTCAGTGTGATGTAAGAGTTATCTTACCAGCCTCATCGATGCACAGCTCAAAAACACGATGCTCATGATTAGTACAAACACATCAACTTCTGGCTATTGGCTTCCCGTGCTAAAGAATATTTACCCACTACAGATTCGCAGGGGAGACCCTGCTTTCAAATTACCACAATATACAAGAGAATAAGGAACTAACTGTTTGTCACGATGTACCTGTTTTAAGGAGATATAGGCTTCATTAGAGACACCCGCCGCTACTGTAGCCCGAACAGCTAGCTACAAGTAACACTAAGTATGAAATCTCTGGAATAAGACATCGGAAATTACCAAGACCGGGAACGGTTCGAGAAATATAACTGTGATCCTGCGGGTGTCGAATTTGACACAAAACTGTGGATCAAATTAAACAGGTTCCTCACTTGTGGTCAGTGTTCTGTTTCACGTGTAAGAGAGGAGTGCGTTCTATGTTGCTATAAGGGCACGTGGAATGGTTTTATGAATGACAATGGCACAGCGGAGCAATGGATTACAGACCCAAATATTAGTAATTAGTCGATTTATTTTTTATTTATGAAATGACAGTGGTTACATATTATACAGGGTTATTACAAATGATTGAAGCGATTTCACAGCTCTACAATAACTTTATTATTTGAGATATTTTCACAATGCTTTGCACACACATACAGAAACTCAAAAAGTTTTTTTAGGCATTCACAAATGTACGATATGTGCCCCTTTAGTGATTCGGCAGACATCAAGCCGATGATCAAGTTCCTCCCACACTCGGCGCAGCATGTCCCCATCAATGAGTTCGAAAGCATCGTTGATGCGAGCTCGCAGTTCTGGCACGTTTCTTGGTAGAGGAGATTTAAACACTGAATCTTTCACATAACCCCACAGAAAGAAATCGCATGGGGTTAAGTCGGGAGAGCGTGGAGGCCATGACATGAATTGCTGATCCTGATCTCCACCACGACCGACCCATCGGTTTTCCAATCTCCTGTTTAAGAAATGCCGAACATCGTGATGGAAGTGCGGTGGAGCACCATCCTGTTGAAAGATGAAGTCGGCGCAGTCGGTCTCCAGTTGTGGCATGAGCCAATTTTCCAGCATGTCCAGATACACGTGTCCTGTAACGTTTTTTTCGCAGAAGACAAAGGGGCCGTCAACTTCAAACCGTGAGATTGCACAAAACACGTTAACTTTTGGTGAATTGCGAATTTGCTGCACGAATGCGTGAGGATTTTCTACCGCCCAGATTCGCACATTGTGTCTGTTCACTTCACCATTAAGAAAAAATGTTGCTTCATCACTGAAAACAAGTTTCGCACTGAACGCATTCTCTTCCATGAGCTGTTGCAACCGCGCCGAAAATTCAAAGCGTTTGGCTTTGTTATCGGGTGTCAGGGCTTGTAGTAATTGTAAACGGTAAGGCTTCTGCTTTAGCCTTTTCCGTAAGATTTTCCAAACCGTCGGCTGTGGTACGTTTAGCTCCCTGCTTGCTTTATTCGTCGACTTCCGCGGGCTACGCGTGAAACTGGCCCGCACGCGTTCAACCGTTTCTTCGCTCACTGCAGGCCGACCCGTTGATTTCCCCTTACAGAGGCATCCAGAAGCTTTAAACTGCGCATACCATCACCGAATGGAGTTAGCAGTTGGTGGATCTTTGTTGAACTTCGTCCTGAAGTGTCGTTGCACTGTTATGACTGACTGATGTGAGTGCATTTCAAGCACGACATACGCTTTCTCGGCTCCTGTCGCCATTTTGTCTCACTGCGCTCTCGAGCGCTCTGGCAGCAGAAACCTGAAGTGCGGCTTCAGCCGAACAAAACTTTATGAGTTTTTCTACGTATCTGTAGTGTGTCGTGACCATATGTCAATGAATCGAGCTACAGTGAATTTATGAAATCGCTTCAATCATTTGTAATAGCCCTGTACATGTATGCAGTTGCGAGACATACGATTGATGATGATGATTCGTATTAGTGCACATTATTGCTCGGCTCATAGAAAATTCGGACATTCATTGTTCCACTAACTACGTACGTCAACGTCAGAGAAACAAACATTCTGAATTTCCTCTAGGCATCGCCATAATCTAATAATAAGGAGACGAACTATTTTTCAGTTAACATCATGCCTAGGAGGAAACTGAGCTGACCTAGAAATAATCAAGCAAAATATTCGTGAAAGCTCTTTAACCATGTGACTACGACTATTTCTCTGAAGAAAGCAACTACAAAAAAGCAACTAACAACTAAAATCAAAGCCGAGCGGTCTAGGGCGCTGCAGTCATGGACTGTGCGGCTGATCCCGGCAGAGGTTCTAGTCCTCCCTCGGGTATGGGTGTGTGTGTTTGTCCTTAGGATAATTTAGGTTAAGTAGTGTGTAAGCTTAGGGACTGACGATCTTAGCAGTTAAGTCCCATAAGATTTCACACACATTTGAAC
The DNA here is from genome assembly GCF_021461395.2 of Schistocerca americana. Taxonomy (NCBI): domain Eukaryota; kingdom Metazoa; phylum Arthropoda; class Insecta; order Orthoptera; family Acrididae; genus Schistocerca; species Schistocerca americana. Next base: position 243,040,241 of record NC_060119.1, on the reverse strand, counting down.
ATTTTGAACTAAAATCAATGACAAATATGCAGGCTCATGTATTTCTAATGGAAATTCGGTGGAATAAATAGGACACTGCCTTACTGAAAGTTTTCATTGTAATTCTGATCCAATCATACAATAAAATGCAGGCTCATTTATTTCTGGTGGAAATTCGGGGGGATAAATGAGACACTACCACAATCAAATTAATTATTTTAATTCAGATCCAATCAAACAATCTGTGTCACTCACGTAATGTGATAAGTGGATCGTAGCACAGAAAGAATGCATCGAGGCAGTAGTTATGGCACTGAATCGGCCTTTGGAGCAGCTGCTTTCAAATACCATCTCAGCCTTCCAAATTAGTTTTCCCATGTTTTACCTAAATCGCATTGGCTGAATGTCGGGATGCATGCTCTGAAAATTGATTTACTTCCCCACTCACTTTCAGAACAAGTGCTCCGCTTGTAATGACATCAATGTTGATTGAAGGTTAAATCCTAATCGCCTTAATTTGCTTCCCTCAACACTTCTTTCTGAATAGTATATCAAAATTACTTGTTCCCTATCAAGCCAAATCCTCTCCTTTTCGTTCCATGACAGTGAAATTACCCGTGGCAGACTCATTAAGAAGTCTCGCTTGTCAACACCTCTTCTGACTCACTACTGACAAATTCTTTCCTGTATGTACTGAAAAATTTGCCTTCTCTTTCTAAACCACGGTTCACAATGACATTTCAGCCTTGTCCACTGCAGTTATGTCTCGTTTCTCTGGTATCAACATTTTTTCAAAAGTACTAAACCAAGCTTCAGTCTAAAACACCAGAGATCAATGTAAATTATTCTCATACGATGCTGGTGCATCTCCTTCAAGTACAGAGAAAACCCTTGAAGCACAAACAACGGAAGATCACTGTGGGTAGGCTTGCTTCAAGATAGGGTTTTCAAAAAAAAAAAAAAATGGTTCAAATGGCTCTGAGTACTATGGGACTTAACTTCTGAGGTCATCAGTCCCCTAGAACTTAGAACTACTTCAAGCCAACTGACCAAAGGACATCACACACATCCATGCCGGAGGTAGGTTTCGAACCTGCGACCATAGCGGTCTCGCGGTTCCAGACTGAAGCGCCTAGAACCGCTCGGCCACTCCGGCCGGCATAGGGTTCTCAACGTCAGTATCAATATGTATAACGTAATTCTGGCTGTCTGTCCGCAACGCTCCTATGGGAGCAAACTGCTGAGATCATTGCTCCTTAACACACACACCTATGCCCAGGAACGACGGAGGACTCGAACCTCCGAAGGGCGGGGGGAGGGGGGGATGAGCCGCGGGGACTGTGACGAGGCCCCCCAGACCGCGTGGTTATCCCGCGTGTCTGTTCGCATCGTTGTGAAACTTTTAATGTAAACATTTTAAGTTGCTCTTGGCCGTAAAGGTTATAAATACCACCCGAAAATACCAATTGCTGTAATTAGTCGCATTTATTATATTATGCGTTATATTACGTTTTTAGGAGGATTATCTTTTAGCTAGCTTTAAGCCTAACCGTTGTGAATATCAAATAAAATACAAATTATTGTTCTTGCCCTTGTTAAATCTTAATGCACTCTATTTGCTTACTTCAGTGTGTAGTACGCAACGTAAATACGACGTTAAAAGTTGCCTGTGATACCTGAAAGATGTTTAAGATGTTTATATTTATAATACTATCCACTCATGCAATCAAGGCGTCCACGTAACTCCGATTGTCTTCTGCTGCCAAAGAGTGGCTGAGGTTAGTCATACCCCACGTGTAAAATACTCTCATGGCTTATTAAGTGACATAAAATTGGCTAGATGATGGCGGTATTGTCCTCTTGTAATGTAAAATGCGAATGACTGGTTACAGCAATTTGTATTGTCTATTGATATCATTAAGAAACACTAGAAGACCGCCGGTTGGTGTGGCCGAGCGGTTCTAGGCGCTTCAGTCTGGAACCGCGCGACTGCTATGGTCGCAGGTTTGAATCCTGCCTCGGGCATGGATGTGTGTTATGTCTTTAGGTTAGTTAGGTTTAAGTTGTTCTAAGGTCTAGGGGACTGATGACCTCAGATGTTAAGTCCCATAGTGCTCAGAGCCATTTGAACCGTTTGAACTAAAAGACCTATAAAAATGTTTTGACCGTTAGTGCAGCGGTCCACTTCAGGGCGACGAAATTGTATGACGATCAAACTGCAGCAGCTATGATACTCTGTGCAAAGAAGGCTGAAACTTGGGTTTTATACTTGTTATAGAGTTTCATGATGATGCAGCCTAACAACTAAAATCATTTTCTTAAAAAAGGAAATTCATCTACGAAATAATAATCCAGTCAACATAGGGCAAGAAAGTTAGATAAGGGACAATAATGTGCTTTGCATTGGAACCATTACGGCATTCTCGCTGATAATACGGATATGAATACAGTCAAACAACTGAATATGAGTCCAGTATGCTAATCACTGTCCCAGCTCACTCGTTCAGCCAAAAACTAGAGAACAATTGGCAGGTGAGACGAAGGAAGATTTAATTAAGAATACAAATTCTATAATGCCAGGAGAGTACTGTGGCGGATGATGAATTTATTGAGAAGAAAGGTACGCTCGGTCTTTCTTTTAGCTCGAAATAATCATGTTTCATGACTTTTGTGAAGGTGTTTCGCATTTACGTTCATGCACTAGCAGCTTAGTTAACGTAAAACTTCGCTCGTAATTTTCCTTCGAGAACTGTAAAACAATATCATTGAACGGGGTTTCCCGTAACATTTCGTTTTGAACGGTTCGGCGCGCAAACTATTAATTACTGTGAACCAAGTCACAGAACAACATTCCATGGAAACGACCGCCCTCAAGCCCTTTTCGCAGAGCTCCCCCGACGGAGAGAACTTTGAATTTAAGATTAAGGAGAACTTTATGGTGGCACGAATGCCGCAGCGAAAATCTCGGCGAGCGGCAGAATGCGTATATATATACAGGGAACTTGCGACAGTAAAGGCGGAATGCGCACGATAAACAACGGCCTTATGAAAAACAACAGCGTCGTTACAATCCATCAGCGCAGCTGGCTGTGCTAACGACGGACTCCGTCATGTGACCCCGGCCGCCGACACGCATGCGCAGAGCACTGTAGAGGCAGCGTGCGATCTAGAAGACCGTCTCTCAAAGTCACTCAGGTTTATCCGGTCGCAAGAGCGGAAGAGTGAGAGCCTACTTACCAGTGTGTTTGTTGACTGACGGGTCAGGATTTCCTTCGCCTTACTTTACTTATTAACTTGCGGAGGATAACTAGAAAGTAAGATCCTTATCAGGATGCTAGCGTGATTTTTCGCATTCAAAATGCAAACTGTTCCGGTACGACCTGGTTTCTAGTACGGACATGTGTAGGATGTCGTGGAAATCACCAAACTCGCACATCAAATGGGATCGTAATAAAATAAGGTACTGATTTTATTATAACATTTCACTAGCGGGAGTAAAGTAAACGAACAGTGAAATGTGGTTAACATACAATATGAGCTCCCGTAGATGCTACTGCGATTATTCTGTATTCGAGCACGTAATTGTGATCTTGGAACATCATCAGTTGGCACTAATGCACTGTACTGAATTACGTAGAAAGCAAATGAAACCCTGAAGGAGTTTACGGTTGGGCAATATGCAGTGACTTATGCTGAACATAAGAAGAACAAATCTATCAATTTCTGTTGGCAGGTGGGAAGGGGGCAGCAATGATAAATTCAATGTAGATAGTACAAACACACAATTTCTAAGAGTGAATATTGAGCGTCAGGTGAAAAGGTTGGAAGGTGCAAAGCTCGCTGAAAACAGAATGTTTCAAGCTACAGAAAAAGATCGTAAAAATAACCTAAAATAGTTATCAGCCTCAAGACAGTGTATGTTTTAACTGCACCACGTAAGTACATTAACTATACAGAATGCACTTCAAAAATAGCCGTGATAGTTACTGTAGAAACAGCGCTGTCCATGACCACGGAAATAAGAGGTCTAGACTGAACCTGCCTTTACCAAGAAAGAACAAACATGAAACTGGAAAGAGCATTTTGTACTATGGAATAAAACAGTAAAATGAATATCGTAAGATGGGAAAGGAGATTGCTAAAGTAAAGTCATTTAAAAGGGCAGTTAGAAAGTGCCGTTCTTTACAGTGAATGATTAGCTAGGTAACACAGATAACGGGTTTGGTAAAAAATATAACACAGCTGAATAATAATAAAAATATCAGTTATTTCGCATCACAGTTTTCACATTTTTTTACCTTATTCCAAAGCCTTGCAGTTGATAATACTAACAACCTGTCCTCTTTCTGAGCTCAAAGTCTCATTTATTTTTTTGTATGCTGACTCAGTTTTTCAGACACACTTACGGGAAGTTACGATACGTGAAATGTAAGCCAAACATCGTAATCATTATTTTTATACTAGTAGGCAGTGTGAGCAGCGAATCACATTGAGAACTGAATGAGTAGTGTAACACTAGCTTTCTGCATTCTGAAATTATCTGGGTTTAGTTTTCGTAGCCAATGTGGTGAATGGTGTTGGGAAATGGAGGAGCATGGTGGCATAAAGTTTCTACATTATGAAATAACTTACTTGGCAGAAGTTGTAAAGTAAACAGTGTTGTGCTCTAGAGATTAACCGAATGAGCTTGCACTGTTTTAAACAAACTGTCCGTTTTATTCAGCAGGATAGAGGCTCTGTTCCCCATAGTGAGGTTAGAAGCAATGTGTCTGCTATGTATGACTCAATCAAAGAAAAGGGTGGCTGAGCTGAGTGTCAGGTTGCTGGTGAGTTACAACGAGGCAGCAAAGTCAGGTAGGTCAGCGAGTCGTGGGAGGGAATGGGTGGGTATCCGGTCGCCGGCTGCGCGCCCACTTCCTGTAAGAGCCGTGAGAGATTACCGCAGCCTGCTTCTGAGCGACAAGCAAACACGGCCAAATATCTGACTGTGTCAGTTTCTGAAGCCTCAAATATTCACTAAAATAATGAAATTGCTTCCAGGCAACCTACAGGAGATTTGATTACAGCTTTGTGTATGTAATAAAGAGACGATTCCAATAATATTAACGACACACTTGTACAACCAATAATAGGAAAGTAATTAGTTTTTGTGTGTAAAATTTGCAGCTAAAGTAACAGCCTAATTATATATGCCGGGTGGTTATCATTTAAGTGCAGCTACTGACGGAGGTCCAGTGAGGGCTGTAATTATGGTACGGGAGCAGAACATGGTAGATATTCTGTTACCGGGACATATCATTTTGGCTTTTGTATGTTATCGATGTACGCGTCTGAGAGAGAGAGCAAGTTACGTTGCTATTAAACAATCTTTGGTCTTGTTGTGGCACAGTCTTTATTCCTGCGCAGTCTAATATATTCTTAGTTGGAGTGTCGTAGCTGATGGACGTATTCAACAGTGTTGCGTTCACTTGAGGTTGTATCTGTTCGATGAAGAAAGATATATTCTAATGGACAGCAAGTATTAATATGATGTATATATTGAAAGATCAAAGGAATATAAATTGCGATTCACGCTATTTTTTTAAGAGAAGGAAAGACTACAGCACTGCGCAACTAATTTGTAGAAATGTTTATTGGCGTTTAGTTAACTTGCTCAAATCTGAGAGAAAGATCCCCCACTTCCTTGAATCATGCATTAAGATTTCAACTGATTAAGCTGTTTGATTTTTATAGAAATTCTCTGTTAACACTGAACACTTTCCAAATCACTGCTCGCTATTTTAAGCATAGTTTCGTTCAGACCAATGTTTACAATTATGCATTACGACGTTGCACCATGTGGTCTGCAACAGTTCGAATATTTATTTAGAAAGAGAAAAATCGAGCTTAGCCGCTGCCTCCTTTCTGTTTACTGTAATGCTTTCGAGAAATTTGTAACAATGTTGCCAAGACGAGATGTAAGCGGAAATTTGATTAGGGCCCTGTAATATATTTACTTCAGTTGCGCATTTAATATAAAGACAAGTTATATTCAGAACAGTTATATGACAATTCAAATTACATTCTCTTTAGTCAAAGGTTAGCATATGAATGCAAGTTGGATAACAGTTTATGGGTACACAATTTTCGTAGTACGTAGATTTTTAGAGAGTGGGAGGCAAAGTTGGGCTAAATTTCGTACAGAAAAATATAATGGGGAAGTTACAATTCTGATACGTTCATGTGGACCGATTTACACTGGAAAATGAAATCCAGGTGCAAAACTGGCGCTGTACAGCATCTCGTCGACATCTCCGGTGTTCATAGCGAACAAATTATATAAGTGGCGGCTAATAATAAACTCAATATAGTGTCTTTCTCACTTGTTTGACTTTTTCTTCCCACGTCCCTTTATTAATCCATTACATATGGAAACATTTCTATATATATTTTTTGCATTCGCATCACCAGACTTGCACTTGTTGATCAAAATTATCGTTTCCGCATTAAATCATTAGAGTATCTACCAAGCTTCGATGCCATACGATAATTACCCTTTGAGAAGTTGCACTTTTAATTATAACCACTTGGTATATTTGACGTGACATCTGAGAAAGTATGAAGTTATCTATAAAATAAGAATATTTAAAATATCAATAAAGAAACTAGAGATTTATTATAAATAAATTATTCTATAACTGTTTCCATACTGCCAAAGAAAGAGTTCTCTAAAGTTACACGAAAAGTTTATCCTACGCATTAACAATTTCTACTACAGTTTCTAATCGTCTGTATTTATTTAATGAGAAATTTTTGAACGAATATTTGTAAAAGATCTATAGAGGCCAGGGTGGCAGGTCTCAATGGTGGGTGATGGAATTTGTTGGCAGCGATCAGAAGGCTAGCTGTTCACCACCCTGGGAAGGGTAGCAATCAAGCGGTGAGTGAATGCCTGGTAGTAGTCTGTCATATTGTTATGAAAACACCATTGCTAGAGGATTAGGGATGATACTCGGAGAGGCCAATGTCCCCTGACACGGTCCACTGTCGATATCCAAAGATACCGACGCCGCATCTCCAAGCAACGCTTACGTCGGCCACTGGCAAGCGTTGTCGTTCTATGACGTTTTAAGATGCTGTAGGCGGACCAGTTCATGGTTTTGGTGACCTCCAGCGAATGAGTCACTGATTCTTGTGTGGCAGTGGAGGAGCTGTTTTCATGAGGAGTTGATGCCTCATGATCGGTACAGTGTTACATGAGACAGAAGCTAAGAGAAATCTTTTATAGTATGTACCTGAAAATAAAGTAGTGTCTCAAGTTTTGTCTTGAGTCTAAACCAAACATTGGCGTGGAAGTTTGATGCGCAGCTAGTTTTTTTGTCGAGATTACGAGCTGTTTATGCAGTGTTGAGTGTGTATTACCTGTAGTGTCGTAGAAGATGGACGGCTCACCGGACCTCGACACCATTCCGCCGGGTGGATTCGTGCCGGGGACGAGGCGTTAGACCGCTCGGCTAACCGGGCGGGCCTAAGTTTGGATTAGTGCCGTTAAGAATTCTGATTACTCGTTTTGATGGTTACTGGTGTAGTGCTTTTAAATGACGTATGATGAGGTACCTTTATGAATATTTTGCTAAATGTTTTAAGTTGTTTTAAAAAGAAACAAATTTCTCTAGCTTTCCTCTCGGTTTACAATATTAACAATCTGTTTTTTTTATTTATTCAACTAATAGATTTTAGCTAACCAACGATTCATTCCACTCTAGTTACATTTGAAATCATATTTTGGGAAAGTTTTTTATTTTTATTTATTTATTCATTTATATTTTTTTGCTGTAGAATGTTGGCCAGATGTTGGTGAAACCTTGTTTATTTAAGCCGTAGTCAAGGGTTAAACTTTTATCCAAGTAGCGTCTCTAATTTAAGATCTGTTCTAGCACTGTTGCTTGGTTTTCATTTTACATTACCTAAAATACTTCACTGTACTTTACCAGTGGACCCTTGTGTACACTGTTGCTTTATTTTAGGGCGTAAAATGTTTTAACTGCTTTTCTGTTTTAAGATATTTATTCTAATTGCTTTTTATGTGTTTCAGATCATTGAAGAGTGTGATCCTCTCTGTATAATAACTTGTATCTGTCTGCGAAAGGAACATGTTTGGAATGCCAGACGGAGCGGTTACGCTGTAAAACCTGTCGGAAAATGTTGCAATGTCATTTTTAAACCGTGTATGTTTTGAAGACATGCTGTATCGTTTTTAATGGCATTTATTGTTGTTACTCAATTTCTAAGATGACCGTTGTCCTTGAAGTTACTTGAGAAAATAAAATTATGAAACCTGTACGTGTTTATTTCTGAGTAACTGCGCTTGCTACCATCCACTAACGAACTGAGTATGTTGTTGTTGTTGTTGTTGTTGTTGTTGTGGTCTTCAGTCCTGAGACTGGTTTGATGCAGCTCTCCATGCTACTCTATCCTGAGCAAGCCTCTTCATCTCCCAGTACCTACTGCAACCTACATCGTTCTGAATCTGCTAAGTGTATTCATCTCTTGGTCTTCCCCTACGATTTTTACCCTCCACGCTGCCCTCCAATACTAAATTGTTGATCCTTTGATGCCTCAGAACATGTCCTACCAACCGATCCCTTCTTCTAGTCAAGTTGTGCCACAAACTCCTCTTCTTCCCAACACTATTCAGTACCTCCTGATTAGTTGTGTGATCTACCCATCTAATCTTCTTCTGTAGCACCACATTTCGAAAGCTACTATTTTCTTCTTGTCCAAACTATTTATCGTCCATGTTTCACTTTCATACATGGATACACTCCATACAAATACTTTCAGAAACGACTTCCTGACACTTAAATCTATACTCGATGTTAACAAATTTCTCTTCTTCAGAAACGCTTTCCTTGCCATTGCCAGTCTACATTTTATATCCTCCCTACTTCGACCATCATCAGTTATTTTGCTCCCCAAATATCAAAACTCCTTTACTACTTTAAGCGTCTCATTTCCTAATCTAATTCCCTCAGCATCACCCGACTTAATTCGACTACATTCCATTATTCTCGTTTTGCTTTTGTTGATGTTCATCTTATATCCTCCTTTCAAGACACTGTCCATTCCGTTCAATTGCTCTTCCAAATCCTTTGCTGTCTCTGAGAGAATTACAATGTCATAGGCGAACCTCAAAGTTTTTATTTCTTCTCCATGAGTGTGTTACCTTGAGATAATTTTAAAATTGTTCACCATGGACGCAAGTGGTAAGCGGCGTGCGAAGAGCTGCGGTCCTCAAATGGTGATCCGACGGCGTGCGGCTTCTTACGGCTGATGAAGTGATGACGGCAGCGACTCGTCAAGGCCACTAACCACAGCAGCGAGTGGTGACCCATAATGCAGACTAGGACAGCCTAGCAGCAGAGGACAGGCCTTGCAGAGATGCTCAGAATCACGCCGTGGACATCGCGCGGATGAGATGGTTCACAGCATTAGCAGTGTCTGCCAACACGAACACAGGCAGGCTGCCAGGAGAAGGCAGCTGGGTGCCTGCACTATCCTGGGCTATAGGTCATCAGGTGACCCGCTGGCCGCAAGTCGCCAAGTACACTGCACCGGTCTCAGCGCGAGAAGCGGAGTTGCAGCTGGCATAACAGAGTCCAGATGTGATGTCTGGTTGATCCACGTAGACTAGTGAACCATAGCAGGTCCTCCATCAGAGCTAGCGGCTGGGAGATAACGGCACATCTAATTAGAAACGAGGAGTATTTATGCCCCAGCCTCGTTATGTTAAAACATCAGTTTCTGTCACATGAGCCGTAGCAGAACCGTGGCTCAAACTTAAAACAGCCCGGTAACACATGTCGCACCGGCTTTGCCTTTCTGCTGTCGGCTGCGGCAGTGCTATTACGCCTCTGTTCTCTTTGCTTGCTCATAGCATGTGGTTACGAGTTCGACATTTCGGAGACAGTACCTGTTATATCAGCAGGCAGCCCCTGCTGTAACTTCCCTGGCCAGCCCGAAATGCCCGCTTCCACGGTCTCTTGCATGAGCAATAAACAGGCCTCGGACCGACCGCCATGTCATCCTTACTTAGTCTTAAGGACCATTTAATTCGTATATCGAGGAGCATGTAACACACCGCTCTCCCGGCCGTTTTCCGACTCCTCAGCCAAGTAGCTCCGCAATTTGTCTCACAAGGGCGGAGTGCAGCCCGCTTGCTAACAGCGGAAGGTCACCCATCCAGGTGCTAGTCAAGCCGGTCAGCGCATAACTGCGCCGTTGGCATGGAGGGTGTCTCATTTTCATTCTGCAGTAACTATCAAATTATTTGCGGTGTGCCGGCCGCGGTGGTCTCGCGGTTCTAGGCGCGCAGTCCGGAACCGTGCGACTGCTACGGTCGCAGGTTCGAATCCTGCCTCGGGCATGGATGTGTGTGATGTCCTTAGGTTAGTTAGGTTTAAGTAGTTCTAAGTTCTAGGGGACTGCCAACCACAGCAGTTGAGTCCCATAGTGCTCAGAGCCATTTGAACCATTTGCGGTGCTACAGATCCTTTTGAATAGGTTATTGAGGGACCAGCCAGAACACTAAAGATGCTCAGTTGAATTGCAATCTTCGTTCTGGTTTGTGTAAAATATAATAAATATAATTTAATGTTAGTTATTTGCGAATGTGAAACTAAAAGAAAGTGATACTGAGTTGTAGTTATTCAGACGTGTATATCGTACATATTTAAAATTTGTAAAACTTTTAAAGAATGGTTTTCGCGACATGCTGGTCAGATGTGTAATTATTCTTTTGACTAAAGTTCTGTCACATGATAGAAGCGTTAAATGACCGAGCAGAACATCTTCGGCGAAGATGGACTTTAGATGTTCTCGTACAGTTGGGTAAGGATAGTAAGGACTTCTATGACGGAGAGCCTCGTGTCTTTAACTGATAGCGTGGTCTACAGTTAATCTGAGCTAAGTCATTTTCAGTGCAATAGTTTGCGTCTTAGGAAATGTGTTATCATTGAACGCCAGCATAGACATTCGCTACTGGATTGTGCTTTAAGGAATTCGTTATTGCAAACAGACTTATTAGAACTCGTTGAAAGTTAGGTATTTGTTCAGATTTTAGATGTGGTCCAATGCACAGTTCCTTTGGCATATATCAGATGTTGCCTCCGTACACTCCACTAGGTCAGTTGCGTTAGTTTTTGTTTTTTTCACTGTGTATAATACTACCCTCTGTCAGGCCAGCATTCAGTAAAACTTGTTTCCTCTTGCTGAATTAGACTGAGAGAGAATCGTAACATTGATGTCTGGGTACATTCTCGTCCTAAGGGATTATTCTTGTATCAGTTTGTTTAACATTCACATTTAATTTTGCTTTGCACTTATTCATTGATTCTTCATTAGGGCCAATGCAACACAACCAGACGCCAAGGTCCAGCATTAATACACGGTCGTGTACTCGCCCTCCAGTGGTTAGGTAAAAACAAACTAATTTCATGTGACGATTAATTTCACTTCAATTATTTTTTACCTATAAACCACCCAATACGTTGCACCATCCAGCAATCCTGGTATAGATTTTTAATGAATTCCGTAATTTATTTCAGGAGAATGCTGGTGTGGTTCCCAAAACAAGGACAATACCAGCTAATAGGCTCATCCTTGACAAGCTAGACATGTAGTTGTGTATATGTCTGTATATATGAACTACGTCTTTGTTCCTAAACTGTAGGACGAGATAACTGCATAAACCGCACGATGTTCGTGAACGATCAAATAATGTTACAAGAAAGCGTGAACAATCTGTAGAGGAAAATAGGATTGCGAAGTAAGCTACCAACTCGAAAATGACATACAGACCACGTTAAATAAATATCAGAATCGTATTACTATATTATCTCAATACCATAGGTTTTTCCTTGATTAATTTAATTGTCTTAAATTATACGAGGGCTCTTTGGAAAGTAAGGAACGATAGGTCGCGAAATGGAAACCACAGTGAAAATAAAAGCTGTTTTATTTGCAACAGTTAGCTACAACTTCAAGCTACCTATCTCCGATCCGACTTAGACGTTTGTCGTAGCGTTGTACCAACTTTCCAATATCCTCGTTATAGAAAGCAGCCGCCAGTGCTTTTCGCCAATTCTCTATGCTGGCCTACAGCTCGTCATCTGTGCCAAAATGTTGTCTTCATAGGCAGCGGTTCATGTGAGCAGAGATGAAACTCAGAGGAAGACAATTACGGGCTTTATTGTGGGTAATCGAACATTTCAAACTGAAAAAGATACAGGAACATCTTCATTGCCCCTGCAGGATGTGGCTGAGAATTGTCTTGAAGAAGAAGACGCACGACAGTTATGTAATGTTGGCTGCATAGCTTCAGGCGAAATTTCTCACCGTGCACTCGTACTTGGCGGGAGACACTATGGTTCTAGGTATCTTTATGTGCTCCCTGTGTGCTTAGAACTAAAAAGAACGACGTAACGCGATCGACGGGCATGCTAGACACTGCCCAACACACCCGTGCAAAACTTTATTGGATTTTCACTGTGGTTTCCATTTCGCAAGCGATCGTCCCTTACTTTCCGAATAAGCCTCGTACTTTCCTATTACGTATTTCTTGTTTCGAGACACTGTCTCTGAGGAAAGTGAAAACCTTCTCGGAGGAAGCTATTGCCCTCTTCTTACCTGCTGGTATAGACGACGATGAATAAGATGCTGAGGATGATGAGGAAAATACAAATGTCGCTGAGGAAGAAGATGACGAAGGAAATGAAGACGAGGAACATGAAGCACAAGAGGAAGGTGTTTAAAAATACTTATAAAATTTTCAGTTTTTGTTACTAATACATATTTTCTGCTCCAATGTTCAAATGTGTGTGAATTCTTAAGGGACGATAGTGCTGAGGTCATCGGTCCGTAAGGCTACACACTACTTAACCTAACTTACGCTAAGGACAACACATACACCCATGACCGAGGGAGGACTCGAACCTCCGACGGAGGCAGCCGCCCGGACAGTGACAGGACGCCCTTAGACCGCGCGGCTACCGCGCGCGGCCTTATTTTCTGTAATAAAGACAGTAATAGAGGCAGTTTGTAATAAATTTTATAAATGTTCACCGAAAACATTTTCTGTCTATTCCATAAATATTTTCCTGTTTCTCTTAGCCACATTGGATCTGCCAGTTTAGATTTTTCGTTTTGATATAAGAAATCGTCATTAGAAGATTCAGAAACCCCATTCTACCCACTTGTGGCCATACTGGAGCAGATAATGCAATTTTGGCTAGGTGCTCAGGATTCTGGCCCTCGGTGTGACGCCATTGGTAGAGGATTACGCGGTAGTCGGTCGGGCCCGATTCTTCTGTCTAAGGTCAGAACGCAGAACAGTATGTTTCACCTTTACGAGTTCCATTTTGAAAAAAAAAAAAATTATAATCCAGAACTGCTACAAACTGCTCGTGGGTCATCATTAATTACCAGATTCGACATTCAGATAATCTTCACGTATTATAAAATTATTGACAATTTTCTACATGGCAACATTATTACTGCGACTTCTAATAAAATAAAAGCCATTCTGCGTCTCTGCTGTCAATTAAAATTAGATTACAAAATTAATAGTGAAATGTCCTTACACAGTTAATCAGCCTTCAAGTACCGTCGGTAAGGTTCCAGCTCTTCATGTGGAGAAACAGCTGATTTTTACTAAGGTACATACTTTACAGTTCCACGAATTTTAGTCACTGAGTTTCCGTTTGGGAGGGCTGCACGGGTTCACCGGCCAGCGAGCTGATATTTCAGCTCGTTCCTCTGCCGCTGGCGGATACTGGACATACGGGCTTTTCCAGCGCACTGCCGCGCCTGGCGGCGGACGTGCCCCGCAGGCTGCTATCGGGGGCGGATCGCCGCGAGGTGGATGGAGAGCGGCGGCGGCGGTGCGCGCCCTACTGGCGGCTATACTTTTCTTCTGCCATCAATCCTTCAAGAGACAGCATTTTAATTAAACCGCTTATCAGGCGCTGCGGCGGCTCCTCCGCCCCCACCGCCCCCGGCCACCCCGCCGATTGGCCGCCTCCGCCGCCTCCGCCGCCGCCGCCGCCACCGCCAGCCACTATCTCGCCCGCAATGCCTGTTGTCACTCCGGCCCGGAGAGCCGACACTCAACTTAGATGAGTTTACGTGAGCTGTGTGCTTAACAGCCTCATTTGCCGGCACGCGCCCTCCTTTTCTGGGATTTTTTCTCCCCACCTCCTGTCTCCCTCGCCGTCGACCCTCATTCCTCCCTCCCCCGCTCCGGCCGCCTTGTGTACTTTTTTACGTGTTTACGTGTGAAGCGGTCTTGAGGGACGCGCCGCAAATCTGCCAGCCGGCTTGCGCGTAAATCACGGGAGAGCCTATCTAGTTGCAGCAGCACAGCCGATAGGCGTTAGGTTCCTGCGATAGGCAGTACGACCACGCGAGGGCCGCCTGTACTTTATTCGCACTGCAGGGAAACAGGGAATGCTAGTATTGTTACTACACTGATCGAAACTAGAAGTGTTACACCAAGAACACCTCATCTCAGCGCTACCAAATTGCTACGCCATTATACTGAGGTAACAAAAGTCGTGGAATAGTGAGATGGACATACATAAACGCGATAGTATTGCGTACAGAAGATATAAATCACCTCGAATCAGCGCTGTCAAACTGGTACTACATTACACTAATGCGACAAAAGTCCCGTGAACAGCAAAACGCATATACACAAATGGAGTTGTATCACGTACACAAGGTATAAAAGGGCTGCGCGTTTGTAGAAGTGTCATTAGTACTCACGTGATTCATGTGAGGATATTCCTGACATGAATATGGCCGCATTAAAAGATTCTCAACGCGGAATGGTAGTCCTAGCTAGAGGCATGGGCTATTCCATTTCGCAAATCATTAGAGAATTCACTACTACGAGATCCACAGTGCCAAGAGTGTGCCGACAATATTAGATGTCAGACGCTATCTCTCACCACGGACAGCACAGTGGTCGACGGCCTTCACTTAACGACCGAGAGCAGCAGCGTTTGCTTGGGATTGTCAGTGCTGACAGACAAGCAACACTGCGTGAAATAGCCGCATAAATCAATGTAAGATGTACCACGACCGTATCTATTAGGACAGAACGGCGAAATCTGGCATTAATTGGCCATGGTAGCAGACAACCGACGCGAGTGCCTTTGTTAACAGCACATCGCCTGCAGCGCCTCTCCTGAGGATATGACTATGTAGATACGACCCTAGACGATTGGAAAACCACGGTCGGGTCAGACGAGTCCCGATTTCAGGTGATAGGAGCTGGTGGTATGGTTCGAGTGTGGTACCCCTTGACCCAAAGTTGTCAATAAGGCGGCATTATGCAAGCCGGTGGTGGTTCCATAACAGTGTGGGCTGCGTTTACATGGAATGGACTGGGTCCTGTGGTTCATTAGCTACTTGCAGACCATTTGCAACCATAGTGGAATTCAAGTTCTCAAACAACGATGGGAATTTTTTGTGGATAACTATGCGCCGTGTGACCGGGCGACGATTGTTCGCGACTTTGGCCAATCCGAGCCACTGATTTTGCCACGCAGGTCGCCCGTCTTGAGTACCATCGAACATTTATGGGACGTAATCGAGATTCCTACACCGACAACAAGTTCGCAATAATGGGCGGCTACAGAGGCAGCATAGCTCAATATTTCTGCTTAAGTGTGGGGGGTGGGGGGGGGGTGGAGGGGTTTCCAACGGTTTGTTGGGCCCATGCCACGTCGGGTTGCCGCACTACGCCGGGAAAAAGCGGTCCGACACGATATTAGGAGGCACCCCATAACTTTTGTCACTTCAGTGTATGTAATTCCTATGCAAGCTCATATTCAGCTTTATGAGAACAGGAGAAAAGCTTCCTACGTATGAAGAATTGTGTAAGTGCATAACTCCTGCTGTGTGTGAGAAGGATCCTTTACACACTCTGAATCAGCACCGAATTGTCTGTACAGACAGTGTTTGCAAAAATTCTATGCGTGGAATGAATCGTCGACTCAAAATTTGTCTGTGTTACTGTCTGTGTTGGGCCTGAGTGAAGTCGCGGCGTCTTAAATGACGCAGACAGGGGCGCTTATCGATTTTCCCATTTCAGTGTCATTTCTTCTTCTCTGTTTTCTACATTCGACTGATCAGGGGTTCAAAAAATGGTTCAAATGGCTCTGAGCACTATGGGACTTAACTGCTGAGGTCATCAGTCCCCTAGAACTTAGAACTACTTAAACCTAACTAACCTAAGGACATCACACACATCCATGCCCGAGGCAGGATTCGAACCTGCGACCGTAGCAGTCGCGCGGTTCCAGACTGAGCGTCTAGAACCGCTAGACCACCGCGGCCGGCATCAGGGGTTCGGGTTCCCAATCATTCCCTCTGAGGGAATACTTCGATAATCCGGCACTTAGACGGAACATTTCATTTATTTTGAAGTTTTAAAAATGTTCAAATGGTTGTGAAATCTTGTGGGACTTAACTTCTAAGGTCATCAGTCCCTAAGCTTACACAGTACTTAACCTAAATTTTCCGAAGGACAAACACACACATCCATGCCCGAGCGAGGATTCGAACCTGCGCCGTTTGAAGTTTTATGAACTTTTTAAAAATAAGAAAAAATTGTTTTATTCAGTGATAACTTCAATATTAAATCAAAAATAATAACAAAGAAATCATAAAAAGTTTTTTAAAAATGGTGTCGCCAGAAAATACTGTTTGGGAAACCACGGGCTAGGTGAATAAAGGATTGTTTCACCATTCGCAAACATTCAGATAACTTTCGCACAGTTTCAAATAAATAACACTACACGCAAAAAGAGTTGGGATACACATATGCCGTCCCAGGGTTGATGGGGTGGAGACAGGAATGACATCTGGTCATCCGTTAAATTAACCATTGCAGATCTTTTAATAACCATGCCAACCCTGCGCAGTTGCTGTGCAAAGGCACTAGAAAAAGAAGAAGTAGTGCATGTTATTTCTTCCAGTACCACTGCAGTCGTAACACCGTTTCCTATCGGAGCATATGGGTCCACCGAGCGCTGATGGCAAGCGGGTTCACTCAGCCCTTGTGAGGCCAATCGAGCAGCAACATTGTTGTAGCGGCTCCGGTCACGAATACGGACAACGGCCGGGAGATCGATGTGCTGACAACAGGCCCCTCCATATCTACATCCACTGAGGCCTGGCGGTGAGGGTGACGCGGTGGTCGGTCGGTGCCGTTGGGACTTCCGAGGCCTGTTCGGAGGAACACAAAGTACATCTCTTCGTCATAGGTAGATAAACCAGTCCACTCTTAATAAATTTTTACTCCTTCAAAAGACTGTCATGCGAAATCTTTACACACTTTGGTTGTCACTCTTTCATCGCTTTTCTGGGTAATGAATGTTTTCTTTTATATCTTCCGAAATATTAGCACTGGACAGAATGATTTTCCAATAAGCAAATTCACATAATGTGCCCATGGCCAGAAAATACTATGTAGCCTCGGACTTCAGGATGTGCTAAAGCTGCACTGTGGCTAGAACGTGTAAATGCGAACTGAATACTGCAGACGAGATGTGCAGACGGTCGTTGAAAACATGGTCTGCTTAGACAAACCTGACTGTGTAAAGGGCCCTTCACACACTCAGATATTTGGATCGGCTTGTTTGTACAGACACAGTTTGCACAGACAAATCGTTGCGGGTGAATGAATCGTCGACGGAAAAGTGATTATCTGTTAACTTTGTTCAGCCTGTGCGAAGTCTGGTGGCACTTGATTTTACGTAGACCAGAAGTGCAGACCAGATGAAGTGCTTTAGGCACGTTGAGTTTCCGGAATACTGTGGCTCAACTGTGAAGACGATAAAACAGCAGAAAATTTAATATCACAATACCATAAATTTAGACAACATAGTCTATGGAGAACAGCGACCTGATGCTATATTTAAGTTAAAATGAACAGTCAACATCGCAATAATATTTGTTTATTGATCGGCTTATGTAAAAGCCATTTTCAGAATTTTTGGCCCGCTATGACTGGTGCTGGAGGCTCCTCGGTTGTCTCTGAGTGTACGATCGTGGTAACAAGAGACAATTTAGGAGCCGCTAGCACCAGCCATAAGCACTCCGTTTTCTGGCCACAAGTGGCCCATCGGGACTATCCGACCGCCGTGTCATCCTCAAATAAGGATTCGGATGGGTGGCGCGTGTGGTCAGCACACCGCTCTCCCGGTCGTTGCAATGGTTTTCTTGACCAGAGCCGCTACTATTCGGTCGAGTAGCTCCTCAATTGGCATCACGAGGCTGAGTGCACCCCGAAAAATAGCAACAACTAATAGTGGCCAGGATGGTCACCCATCCAAGTGCCGGCCACGCCCGACAGCGCTTAACTTCGGTGAGCTCACGGGAACCGGTGTACCCGCTGCGGCAAGGCCCTTGCCCGGCACCAGTCATAGGGGACCAAAAATTGTGAATATGGCTTTTACGTAAGCCGAAACTGGCAAACAAATTAATAGTACTGTGATCTTGACGGTTCATTCTAACTTAATATCAGCTTAGCTTCCGCAAATTACCAAGTCCCTGAGTATTACTATACGTCTTTCATAAGCGCTTACCGACTTGCTCATTTCAATGTTGTTTCTCCATCGTGGGGTGTTATATATTGCAACAACATGGAGAATGTCTCTTCGTCTTAAGTAGTTAAACGAGTCGTCCCTTTCAATATTTATATGTTTATAAAGATTAACTTGCTAAAGCATCACGTGTTTTAGGAGCTACTTTTTATCAGTCTTTTCTGTGCTGAACTTTTCGTAAATGCGAAATGAATACAGCAGATGTGATGTGTAGACCGGCATTGCCAACATGGTACGCTCATACAAACCTGAGCATAGAGAGGGTCAGTAACGTTACCGGAAATTTATGCTACAGTAAACTCCCGCCCGAACAGGCCATGAAGGCCCAACGGTACCGACCGGCTGCCGTGTCATTCTCAGCCCACAGGTGTCACTGGATGCGGGTATTGAGGGGCACGTGGCCAGAACACCGCTCTCCCGGCCATATGTCAGTTTACGAGACCGGAACCGTTACTTCTCTGTCAAGAAGCACCTCACTTTGCCTCACAAGGTCTGAGTGCACCGCGCTTGCCAACAGCGCTCGGCAGACCTGACAGTCACACTCCTAAGTGCTACCCAATCCTGACAGTGCTTAAACTTCGGTGATCTGACGAGAACCGGTGTTACCAATGCGGCAACGATGTTGGTTACCGTAAATTTACAGGAGGAAAATTGTAAGACAGCATGCCCGGAGGACGTACGCGTGATGCTTGTTGATATATTTCAGACTCTGAAAATCGCCGAATCGTTGGCATAATGAAAATGAGAATATTATACAGTCAGGTCGCACGAGGATAGAGCAGGATTGTTCGAATGGCTATCGCGAACAGACAGATGACAATAACGGAAATCAGAGCAGAGGTTACAAGCTGAGTGTGAAAACAAACAGTCTGGAACAGATTACTAGAAGGTGGGTTGAGATTTCGAGTTTCCATGTGTCGTGTACCACTAACGCCGTACTACAGAACACTGCAATTTGCATGGTCAAAAACTGGGACAAACTGGGACTCTGAATGGCGTTCTGTAGAGTAAGTCTCGCTTTTTGTTTGGTGGTCGGATCGAACGGTTACAGTACGTCCGTAGAAGACCTGGGAGAAGTCAAAGCAATCCACGAATCTCGAGAACCATACCTCTCCGTATCCTGGAATCATGATGTGGAAAGCTGCTGGAAGTGACAACAGATCTGATTTGACAGTGTTGTAGAAGGGAGGCTTAATGCTGGCCAGTATGTCATAAGAACGGTTGCCATGCCCTTCACGAACGGGATACCAAGGAGCATATTCCAGCAAGATTTTTCTCGGCTCACAGTAAAGTTAAAACCATAGTCAGCTTGAGGAATTTTGGATCTTTGACCAACCAACTTGGTGCCCTGATTATGCACCAATATGCCGTGTGTGGGATACGATGGGTAAACCTACTTTCATACCACGCTCCAGCTATTAGACTTCATGAATTCACGCAGCATGTGTCTTACGGCTGGCAAGAAGTTCTACAAGATAACATTAAGAATATTTTTGCTTTCCTGACAGAACGGACACGTGACTCTATCCATGCCCGGTAGGCACACGCCTTGTACTGATGGTGATGATGGACATCACATCCGGACAAAATTACGTTTAATTACTTAATAAAAGCTGGGTCTCGTGTATACACCTGATTCACGTGGAAGATATCCTGTACCACCTGAAAATAACGCCAGAAGACGAACGGAAGCATTCAGTAGCACAGAAGGTACCTAGTCCGATATATTTTGCCTTGTTGGCTATTGGACTAACGATTTCTTGTGGAAAAAAATGCAGCACGTAAATGCGGACGAGGGCAAAGAATCATCTAAGAACAAAGAAAAAATACGTAACGATACGTTGACACGCTTCTGCGACGTAGAGAGAAACACATGGGCTCGCTTTACTAGTGAAGTATTTGTAGTGGATAATTAGAATGGTGCCGTTTTTCTTGTTCTGAATTACGTTGGAAAATGTTGTATGCTAGGTTTGTACAAAAGAAAACAAATACGTTGCTTTAGCAGTAGTCGCCTTAAGACTTAACGCTTGTTTTTCGCCGAGTGCAAAACCAGCGCCGTAATCTATGCTCCAATCTACTCACAAGGAAACCTCCCCATCGCACCCCCCTCAGATTTAGATATAAGTTGGCACACTGGATAGGCCTTGAAAAACTGAACACAGATCAACCGAGAAAACAGGAAGAAGTTGTGTGGAACTACGAAAAAATAAGCAAAATATACAAACTGAGTAGTCCATGTGTAAGATAGGCAACATCTAGGCTAACGTGAGCGCAGGAGTGCCGTGGTCCTGTGGTTAGCGTGAGCAGCTGCGGAGTGAGAGGTCCTTGATTCAAGTCTTCCCTCCAGTGAAAAGTTTAATTTCTTTATTTTCGCTAAGTTATGATCTGTCCGTTCGTTCATTGACGTCTCTGTTCACTGTAATAACTTTAGTGTCTGTGTTTTGCGACCGCACCGGTAAACCGTGCGATTAGTAGACGAAAGGACGTGCCTCTCCAATGGGAACCGAAAACATTTGATCGCAAGGTCATGGGTCAACCGATTCCTCCACAGGAAAACGCGTCTGATATATTCTATACGACAGAGGTGACGGCATGTGCGTCACATGACAGGAATATGTTGTCGACCCACCTAACTTGTACACTTGGCGAATGGGTAAAAAGATTCTTTTACCTTACCCGATTTCGGTTTTCTTGTGGATGTGATAATCACTCCCAAAAAGTGATGAAAACATAAGAGTTTGTCACATAAACTGAAAATAAAAATTAAACTTTTCTCAGGAGGGAAGACTTGAACCAAGGACCTCTCGCTCCTCAGTTGCTCAGGCTAACCACGGGACCACGGCGCTCATACGCTTACGTTAGCCTAGATGTTGCCTATCTTACACATGGACTACTCAGTTTGTATATTTTGCTTATTTTTTCGTAGTTCCACACAACTTCTTCCTGTTTTCTCGATTGATCTGTGTTCAGTTTTTCAAGGCCTATCCACTGCACCAACTTATAACTAAATCTGAGGGGGGTGCGATGGGGAGGTTCCCTTATCAGTAGAGATACAGAGGTAAATTACAGTGCGATCGAGTATAAAATGCGAAAGGATCTCTTCACATTATTTAACTGTAAGGTTTGTAAAAAGAAAAGATTTAATTTAAATGAATATATAATGAAATTGTTTCATGAGTGTACATTAATGATTAAGTGTGATACATTTGAATCACTCCATTCCAAAGACAGGGACAATCAGTAATACTGCTTGTGAAACCTTTGTACCCTTAAATAAGCTTACTGTCGTGTGGTTGCGTTCGTACCAATACTTAAAAACCTGATAGAACCATTGAAAAGTATATCAGATTGACATTGCAAGAACTGGGACAGCAGTGTAGACTGTGCGAGGTAGTTCACACTAGGCCAGATAGTAG
This sequence comes from Schistocerca americana, assembly GCF_021461395.2. Lineage (NCBI taxonomy): Eukaryota > Metazoa > Arthropoda > Insecta > Orthoptera > Acrididae > Schistocerca > Schistocerca americana. The sequence goes on along the minus strand of NC_060119.1, from coordinate 243,018,196 downwards.
CACAGTTTTCAGACTTGCTGGTTTAATGACTAGTAAGGTAAAGTGCATGTGGCTCACCTTCATTAGTCAGTGCTCACCTCCGCGGCCAATCTACCTGTAATGTGACTCATAAGTGATAGAACAACACCCGCCAACCGATCAGAACGAAGTACAAAATACATTTTAAAACCAACAATTAACCATAACCTGGCAAAATGTAGAGATTTAGCCAATGGAACAACTTATGCCGAAGTATACCAGTCACTAGCAGCAGTTTAGTAGTGTGGCAAATGCCAATGTTCAACGGGCTTCAGACCAAGCATCGCATTTCTACGCTTCAATCACAATTTGTTCCAGGAATAGCTACAGCACATCGGTCTTTCGCCACACACGCAGTGTGAATGTAGTGAAGAAGCGTTCTCCAACGGAATCTTCTTCGGTTACATACATCAGCACGATGCCACTTAGGCTCTGTAGTAAGATCTGCTAAAAATGAACTGCTATCAAAACTTCATTCCATCGCCGAACAACTTCAAGTTTTACAAACTGCTGAAATGAGTTTTAGCCGGAAATCTACCTACAGTATGCAGTTAGTGATGAAGCGTTAGCAGTGTTGTGCGAAATTCTCCACGAACGGTATTATTTGGTGGTATGTAATCGCGCTATCTGTATGAGGTCTCAAAATAAAACAGGAATATCTTCATGTAAGTCATCTCTAGTGGCTCAAAAGCTATGAGGTATACAACAGCACACACAGACCTTTTTGGTTATTACTGCTGCATCTTTGACTCCTTGATACTATCACACCACTCCCATCATACTATGATACTACCATTAATAATTTTAAAATATCTAAAAAATTTCGAATAATTTCGAGTCGTCCAGTATCACATCTTCGTAGCTGAGGGGCTCTGAATTAAGTACGCAGAATGCCAAGATCAGGAAAGGTTACCACTGGTGGGCATTCCATTTAGACTACCTTTTGAAGCACAAGATTCCCAATTGTTCAATCCCTTTACCTAGCAGATGTGAATACGGAATATACGAACACGAATGCGATAGTACTGAAAGGTTTCTAGAAAACAGAACACGGTACATCGTTCTTAATGGGAGGCACAGTATGAAGCAAAGGTACAACCCATGACCCTCAAGGTAGTACGACAGAACTGCTGCTGTTCACGATATATAGAGCTTGAAAAAGAAACGTGAATCACTCAGAATGGGAAAGGAAAATGAAATGAAACTTCAAGGGCTGAGAGGGCATGCGATGTTATTGCAGGGGTTACAAATGCTAATCAGATTTACAAAGAACTTGGCAGTATTATCTCACTTATCAGCGTGACGTTGCACCCCCTGGAGTGGATGCACGTACTGATTCCGTTGGAAAGGGTGTCATAAAACCGTTGCAGCCTCTCCCGAGGCTAGGTGGTATCTCGTCCTTGATATCCTGGATAATGGAACTGGGACTGGGACTATATGGTCTCACATATGCTCTTTCGGCGACAGATCTGTGGATCTTGTTGGCCACGGGAGTACCTCAACATCAAGTGTATAGTTCTCACACACACACATCTGTGTAGAGGAGCACTGTCCTGTTGAAAAGTGGCATCATCACACTGTCACATCAGAGGTAATATATGAGACCGCAGGATGCCAGGGACGTACGCTGTCAGAATTACCTCAGTCGTTACCAGCAAAGTACTGCCGCTGTGCCTCTTAAAAAACTGAAAGATTGGGGTCTCTCCACAGGTCGCTGCATTATTCGCCAACGGGGTAGTTTACAACAGCGCTTCATCGTTGAACACAATGCGATGCCATTCATCAACAGACCGTGCTACCTGGTCACAGCAGCACTCCAAACGCACCCGTTGCTGCTGTGGTCTTAACGGCAGTCTACTCAGTAGACAGTAAATGCCTATACTGGTTGCTGGTAAACTCCGACCAGTGGTGTGGGATGACACAGAATGTTGCAGTGGGTCTATTACTTGTTCTCAGACGACAGGCAGCTGTGTGAATGGGTTACGATGTGCTTGTTCCATAATGTGGCGACCCTCGCTTGTGATGGTCGGACGTGGTCTATCGGAATCTTAATGACGAGTATGACATCTACAGGTTCCCATACAGTCGCACATTAGCACATCCGAAAGTCTTACAAATTTGGATATTGCAATATTCAATCACCCAGCCAAATGGAAACTAACAATGAAGCTTCTTTCAGACTCTGTCAGGTGCTAATAATGCTGTCTCACACGACTACACTAATCATTTACATAGCCGACAATGCCGTCTACATGTACGAAGTTACACCGACATTCGATCATGGATGCTAATCTTTTTTTCTTTTTTTCGGGCAGTGCATTAAATTATACGGTGAATAACATGTCGTATGCGGATGATTACAGACTATGCAGTACTGAACAGGGAAGTGACAACGAAACTGGTTACGAAATGCATGGAGACTTGCAGATGATCAACACCTGCTGTAACGATTTCTAGCTGATACTAAACATTAACAATAGTGTTGTAATTACCGTAAATAGACGAAATATCCCATACTGTTCGGCGACCAGTCTCTGGAATCAAATCCATCTCCAATTACAAGTAAGTTCTTAACTAGAGGGATTTAAGGTGATACGATTACATGAACCTAGGCAGGGCGCAATGAGACACCAGACACATACACTCGAAGACATAAAAAAAACGACGAGCAGCGAAGGAATCATCCGAATGGGACGGAAATGTGATACGATGTACATATACAGGTAAACAAATGATTATAATTTCAAAAAAATTCGATGATTTATTCAAGACAAGATCCTTTACAAATTAAGCAAGTCAATAAAGCGTTGATCTGCCTCTGGCCCTTACGCAAGCAGGTATTCGGCTTCGCACTGATTGATAGAGTTTCTGGATGTCCTCATGAGACATGTCGTGGCCATCGGTCCTCATCTCGAAGCAGGACACATCACTGGAGACAATTCCACTTCAGCCAATGAGATTTCGAATCAACGCGCCGAATATTGGAGTGATACCAACCTATCTATCGCTTGCCATACGGCTTGGTAACCAGGACTGATGGTCTCCGTTGCCATTTCTTTTCACAACAGGACCCCTTAGGTTGTCATCAGACGCTCCCTCAAGCACAGAGGTACACCGAAGATGTTCTACGACCTGTTTCTTTGCCCTTCATGGAAAGCCATCCTGAGCTTACATTTCAGCAAGATAATGCCTATCTTCATACGGCGATTTCTGCTGCTTGCCTTCGTGCCTGCCAAACACTATCTTGGCAAACAACTTCGCCTGTTCTCTAACCACTTGACAACTTTTTGAGCATCATGGGCAGGGCCCTTCAACCAGCTCGAGATTTTGATGATCTAGAGTACCAATTGGACAGAGTTTTGCAGCAACTCTATCAATCATTGCAAAGCCGAATAACTGCTTGCGTAAGGGTCAGATGTGGAGCAATGCGTTATTTACTTGCTCAATTTGTGCAGCTCTCTCTATTGAATAAATCATCCAATTCTTCTGAAATAATAATTTGTTTACCCCTACATGTACAGCACATCTACTGATTTGTGAACATTCGGATGCTCCATTCGTGGTGCATGGTTATTTTTCTTTTTTGTCTTACGTTGGATTAACAGAGGAAATCTAAAGAAGTGAATCTCACACGAGAGACCACTTTCAAAATCCTCATTCAACCAGTTGTTTAATATGGTTCATTCGAATGGAACAGTTAACAAGTTGGTTTCATGCACACGAAAGAGGCCGCTTTTAAAATCCTCATTCGGTCAGTTATTTTAATATGATTCTTTGTAATGGGACCATTAACAAATTGGTTTCATGTAGGTGAATAGAGAGGATTCAAAAACAAGCTGAATGATTCATCACATATTTGTTTAGACAGAGCGAGAAATGGTCAACAAACTGAAATCTATTTCGAATTAGCTAGCATCTGGTTTTAAAGTCAAAAGTTCTGATGACGTCGCGTGAGATGCGGTCTGCAGGCAGTGCTAGATGGTTCTCTATTCCCTGGTGATGTAAACTCGCTTTCAAGTCTCTATCTCTTACAAAGCCGTGAAAAAATAAAAAAAATCTGGTGTGGAATAGTCATTTTAATTTTGGCTAGAATCACGTTAAATATTTTGATGCTTTCATGTCTGAGGAAACAGCTTCCACGTTATCACGTCATCTCTCTGAAGCTATTCAACCCATTAACGTTCCTTTCTTTTGTTGATTATCAAAATACTTCACTCGATAATGGATCTTTCCAAAATTGTGTATAGTACTGCGTTTGCTAGGTATAAGTTACGGAAAAAGGCTTTTCTGCAGTCGGTATTTAACTTGCAAAAATTATGAATTTAAAGTAACGTAACACTTTTGCAACTTATGTATGATATAGGTCTCTACATTGTCTGTCTTGTTCTGTTTTGGATAGTTTTATCGCACATCATACGGCACCTGAACCTTACACGAATCTGCTAGAGAAACGACTCACTGTGAACTGGCGTGCACAATGGTCTGGGCAGCGAAACCGGTAACAGCGTGGATCGCAACAGTGTCGCACCCATTGTTCGGCGGTGGCAGGGTGAGACCAATCAGCGTGCTTCTAAATGACAACCTCTTTAAAGCGGACTGTACAGAGGGAAACGTCACTAGAAAGGCGCTGTGTCTCGTAGCCTTGCGAAATTCCGAGAGCCCTCTTCCCAAAACCTGTGAAGATGCACTGCATTTTATCCTCCAAACATCACACGTGTTGAGTACGACTGCAAACACAGAGAAATTCTGGCTGAGAGATTGGCGTAACAAGTGTCCTTCTTCCCGTCTACCATCTGTGAATGCTGTGGGAAGAGGGAGAACTGTGCTGGTAAAGTACACTTGGCAGCCGAGAAGAATACCTGTAAGGATTGGAGACATGGAGCGGGGAACCTTGCTCTCTCCTTGTACCCTCCCGCCCCGCAGCTCTCCATGTTGTGTTACTGGCCGTCCGGAAATGTTACCTTACCAAAAGATTCCATTATTTGTCGCAATGTGTTTCATTGCTCGCCGTATACGATCTCCTACCTTTCATTTCTCGTGTAGAATACCACAGAAAAGCAGACGTGACATCCTCATTGTAAGCTATAAATGGACGTGAAAACCCAACCATTAGCGATGTTTTAACGGAATGAAACGAAATGTGTGTCGTGACGAAAGGCCGCGTTTCACACGTTCCATAAACATTTTTTTTTTTAAATATCTGTGTTATAAACTTTGAGTGCAGCAGCTACATATACCACTTACACAAACATGGAGAACTGTACTGATTTTACTCCTGAAGTACCAATGCTTTGAAAAGGTGAAAAGATTCAATATACACTGTGTCTCAAACCTTTTGGTTTACACCTGAAACTTCCATGCACATCCAAATTGTGTGCCACAGCGAGACTCGAGCCTGGCTCCAATACTTTTCACAGACACGAATCACGCCACGTCCTAACTTCTTTATTTTGTCCAGCTGTTCTCCTTTCCAAACTTCATAAATTTCTTCTAGATGCCTGGTGAGCTGGCACTGATGGATGATGGAGTACTGAGGAGAAAGGGTTTAGAGCAGAGGATTCATTCTGGATATCTACATGGCTCTAACCTCATGAAAACGTTCGCAGTTACAGTTTTCATGTAACTGCATTCATTGTCTTTAGAATGCCGCGTACTGTATTGTGCTAGAGAAAACAGTCCTGGCAGATGCTGGGACAGTTCCTTTGAGAGAGCACGGTCAGTTTCCTTCTCCATCATTTCGTAAACCGAACTTGTGCGAGGGTCGTTCAGTAGGTAATACAACACCTTTTTCTTCTGAAATCAGGTTGGTTTTACCCAGGATTCCAATACGTCATTATTTTAGCTAAAAAACCCATTTTTCAATATAATCCCGTTCAGTGCGACGACCTTATACCAATTTACTGGGAGGACCTGCAGGCACGCGTAGTACCACTCTATTGGTGAACGTCCGGCCAATGTCTTGCAGCGTCAAGAAATTGCCACGATTAGCCTCGTAACGTGCAAGCAATTCCGCACAGATGGTCTTTCGTTGCTCTTTACGGTCTTGTGTTAGACGGCGAGGAACCTTTGAATACAGCAAATGGTGGAGGAGTGAGTCAGCACTACCAACAGAGACGTCCAGTTGTGCAGCAAGATGTTTGTGATCCGGCGAGTGAGAGTGTCCGCACGTTCCAACATTGCAGGAGAACCAGTTGTGTACGGCCAGCCGGGAGATCGGACAGGTTTGCGCGACCTTTTTCGATGATGACAGATGCATCAACCAACGCCGCATCATATCTGTTCACTGCCAAGGATACGTAGACATTCTGCAGACACCTATGAATATCTACGGTACTCTGGTTTTCCGCCAAGAGAATCTCAACATCTGTCTGCTTGGAACGCACTTCCGTTACGGATGCTGTTTTGAAGGATAGGTGTATCACTGCCACCTATCGGAACTGCAGGAAACTATAGGGGACTGAAGTGGGAGTATTACACGATGTGCCACAACAAATCCCGCATTTTTTAAAAACGAATCTGGCCGAGAAAACAATGTGTTGCTTTGTCAACTGAACGCCCATCTTAATCTTCCTTCCTTTTTTGGGCCACAGGTGAGAATGCATATCCAACTCACTTCCACAATCCCATCGCATTGTTCTTAGCAACGGACACTGCGTAGCTTCTGCCCCACACCGCACCGTGACTTACGGTGAAAAGATGTAAATGTAGCGCGGTTACATGAATTTTAGTCGGGACTGTACCCGTTGATGCGTAGCGAGAGATTGACGACTGGGACTTCCGCAGAATTCGTGTGCCAGTGCTTGTGCCGCAGCACACTGTCTGGCCCGAGATCCGCAGCGGCTGTCGGGCGGAGAGTGACGCGTCTGAAGGCAAGCCTGCGCGACGGACAGATGGCCGGCAGGTGGCACCCACAGCCTTCTAAAAGCGACGCCGGCCGGGAGTCATTGTCCCGATAAATCTGCCCGGCCGCTTGATCAATCACGGCCGCTATTTGAGGCGGCTCGGCGCAGTGCGGCGGCGCGACGCTTTAAATTAAAAGCGCCTGTCGCTGTCGCTGTCGCTGCCGCCTGCCAAGTATGCGGCCGACGCCCCAGCACTGCCCTGCCGCCGCCGCCGCCGCCGCCGCCGCCTCCTCCAAGGTGACACCCGCCGTGACGGACAACCGGCGCAGCTGTCGCGGGCCCCTCCTGACGGCGACCAAACAGGACACCGTTTAATTTTACCCGACGTCGAGTGTGGACACTCGCTAATCACTCGAGACTGAAATGACTCAGTGGTAGGCATAAACGAAGGTGAGCTTCATAGATTTATGCAGGGTGTTTGGGTGTAGGCACAGATATTTTCATCACTGGTGCCTCAATACCTTATTCACTACAGTGTGTTACTTGTTTATCTTTTTCTGCGTCCAGTAGTCCTCCCGCAAATACTTCACGTACATGATGTTTTCTGCACGGTCGTCAAGACAATCCGATTTGGGTCCACATTTCAATACTTTAGATCCTGCCCAGCAGAAAATTAACATTAATGGCTTATCTACACCTACATCTACATTTATACTCCGCAAGCCACCCAACGGTGAGTGGCGGAGCGCACTTTACGTGCCACTGTCATTACCTCCCTTTCCTGTTCCAGTCGCGTATGGTTCGCGGGAAGAACGACTGCCGGAAAGCCTCCGTGCGCGCTCGAATCTCTCCAATTTTACATTCGTGATCTCCTCGGGAGGTATAAGTAGGGGGAAGCAATATATTCGATGCCTCATCCAGAAACGCACCCTCTCGAAACCTGGACAGCACGCTACACCGTGATGCAGAGCGCCTCTCTTGCAGAGTCTGCCACTTGAGTTTGCTAAACATCTCCGTAACGCTATCACGCTTACCAAATAACCCTGTGACGAAACGCGCCGCTCTTCTTTGGATCTTCTCTATCTCTTCTGTCAACCCGACCTGGTACGGATCCCACACTGATGAGCAAAACTCAAGTATAGGTCGAACGAGTGTTTTGTAAGCCACCTTCTTTGTTGATGGAGTACATTTTCTAAGGACTCCCCCAATGAATCTCAACCTGGTAGCCGCCTTACCAACAGTTAATTTTATATGATCATTCCACTTCAAATCGTTCCGTACGCATACTCCCAAATATTTTACAGAAGTAACTGCTACCAGTGTTTGTTTCGCTAACATATAATCATACAATAAAGAATCCTTCTTTCTAAGTATTCGCAATACATTACATTTGTCTATGTTAAGGGTCAGTTGCCACTCCCTGCACCAAGTGCCTATCTGCTGCAGATCTTCCTGCATTTCGCTGCAATTTTCTAATGCTGCAACTTCTCTGTATACTACAGCATCATCCGCGGGAAGCCGCATGGAACTTCCGACACTATCTACTAGGTCATTTATATATATTGTGAAAAGCAATGATCCCATAACACTCCAATGTGGCACGCCAGAGGTTACTGTAATGTCTGTATACTGAAGGAGGAGGGATGAGAAAGGAAAGGAAATAAACTAACTATTTCAACTGCACTTGGACTTCGTACGGAAACAGCAGCGGCGACTGAAAATTTGTGCTGGATTGGTACTCGTACCGAGAATCTTCTGCTTAGCAAGTAGTTGCGTTAACTACTGCGTCATCCGCACCCACTGATTACCGCAAATGCGGGGACTATCTCCGCCTACCTCCCGGCTTACTGACATTTCCACGTCGCGCCACAAATGTCTCCATCTACGTAACCCATGCTCTCTGATCTTGGTTTCTCGACAGAGGTCGAACGTAAAAGCGCATCCGCACTAAAGGTTGTGGATTCATTGCCCATCGACGCTAATTACTTTTATGAATGCTAGGTCCTGTTCTTTCGGACATGATGATTTGCCCCTATGGGCAATGAATCCACAACCTTTCATGCGAATGCACTTTTATGTTCGGCCTCCAGTGGGAACTGAAAATCAGCGAGCATGGAGGACATGGATGGGGACTGTGAACAAGTGGCGCTAGGTAGGAACGTGATGGTTCAAATGGCTGTGAGCACTATGGGACTTAACATCGGAGGTCATCAATACCCTATTTTTTTTTCAGCCCCCGCGACATTCTGTTTACATAATACGTGTCGCAGCTGCGGATTCCCCATGGTGCCTGTTCATTGGGACATGTTCGAAAGACCAGACACTACAATTCATATAATTAATGCCTTACTTGTCGCTTGTGTTCTTCGAGATGCTCATCAGCTTAAAACGTACTACCCGTAATACATGTAATTATTAGTCTGCAAATAACTTAAACAGCGATGTAATGTTGGTCAGTACACTATAATCATGAAACGTTCTTCAACTACGAAATAGGGAAACATTAGGAAGGACTAGACCCCTTTGCTGTCACTCGTTTTATTTAACAATCATATCAACAAATTCCTTTAAAACCACAATATCTTCATCCTGATTACTGTAGGTAATAAGGATAGTAATTCACAAGAATTTAGTGAACCTGCTACCAATGTCTTTTTATGAAACAAAGTCTACCTCATAAAGAATAAAATTTTAAAACCACTGACAATTATGCGCCTGACGGCTTAAATTAAGACACAAAATATTTCTGACTAGTATTCAGAAACTGAGAACTGATATTCTCAAAATCATTTACCTAAATAACAACCTGCCAGAGATGCACCCAATAAATAGCAGAATGAAGTTAATACAAAGGCACTTGTTTCACACTCAAGAGTCAATCAGTATCGGAAACTGAGAACTGATATTCTCAAAAACATTTACCTAAATAACAACCTGCCAGAGATGCACCCAATAAATAGCAGAATGAAGTTAATACAAAGGCACTTGTTTCACACTCAAGAGTCAATCAATATCACTATGGCTTACTAAGGTTTCAAACTTCGGCTCCAAGGCCCAATAATACAATTAATCAACGCAAAGTGGTACTAGGAGTAGCACAGCAACAACCTTTCACAATTGAATGTTGCTCTTAAGACAAGGTTTAATAAATATAATAAATATCGAAGTAACTATATTTAGCGCCAGAATTAACTAGCGAGGAGTGAAGCCAGGTCGTTCAAAGGCAGAACGAAAACTTAAGTTAGAGAAGCTAAGGCGGAAGGCGGCAGTTCGTACAAGACCCATTTCTCGAGCTTCGACCCGGAGTCACCGCCCGCTACGCGGGATTTCACCTCGCCGGTACCCATAGGTGGAAAGGTAGCGCTTACTCCAAAACACTATCCAGCCAGCTGTAACATTTAACGAGCGCACAGAGCAGGTCCGCAGGCAAAAAGTAAACAACCACCAATAGACATTAAATAAAAGGTTAAATTATTCACTAATAAAACTGCCTTTGCCCCACTATGAATTAACTACAGAGGCAAGGTACAACCGACAGTGCAAATCTTGTTAATAACCTTAAGGAGAATAGCCTACTGTTAAGATATTTAAAAAAATTACAATTACTAGCAAGGCCAGCGGGCACTCCAATCTTAGCACAATTAAATTACGTAAACTCTTATGCCCCACTGTTCAGAGAAAACCGTAACGAGCACAATTCTGAAACTTTCATTTTAAGCTTTTCTGGGGCTCGCTGCGCTAAGGCCTCCAAACGCTCGAATGCAGTATATTTGATAAACAGATTACGGACTTGCAGCTGATTACGTATTACATCAAACAACAATTTCCCACGAGCTGGAAGATCCACGCTCGTGCATTATATTAATATTTCACACCTGTCTTAAACACCATGAACTCTTCATAGGTACATCTTTACTTCCATGGTAACACGTATGCGCTTACAGTTACCCGAAGTGAGGTAGCAGCCCTCAACACCTTCACACACATGCCCTAAGTACAATCTCACTTAACTTCTCGCTGGACGTCCGATATGGCTTGTGTAGGGTACAGCAGGCGCCAATAAGGCAGCGGAAGACCGTAGACAGCCGTGTCCGGAACTAGCAGCACGGAACCCAAGGTGGTAACAAGTCTCCTCACAGGCGACAGGAAAGGCTCTCCATCAAGCTGCCCCATACACGTGGTTGGTTCCAACTCCACTACAAGCACACTCCGGCCTCAGGTAACATCAACGCCAAATTTCGCGTTCTTGGCGAGAGCCTCCAGTTAACTCCTCCGGCAAAGATAAGGCAGCCAAAACTCAGTACGCGCCACAAGCAAAGAAAAAAGGGCGAAGGCGAGAAACTTCCAAATACGCTGGCGCGCCAGCAAAACGCCACGGCTCAAAACAGTCATTAACAAAAACATCACGACTGATATCCGTGAACACCATGTACATACGAGGCGTGCTCAAAGGTAATACCTCCGAATTTTTTATGTGAAAGCTTTCAAAACTTTTAAAATAAAAATGACTTTATTAACGTTCCACATTTTTATTCTTCAAGTTTACATACACTACTGGCCATTAAAATTGGTACACCATGAAGATAACGTGCAACAGACGCGAAATTTAACCGACAGGGAGAAGATGCTGTGATATGCAAATGAATAGATTTTTCAGAGCATTCACACATGGTTGGCACCTGACATGACGAACGTTTCCAACCGATTTCTCATACAGAAACAGCAGTTGACCGGCGTTGCCTGGTGAAAAGTTGTTGTGATGCCTCGTGTAAGGAGAAATGCGTACCATCATGCTTCGGACTTTGATAAAGGTCGGATTGTAGCCTATCGCGATTGCGGTTTATCGTCTCGCGACATGGCTGCTCGCGTTGGTCGAGACCCAGCGACTGTTAGCAGAATATGGAATCGGTGGGTTCAGGAGGGTCATACGGAACGCCGTGCTGGATCCCAACGGCCTCGTATCACTAGCAGTCGAGATGACAGGCATCTTACCCGCATGGCTGTAACGGATCGTGCAGCCACGTCTCGCTCCCTGAGTCAACAGATGGGGATGTTTGCAAGACAACAACCATCTTCACGAACAGTTCGACAACGTTTGCAGTAGCATGGACTATCAGCTCGGAGATCATGGCTGCGGTTACCCTTGGCGCTGCATCACAGACAGGAGCGCCTGCGATGGTGTACCCAACGACGAACTTGGGTGCACGAATGGCAAAACGTCATTTTTTCGGATGAATCCAGGTTCTGTTTACAGCATCATGATGGACGGTATGGGGTGCCATTGTCTACACGTCTCGGTCGCCTCTTGTTCGCATTGACGGCACTTTGAACAGTGGACGTTGCATTTCAGATGTGTTACGACCCGTGGCTCTACCCTTCATTCGATCCATGCGAAACCCTACATTTCAGTAGGATAACACACGACAGCATGTTGCAGGTCCTGTACGGGCCTTTCTGGATACAGAAAATATTCGACTGCTGCCCTGGCCAGCACATTCTCCAGATCTCCCACCAATTGAAAACGTCTGGTCAATGGTGGCCGAGCAACTGGCTCGTCACGATACGCCAGTCACTACTGTTGATGAACTGTGGTATCGTGTTGAAGCTGCATGAGCAGCTGTACCTGTACACGCCATCCAAGCTCTGTTTGACTCAATGCCCAGGCGTATCAAGGCCGTTATTACGGCCAGAGGTGGTTGTTCTGGGTACTGATTTCTCAGGATCTATGCACCCAAATTGCGTGAAAATGTAATCACATGTCAGTTCTAGTATAATATATTTGCCCAATTAATATCCGTTTATCATCTGCATTTCTTCATGGTGTAGCAATTTTAATGGCCAGTAGAGTATTTATTTCTCATCATTTCTCCTGACGAAAGTGCAATTTTTTGATATTGCCACTGTGGTACCTTTAACTTTGTTGACAGAGCCACAACCCCACTTCAGCTTGCACCGCTTCATCACTATCAAAGAGAAGTCTTTCAAGGTGTTCTGCTAAGTTTTGGAAACAGATGAAAACTGGGGGGAGTCAAGTCGAGACTGTATGGAGGATGATCGATGACAGCGAAGCCAAGGTACCGTATTTTTGCAGATGTTGCAGCGTTCGTGTGTGCTCTGGCACTGATATACTGAAGGACAGGGTGTTCCACGTGTGGAAGAACTCTTCTAATTCGTGCTTTCAGTTATCTGAAAGTTTCGGAGCATCTTGTAGAGTTTATGGTGGTGACTTTTGGGGTGAATTACAAATGCGTCCCACCTCGAAAATCCCAGAAGAACATAATTTTTCCTGTTGATGGCATGGTAGTTGGAAAGATGTGCTAAGTTCCTATGGGACCAAACTGCTGAGATCATCGGTCCCTAGGCTTTCACACTACTTAATCTAACTTATGCTAAGGACAACACACACACCCATGCCCGACGGGAAGACTCCGACGGGGGGAGCCCCGCGAACTGTGGTGTGGTGCCTTACACCACGCGGGGTGTCTTGAAGAGTTTTTTTGCGCTGGTGATTCTTTTTGGCGGAATTTTATTGATGCTCTCCAGTTTTCGGAGCCAAAATGGTGAACCTAGCTTTCAATTGGAGACACTTTATGTGCAGCAGAACTACAGTATTCTGCTTCTAGCGCACCAATCTAGTTACGTCACACACCACCATATTACAGGCTGCAATTCGAAGCCCTGATGTGGACTGCGTTGTAACTTGCGTCAGAGAAGCGGGAAAGAAGACTGTGACGTGTATGACACGCAATACCTCAATCGACACTGAGAACAGAATAAAAAATTGGGAGGAATTTCCTTTCAGAGCGCCCTCCTACATGGTGATTCATACGTACCTCTGGCGTTTCATAAAACGATTGCACGAAAACTACATGCGGTATAGAAAACTGATACATATTAGTGGATATAGCATCTCTCCACGTTTAGATTCTCAATAAATTTTTTCTCTCTTGAAGTAGCTGTCACTGGTGTCATTTACAGCAATGTGCTGCAGCACTGGCTTAAGCCACTATTACAGGCGGCCTTTGTAATTCCCTATTTAATTGCCTGATTTATTAAAGTTATGACCGTGAATGCATGGGACTACCCAATGCTATCTTATAACAAAATTTCAAGTACATGTGGTAACAAATTTCACTTTCAAGTTTACAAACTGCTAACTCGAAATTAGAAAGACATAAGACATTTACGACAGTCATTACATAATGATGTAATATACTATATGACAGAATCACTAACTTAGCGTTTAAACGCGGTAATCACTCACACTATCATACATGGAAACTACACTACTAATCATGGACTAATCAACATAAATATTTATACAGATGATACTGTGCAGTTAATAAATTCTATTAGCAATCAAATATTTTATGAGGTGTGGGTTTAAAAGTAGTCTATAAAAGAAACAAATTGTTTGCGTCGTATTTAATTCTTGAACTGCAGAACGTGAATGAAAAGAGTTGTCGAGAAACTCCACTTTACGAACAAGCAGAACATAGCTTGATTGTTGCTGTTGATGTCATGGTTCAGCAGCACAAAAACAATTTCTGTATTCGTCCTCATTCTTTCCGTTGTAGTGTCGTGTTAATTATTTTGTAGTGGCCAATATCGTCTTCTGGTGTCTTCATATATAGTAACATTATAGGTATTTCTCCACATGCTTTTCCTCAGTCGTCACAAACGCACACATCTCTACTCAGATCATACACTACAACAACGGAAGACTGCCACAGACTATTACTCTTCATATTGCCGGCCGAAGTGGCCGTGCGGTTAAAGGCGCTGCAGTCTTGAACCGCAAGACGCTACGGTCGCAGGTTCGAATCCTGCCTCGGGCATGGATGTTTGTGATGTCCTTAGGTTAGTTAGGTTTAACTAGTTGTAAGTTCTAGGGGACTAATGACCTCAGCGGTTGAGTCCCATAGTGCTCAGAGCCATTTCATTTCAACTCTTCATGCTGTTACAATAAATAAAGTCTCTGCCTAAATGGAGCAGTTATCTTAGAGACTTAAAAAAATGTTTCAGATAATTTGTTTCTTGTTATTACACATTCCACTTCCCTGTGTTGTTTAACCTTTGAAACAATTTATCACAAAAATAATAACATCTGCAAGTACTTAACTGCTCAGGCAGAAATATGAGGAATTTTATGTAACTAGTTTCAACTAGTAATAGCGAATACTCTGTTCAAGAATCACAAGAGGAGGAGGTGTACTTGGAAAAGGCCGGGTGATACAAGAAGATTTCAGTTAGATTATATCATGGTCAGACAGAGATTCCGAAATCAGGTAATGTATTGTAAGACGTACCCAGGAGCAGACATAGACTCACATAGTAGTGATGAACAGTAGGCTGAAGTCTAAGACATTAGTAAGAAAGATTCAATACAAAAAGTAGTGGGATAGAGAAGTACTAAGGAATGACGAGACACCCTTGAAGTTCTCTGAGGCTATAGATACAGCAATAAGGAATAGCTCAGTAGTCAGTACAGATGAAGAGGAGTGCACAACTCTAAAAAGGACCATCACAGAAGTTGGGAACGAAAACGTAGATACAAAGAAGGAAACTGCGAAGAAACCATGGATAACAGAAGAAACACTTCAGTTGATCGATGAAAGAAGAAAGTACGAAAATGTTCAGGGAAATTCAGGGATACAGAAATAAAAGTCGCTGAGGAATGAAATAAATACGAACTGCAGGGACTCTAAGGCGAAATGTGAAGAAATCGAAAAAGAAATGATCGTCGGAAGGACAGACTCAGCATACAGGAAAGACAAAACAACCTTCGGTGACATTAAAAGCAAGTGTGGTAACATTAAGAGTGCAAAGGAAATTCCACTGTTGAATGCAGAGGAGAGAGTGGATAGGTGGAAAGAATACATTGAAAGCCTCTATGAGGGGTAAGATTTTTCTGATATCGTAGCAGAAGAAACAGGAGTCGATTTAGAAGAGATAGGGGATCTAGTATCAGAATCAGAATTTAAAAGAGCTTTGGAGGACATGAGATGAAATAAGGCAGAAGAGATAGATAACATTCCATGAGAATTTCTAAAATCATTCGGGGAAGTGGCAACAAAACGACTATTCACGGTCGTGTGTAGAATGTATGAGTCTGGCGACATACCATCTGATCTTCGGAAAAGCATCATCCACACAATTCCGAAGACGGCAAGAGCTGATTAGTGCGAGAATTACCGCACAATCAGCTTAACACCTCAAGCACCCAAGTTGCTTACAAGAATAATATACAGAAGAATGGAAAAGAAAATTGAGGATGCGCTATATGACTATCAGTTTAGCTTTAGGAAAGATAAAGGCACGAGAGAGGCAATTCTGACATGGCGGATAGTAATGTAAGCAAGGCTAAAGAAAAATCAAGACACGTTCATAAGATTTGTGACCTGGAAAAAACATTCGACAATTTAAAATGGTGCAAGATGTTTGAAATTCTAAGGAAAGTAGGGGCAAGCTATGAGGAGTTACGGATCATATACAATATGTACAACAACCAAGAGGGAATAATAAGAGTGGACGACCAAGAACGAAGTGCTCGTATTAAAAAGGGTGTAAAACAAGGATGTAGCCTTTCGCCCCCACTGTTCAATCTTTACATCGAGGAAGCAATGATGTAAATAAAAGAAAGGTTCAGGAGTGGAATTAAAATACAAGGTGAAAGGATATCAATGATACGATTCGCTGATGACATTGCTATCCTGAATGAAAGTGAAGAAGAATTATATGATATGCTGGACGGAATGAATAGTCTAATGAGTAAAGAGTGTGGATTGAGAGCAAATCGAAGAAAGACGAAGGTAATGAGAAATAATAGAAATGAGAACAGCGAGAAACTTAACATCAGAGCTGATGGTCACGAAGGAGATGAAGTTAAGGAATTCTGCTACCTACGCAGTAAAATAACCAACGAAGGACGGACGAAGGAGGACATCGAAAGTAGACTAGCATTGGCAAGAAGGGCATTCCTCTCCAAGAGAAGTCTGCTAATATCAAATATCGGCCTTAATTTGAGGAAGAAATTTCTGAGAATGTACGTCTGGAGAGCATTATTGTATGGTAGTGAAACATGGACTGTGGGAAAACCGGAATGGAAGAGAATCGAAGCATTTGGGGTGTGGTGCTATAGACGAATGTTGAAAATTAGGTGGACTGATGAGGTAAGGAATGAGGAGGTTCTGCGCAGAATCGGAGAGGAAATGAATGTGTGGAAAACACTGATAAGGAGAAGGGACAGGATGATAGGACATCTGTTACGACGTGAGGAAAGTTTTCTTAGGCAGAAGCTGATAAAAGATGTTTAGAATTCACAGAAAAGTAAGAGTAGCAGGGTGTTGGAAATGATGGAACGATGGATAATATACAATGTGTAAAATAACCAAGAGAGAACAATAAGAATGTAAAAGTAAAAGGCAGTTAGTCGGATTAAAAAGAGCGTAAGTAAAGTGTGCAGTCTTTCTCCACAACTGTTCAATCTGTATGCTGAATAAGCGTTGGTACAAATAAAGGAAACGTTAAAAAAATGTTCAAGTGTTCAAATGTGTGTGAGATCTTATGGGACATAACTGCTAAGGCCATCAGTCCCTAAGCTTACACACTACTTAACCTAAATTATCCTAAGGACAAACACACACGCCCATGCACGAGGGAGGACTCGATCCTCCGCAGGGACCAGCCGCACAGGCGACGACTGCAGCACCTCAGACCGCTCGGCTAATCCCGCGCGGCAGGAAAGGTTAAAGATCGGAGTAAAATTCAAGACTAATTCATATCAACAATTAGATTCGCTAATGACATTGCTAGCCTCAGTGAATGTGCGGAAGAACTATGTGACTTGTTTAAATGGAATGAGCAGTCTGCTGAGAATACGGACTCAGAGTGAAACGAAGCAGAATAATTTAATGATGACTAACAGGAATGAGATTAACTATAAACTTGACATAGTAATTCAGGAGACGAAATGAAAAGATTCTGTTTTCGCGGAAGCAGAATAACGCATGTTGGACGAAGGAAGGAAGAAGGGAAGATGTAAGAAGCAGTCCAGCACAGACAAAGATAGCAATCATCGCTAAAAAATACTCTAGTAGTATCTAACATAGCTCTTACTTTGACGAAGAAATATATGATAATATACGTCTGTGGTAAAGCTTTGTTTGGCTGTAAATCGTGGACTGTGGGAAAACCGGGAAGGAAGAAAATCGAGGCGTTTCCGAAGTGTTATTACAGAGGAAGACTGAAAATTAAGTGTACTGATGAGATGAGAAACGAGAAATTCTTCTGCAGAAGCGGCGAGGAATGCAATTCGTGAAAATCAGTAACTCAAAGTAGGGACCAGATGATGGGGCATTTGTCGAGTAATAGCTTCCATGAGGGTAATGAGAGACTTAAAAGGGAAAAACCGCATGTCACAAATAGTATCATATAAAAAATCTAGAACATTGTGTGCTACTATCAGAGAAGGAAGTCGTGGTGGACTGAATGACTGCAGTCACAAGACTTACTGGGAAAAAAATGTGCTTCTAATGTTTGGTAGGTTGCAAAATAGATGTTAGTTGAATGTGAAAAATGTAATGAATTTATTCACTAAGTGAAGGTGTGATATATGTTATAGACTGGGATGGGGAAAAGTGGCAACAGTTACATACTGTAACATGAAACATATCCAAAGCTAAAACAGGTAAGCATGCAATTCAAAGAAATTTTTAGTAGTAGAGTAAATCAGTCAGTATCAGTCAGAACAATAAATTAGGGATGAGAATCTAACAAATTTTCTTTACTATAGAAGGAAAAATCTCACTGCTCTGTAGTTTCACAAAACCGTTAATTTTTAATAAAGTGATTATTGTGTTGAATGATTTTTTCCAAAAGTTAGTTCCTTCTGGAGTCATGGAGACGGGATGATGAAACATCTAGTTTGCATCCCAGATGTAAGACTGGATTTCATAGCCCCCAACATCCATCTGTCTGAAATATTCTTTTAATTCCTAAGCATATTTGTAACTTTTGACAGAGTGTAGCGTTTAGGATAGGAATAAACATAATAGGTGACAAGGTCAGTACCATTTTGAAATTGCATAAATAATATTATGCTTGTTCTTTGGAAAAATGCGACAACTGGCACTCACCATAAGCAATTTTTATCTCCTGTTGCATATAGGAGATTTACTTTGTCTTAACTGTTTCTTCAGTTTCACGTCATGGCTCATGCTGTCTTGGCTTACAGTACAAATCTACTTCTTTTGTATAATTACTACTGGTACTTGTATTTACTGGCAATAAGAACCTAACACTTTCAACAGTCACTATGATGATGCGGTTAGTCCAATTGTCTACTTTATTGCAACCATTTCCTTCTTGCGATTACTAGTAATAGCATTTGGATTGAATTTAATGTATAACGCCATGTTTCTTGTTAGCTGTATGAGGTTCATAAATATTAAAGCAGAGTACCAACTTCGGACTATGGACGTAAGATGCAGGAGTATATGGATGAGTGTAATGTAGCACTGACCATCTGCTGCTGTAGTTGGAGATCACCAGAATGCTGAAGCGGAGGTGGAAGATAAACGGAAAACCGACGAAAGATCAGGATGACTGGAAGATGGGTGTTAAAGCCATAAGAAAGGTGAATAAATGATAGTAAAAGCTGAAAATGAATTCTGGGAAAATGAATGTGATGAAGCAGAGAGATATATAGGAGGCACAAGATAGAAAATGGTCTGGGAAATAGTAAAGAGAAGAAGGACAATATAAATATACCACTATTAAAGATGAGAGAATGGGTGAAATACTATTAACATATATTAACAAAAGGTCGAGAAAAGTTCCTACACACAAAATCACTTACGATCAGGTGCGTCCTTGAAAGAATAAAATAAATCCACGGACATGAAAAAAGGAAACTGCCCATATACGGGGGGAATTCCCATTGAGGGGATAAAAAATGCAACAGAAGGCACCCTAAAAATAATTCGGTTTATCTTCAACAAGTGTTTGATCGCACAAGAAAACATCCCAAAAGAATGGAAATAGCATACTTGGGACCATTTCCTAAGAAAGGATCTAAAAAGGAGTTACCAGCTATAGGGGCTTTAGCATTACCACATCTGGGGGAAGCACCTACAGCCGAATTATGAAAGGACATCTGGAGAATGAAATCATAACAGGGGAACAACGCAATTAGTTTATCACAGGCCGAACCTATGTAAGTAATGTATTTACTATAAAAGAGACAACTGAAGTCTGATTTCCACAGACGTGCAAAAAGCATATGACACAGTGCCAGTAAATAACCCATATCCTCATCCTGACCTGAATAAATAAGGTACATGTTGCTGCAGCTAAAATGTTACGAGTAATTAAAGACAAGAATTAAAACTGGAAATTAAATATTCTATGTAATACGACCAACCAAAGGCCATCGACAAGGGTGCTGTATAGTTTAAGTTCTTAAGGAATGGATGAAAAAGCGTGGCGGAATGGATCTAGACGTATAAGGGGCAGTCAAATGAAAACGAGACAGATGGAAAAAAGTAAGTAAACTGTTTTTATCACATGATCACACTGACAGAACCACAGGCACATAGACACAGGCAACAGAGCACGCACAATGTCGGCACTAGTACAGTGTATATCCACCTTTCGCAGCAATGCAGGCTGCTATTCTCCCATGGAAACGATCTTAGAGATGCTGGATGTAGTCCTGTGGAACGGCTTGCCATGCCATTTCCACCTGGCGCCTCAGTTGGACCAGCGTTCGTGCTGGACGTGCAGACCGCGTGAGACGACGCTTCATCCAGTCCCAAACATGCTCAATGGGGGACAGATCCGGAGATCTTGCTGGCCAGGGTAGTTGACTTACACCTTCTAGAGCACGTTGGGTGGCACGGGATACATGCGGACGTGCATTGTCCTGTTGGAACAGCAAGTTCCCTTGCCGGTCTAGGAATGGTAGAACGATGGGTTCGATGACGGTTTGGATGTACCGTGCACTATTCAGTGTCCCCTCGACGATCACCAGTGGTGTATGGCCAGTGTAGGAGATCGCTCCCCACACCATGATGCCGGTCGTATGCAGTCCTGATTGTGGCGCTCACCTGCACGGTGCCAAACACGCATACGACCATCATTGGCACCAAGGCAGAAGCGACTCTCATCGCTGAAGACGACACGTCTCCATTCGTCCCTCCATTCACGCCTGTCGCGACACCACTGGAGGCGGGCTGCACGATGTTGGGGCGTGAGCGGAAGACGGCCTAACGGTGTGCGGGACCGTAGCCCAGCTTCATGGAGACGGTTGCGAATGGTCCTCGCCGATACCCCAGGAGCAACAGTGTCCCTAATTTGCTGGGAAGTGGCGGTGCGGTCCCCTACGGCACTACGTAGGATCCTACGGTCTTGGCGTGCATCCGTGCGTCGCTGCGGTCCGGTCCCAGGTCGACGGGCACGTGCACCTTCCGCCGACCACTGGCGACAACATCGATGTACTGTGGAGACCTCACGCCCCACGTGTTGAGCAATTCGGCGGTACGTCCACCCGGCCTCCCGCATGCCCACTATACGCCCTCGCTCAAAGTCCGTCAACTGCACATACGGTTCACGTCCACGCTGTCGCGGCATGCTACCAGTGTTAAAGACTGCGATGGAGCTCCGTATGCCACGGCAAACTGGCTGACACTGACGACGGCGGTGCACAAATGCTGCGCAGCTAGCGCCATTCGACGGCCAACACCGCGGTTCCTGGTGTGTCCGCTGTGCCGTGCGTGTGATCATTGCTTGTACAGCCCTCTCGCAGTGTCCGGAGCAAGTATGGTGGGTCTGACACACCGGTATCAATGTGTTCTTTTTTCCATTTCCAGGAGTGTATTTCTAAAACAAAATATCTCTCTGTAGCAAGTAAGCATTATAGACGGAAATTGAACCATGTTAAAAGTATAAATATCTGGGAGTTATAGTCTCAAATCATGGTTCTAGTGAACAAGAAATAACCAAGAGGACAACACAAGTTAAACAAGTAATCAGTAAGCTGAATTCCATCCTGTAGTCAGATAAAATTAAGAAAAAGTAAAAAAAAAAAAAAGATTATAGGACTCAATAATAAAAAAAACACTTGCTTATATTGAGCGGAATGTTGGAAAATGACGGAACAAGATAGAAGAAGACTTAAAATCCTGCAAATGGAGTTTTTAAGAAGCAGTTGTATTTTAAGGCGAAAAAGCTCAAATAAGTTAATCACGAAGCAAATGAGAAATTCGACGTTTATCATCACCGAAGAGGTGGGAAAACGGTGTTTAAAATAGCGTGTGGTGAGATTATGGGATGAACAGTGGTTGAAGAAAGTACTAGGTTAGCAACCTCCATTCAAATGAAGAAGAGGAAGACCCTGAACAGGATAGGAAAAAAAAAACAAGTGGAGGAGGATATACAACGAAGAAATTTGAAAGAAGATTTATACGAGGCTCGAGAGGCAGCGAGAAACGACCCAAAGATCCGAAAACAACTAGCAAAATAAAATAAAGTATTAGGAGATGAACTGAGAATCTTGATCGTGGCAAGTGAAATAGATATATCTTTGATGGGCAACTACCGTATACAGTACAAGATCATACCACGAAAACAACAGATCTGTCAATCGTTGTTCAGCGCTGGTAAACTACGCACCAAGAAAGATGCGCTAAGAGACTGTTTTCATCAGTACAGCATTTTTCTCTAGGTAGTGGATATGCAGTGCCATCTGATAGCCAAATTGTTTATTTATGGGACATTCTCTGTCCAATGTTATCACTTTACACTTACGATTTTGCCGACTTTCCCACCGCTCTTATTTATTTTCATCCTTCTACGTTTGATCGAGAAACTTACTGTTTATTCTTCCTTATTGCCTCTCACTTATATTATGATGCATGAGGGGTTTTATTTAACCTTTTAATCGTTTTTATTATAAATTAAGGCTACAGCTTTCTCTTTATCATGGCTAAGGACAGCAGGGTTTTTCATTTGTTATTAATGCTAGCCCGATTAAATAAGCCAAAAATTACTAACTGACTTTCATTATTCAGAATGAATCTAATACTACGCAACGGACAACGCTCCCCGTATCTGTGCATTGCCAGAACAAGCAGAATAGAGAGGGGGGGGGGGTGAAGTATTTACTTCTGCCCATCATTGATCATTTGATTTTCCTACGACATTTTATTACTGTTATTATTATTATTAACATTACTATTATTATCTGATTTCATTTAAGAGATGTTTGGAGGTTATTATCATCCCAAGCGCACTATAGGAAAGCTGCTTAAAAATTCGTATTTATTTCTTACGTCTCAAAAGCGGAACACTTTTGTACAAACTTCTGATAAGAGCATTTATAGTTATGCTACCACATCACATGGTTCCCACTGGGGAATTCATGAGATGTCCTGTAATTACCGTAAGAGCGTCACCCTTTTAAAATCGAATAGCCCTCCTTCCACTCCAAACTCATTTGGTTGAAAACACTCTTAAGATTAGCCACAACGATCTAAACACTATTAATATTGTTGTTAAGTGACAAGCTAGGCAACCAAACGAGTAGAGTTTCATCCTGATTCCTCACCACGTATCACTGCAGGAGCCTCTGCGAAGATGAGAACTCATTTAAATTGCTTTGATGAAGAGCTGATTGCTGTTTAATTTTACTGATTACCACCTGTGGAGTATATGACCACAAAATAGCCATTCGATCACTCTCTTAATTCTTCATCAGACCCCACAATTGAAGTAACTGAAGCTACATGACAGATAAGCTTTGCTTTCTTAGCATCTTTATCGTGATTTGCTATAAAGTGTAGGCGCCTCCAAAATTAAGGAAATCTACCTTGAGGTAGCCACCATCATACTTACCACATGAAATCAGTAAATGCAAACACTCAGAATTTAGCCACAGTTTAACAGCCGATCCTACTATTCACCGTAATACTTTCAACTCCTAAGCCTCTGTTCTGTGCACGAAGCATGTGTAACCACACTTGGCTAACCACGTGCTGCCACCACTAATCGCGAAGATCACACTCAAAATAATCGTGATAAAATGATCAAATTACTTTCACTGGGCTGCTATTACCTGTTGCAAGCGCTGTATAAAGAAATATGCTAATGAACAATGGCTACTGCGAGGACTGGTTGCAGCGTTTACCGAGAAAAGCGCTTTCTGGTACCAAAGAAAAACATGTCTTAAATTTAACTATTAACTCCAGAAAACTATTTGCCGTTCATTTAAAATCCATTAAATGATTAGTGCAGCAAATATTCTTACCTGAGCACGCCAGTTTCTGAAGTTTAATGTTCGTTACAAGCACGTGGTACGAACTGTTATGCAATTTCAACTTAGAAAGAAAACCCTTTAAATACTAATGTTGGCCCAGTTAAACCACTCAGATTACCTTTCCCACACATATAGAAGACACGTGGAGGCGATTACGAAGCGAGAAACCTTGCAATTCAGTATCTTAACGCACTTATACATTCTGGGTCATGAGCGCTCAGCACTAACATTACGTAAAAGGAAAAAAATTGTCAATTCCCACAAAAACTTCATAAAACCGTACATAAAAATAAATGACTTTACTCGCTCTTCTTACTGAGAAACATTTAAATGAAGATCACCTAAAAGTAAAGGTGTTCCGCTGAAAACCAGCACCACTATTAGCTGCACATTTACAACGAGCGAATCGGCCAAAAGGACAAAAATCACTACCTTTTCGAGAGTTTCCCTACAAACAGTAGTTACAACTAGCACGTCATGAATCTGATCAACGGCGACGTAGCTTATTTTGGTACCAAGTTTTCTTACCAGATGGACTTTTGAAGTGGAGACGTCTCCACCCCCGGCCCTTCGACTACAGTGTCCAGAACATGGCGAATCTCAGACCAACGTCTCCCCGATTTGAACCACCACGAGGAAGACGCCTACCATTGCCTGAGCCACTTCCCTCCCTCTAGACTATCGATAGTTGTTAAAAAAAATCTGCTGGTCTCTTTGCTAAGCCTTTTCCTCTGATCTGTCTTCGCAAATAACCAGTTCGACACATCTTTGGTTAGTTTTCTGCTTTCTGTTTTCTGCACTAACACATTTTCATCCTTTCATACATTTGAGAGGAAAGGAAAGATAGGATTAAGGAAGTGTGGCTGAAAGAGTAAGTCATTGTTTATTAATATTACCATATCCCAGTGGGCATGCTGAGACGAGATTTTAACTTCTAGCTTCTCATCGAGACAGCATAAACTACCATACTTAGTACCATTGTTCCCCACGTAATCATTATCTAACGGGCAAATGGAGCGTACTACCAGTACCGCTTCAATTTGTGCCATAATCACAGACGAGATACTTCATATAAAAAAAAATGGTTCAAATGGCTCTGAGCACTATGGGACTTAACATCTCAGCTCATCAGTCCCCTAGAACTTAGAACTACTTAAACCTAACTGACCTAAGGAAATCACACACTTCCATGTCCGAGGCAGGATTCGAACCTGCGACCGTAGCGGTCGCGCGGTTCCAGGCTGAAGCTCCTAGAACCGCTTGGCCACCAGCGGTCGGCTACTTTATATCAATCTATTTCACTTGCTGTATGGATAATTATTATGCAATACTTTACCCGTCTTTAACTGAACTGTCAAGAGGTCTTTCAGTTTAAATTTATGTTTTATTAGCAAGCGTGGCAAGACACATTATAATCTATTGTAGATCATGCATGGTGAAACCAATGATAACTAATACGTTTATTTTCATAAACTTTTCTTTTTTTTACAGCTCTACTAACGACGAACTTAAGCTGAAACGCATCATAAAATCAACGAAGTATTCACAATCCAGACCATAATACACTTACGGAAAACATCGCAACACCAAAAAGTAATTAGTGTGGAGCTATGAAATTTCTGAAATACGTTTGTTTAGGTAACAGACGAAAGTAATTAACACTGCAGGATCACAGCTTAATATAAGCTCGAGATGCCCCTTTGCAAGTGTGCATTGCTGCTACATTAAAAACCAGTCTAAACACCAGAATGGGGAATGGAAGCATTGCAAACGTGCATGCATGGTGTCGTACAAGTGCCGCATGTCAGTTTGTGGGATAAAATTCCATGGCTATTACACTTGGTCGGTCAATACAGGGAAGGTTTATGCTGGTTGTGGATGACGTTTTCGTCCCATGATTTACCGTATCTCCTCGATTGGAGACAGATCTAGTGATCCAGCAGACCAAGGAAACATTTCGACACTCTGTATATCATGCACAATTACAACAGTGGTATGTGGACGGACGTTATTCTGTAGGAAAACACCACCTGGAATGCTGTGCATGAATGCCAGCACAACAGGTCGAATCACCAGACTGACGTACAAATTTGCAATAAAGTTGGATAAGGCAACTACGAGAGTGCTCCGGGTGTCACGAAATTACACCCCTGGCTCTAAGTCCAGGTGTATGTCGAGTGTGTCTAGCATGCTCACAGGTTGGTTGCGGCCCTCAACTGGTCTTCTTCTAACCAAAACGGCCATCAATGGCAGTGAGGCAGAACCAGCTTCCTTAAAAAACACAGCAGATCTCCACTATGCCTTCCAATGAGCTCTCGTTGACGCCACTGAAGTCGCAAATGGCAGTGGTTTGGTGTTGTATTGTATGACATGTATTGTATTTAACCGGGGTCCTAGAAACAATGGAGAGGCTCCGTCCCTGCCGCAGCCGCAGTGGTCCACAACCCCACGACGACTACCGCAGTCCACTTCACCCCTCCGCCACCCCAAACCGAACCCAGGGTTATTGTGCGGTTCGGCCCTCGGTTGAACCCCACAGGGAACGTCTCACACCAGACTACTGTAATCCCTATGTACGTGGAGAACCTGTATGCGCAGCAATCAGGCGACATAGTGCAGCTGAGGCGGAATAAGGGGAACCAGCCCGCGTTCGCCGAGGCAGATGGAAAACCGCCTAAATACCATCCACAGACTGGCCGACTCAGTGGACCTCGACACAAGTCCGCCGGGCGGATTCGTGCCGGGGACCAGGCGCTCCTTACCACTCCGGAAAGCCGTGCGTTAGACCGCTCGGCTAACCGGACGCGTGGTTTGGTGTTAGTGGACACATACTGCAGCGCGTCTGATTCGGAGCTGTCGTTGAAGTAATCGATTTCTATCGGTTCGTTACGTCACTGTGGTACCAACTGCTTCTCATATTGCTGCAGAAGATGCAGTACTATGCGCCAGAGCCATGCACCGAACATGATGGTTGTTCCTCTCCGTAGTGCCACGTGGCACGAAATCTGAATAGACATCATCAAATTTCGTTTATGTCACTCAACTCCTTCCTGGTGTTGTGATTTTTGTTCTGTCAGTGTTGTTGATCATGCCATGTTGAAACTAATAGCTAATATTTTTATATCCATAAATGATTTTGTGATACGTTTCCTAGTCGTACAGTGTTTCATGAGATGTTTTAGCCTAAGCGCATAAGAAAATCAACAAAGTATTAATAGTCCAGACAGCAAATTAGTACGTATGACTGCTGCATTTTGGTATGCAATCATAGGATGTATGTCTAAGAAACCGGACAGGCCACGCTGAGCTGTCCGTGACGAACTTGGGAACTAGTGGCGATCCCCTGCCGTCTGCAAACCTCCGCCCCCGCCTGGGGCGCCATTGACGAGGTGGCGGCGGTGGCTGACAGCTGGTCCCGCTCGGCCAATTATAGGGTCAAGCCGCCTCGAGGGGCCCAAGAAAATTGTAAATGCCATCGCCAGCAGCGGCGGCTGGTGGCGCGGGCACGCAGGGACAAAGCGCCGAGGAGGCCGTTCAATTAGCATTGAAAGGCGTCTCCGCGGCGGCGTCAAGAAGTGAGGAGTTCGCCCCGGTCGCCCCTCTGGCCCCCACCTACCCTCCAAATTCCCCCTTACTCGCCTCCGTCGAAGGAGGTCATCCGCAGCTGGCCACACCGACCGAGGCGATCTCATTACCGGATGACAGATGCAGATCAACTCTCCAGGCCTCTCTCCAGCAGCGCAAACAGGGAACTGTTAAGAGGCAGGAAGGGGAGGTGGAGGGGGGGGGGGGAGGGTGGAAGCACAGTGGAGCGATTGGTCGAGACGAACGCCCACGAGACGAACGCCCTGCGACCGCAGACTCCGTTCCGGCGGGCGAGCCACTGACGCAAACCCGTCCCCGGCGTCCCTGCGCCGTGAATTATCAAGCTGTCACGGGCGTCTGATGAACTCATTTTCCCCGTGCCCAGTTGCCGCGAAAGGCCGCGACGTCTCGACGGTTTCTGGAAGACGGCGGGGTTGGGGCCGCAGTTGGGGTGGAGGGGTGAAGGTGGTACCCGCGTCGCAGATGCGGTAGGGTGGGTGGGCGTTGGCACGCTGATGAGGGACCCGAACGGAAGGGAATCGTGAAATGAAAGCGCCTGTCACAGATTTCATATTTTTCACCTCCGCGGTTTTTCAAATGTCTAATTTATGTCTCTTATTCGGAATGCTTCATTTGGCGCCCGTCTCCCGTCTTCTGCCGGCCACAAAGGCGACTGACTTGCGGCGCCACGCTGCTCCGGGAGTTCTTTTGAATTCCTTCTCGTTCCTTCTTTTCATTATGCACTCCCACGGTAAATGCAATTTGTCAAAAAAGTCTGGTGCACCCCTCGCAGTCACATGTCGTATGTGATAAAAACTGATGTGACTTCACTTGAGCTAATGAGATATAGTATGCAGTACAACTGTAGTTCCTTTCTTGTTTTTACTTCTTTTATTCACAAACCATCTACAGAAGTAAATGATTATCTTGGAGTACCTTGCATAGTTGCTATTTCCTGTGCAGAAATACTACCCGACTGCAATACTTATTCCGAAATGTACCATGTTTCCCGACAGAAGCGACGAGAGTAATACGCATCTGTGTGAATAAAATAAGTTTGTGAATCTGGTTTCTACCCAAAAATATGAAAATAGACTAAGCTATCAGCCACAGCTGCCACAAGGGGAGGGGTCCAATCGAAAGAAATTTTTTTGTAGCCATAATGTCCACAAGGGCAGAGAAGGGGGAGGGGGGGCTGTAACTCAATCATTTATACATGATATACACTTATTTAGGGGTCTACGCAATACATTACGTGTGCGACCACAAAGTGCAACACGCATACATATATTCAAAACGGACACTTCCTCAAACATAAAATTAAATGCCGTTACTGAATACTGCTCTACGCACCCTTTAAAGCCATATGCTGCGCCGGCCGGGGTGGCCGAGCGGTTCTAGGCGCTACAGTCTGGAACCGGGCGACCGCTACAGTCGCAGGTTCGAATCCTACCTCGGGGATGAATGTGTGTGATGTCATTAGGTTAGTTAGGTTTACGTAGTTCTAAGTTCTAGAGGACTGATGACCTCAGAAATTAAGTCCCATAGTGCTCAGAGCCATTTGAACCATTTGAACCATATGCTGTCCCCGACATTCCGCACGACTTCAGTTATGAAGGCTGACAATGTAGCGAAAAAGAATTGTGATATTTTCGCCGGCACTGCCCACGCGAGGTTACCCAAGTAGTGCCTGCTGATCCAGTCAATGGATACCTGTCCCAATTACATACTCAGGTTCTCTCTAGCGCTGCCCAGAGACTTTCTGCAACTCGATGCAAAGATCTAACGATCTGTGGGGAAACGCCCCTCCGTGTTACTGAGTTAAGTGATTCTGGAGCCTGGCGATGATACGTGACACTGTCACATTAAGTAAACAGAGGTAGTGCCAAGAACGCCTATGCGGACGCCTTTCAGCCTTTAAGTCAGATTTAACACTATATGTCGAAAACCTGTTAGAATATGTTGTTGAGCAAAAAGTTAATCTATCTTCAGGTTAGAAGCCTTAAGTGTCCTTCTGTAATATCTCGATGCTTTAAAAAATTTTTATAAGTCAAACAAATTCTTTAAAACGTCCTTTGACCTGTAAATTTCAACTTACTTCAGACGAACTTCATCTAAATTTCCTGATGTCTCATTTGCATAAACGCAACTGAAACGGATTTCTGTGTTTTTAGGCATAATATTAATTTGTCGAACGAATTTTTCTCCTTAGAGTGATAATGTTCCTTAAGAGACTGCTTTTGCAGCAATTCACAATTGAACTAGCTTTGCACCCGCTTCACCTCACCAAACCTATATTGTTTCGACGTGTCTCATAAACGATTTACTGACGCTAGAAAGTTCGTATTCTCAGCCTATATTCGTCCAAGACATATGTCCAAAAATGTCCATGTGTCTAATAGCGCCGGCCGCTGTGGCCGAGCGGTTCTAGGCGCTGCAGTCCGGAACCGCGCTGCTGCTACGGTCACAGGTTCGAACCCTGCCTCGATCATGGATGTGTGTGATGTTCTTAGGTTACTTACGCTTAAGTAGTGCTAAGTCCAGGGGACTGATCATTTCAAATGTTAAGTCCCACATTGCTTAGAGCCATTTGAACAATTTTATTTAATAGCGAATGCTATTTTCATTTCTCAGATTTAATATGTTCGTTAAAAAAAATAAAAAAAGGAAAGAAAGCTTTGTGGTACAAATTGTGCTCATGTCGATTCACGGAATATAAACTAGTTTTCAAAGAGGTTGAAGGATTGGAACTGTAGCCATGGAGCCACCAAGGAACTGACTAGAAGAACCGAAAGAGAGCGAAATAAATATGAAGAAGAAACAAAAGCGGTAAATCACGAAAATCAACAGCAATCTAGTTTCGTATTCGTTAAAACGTGTATTCCGGGTTTTCTGTAGTTGCCCTGAATTTTCTGTTGAAAGCTGGGATGGAACATAAAGAGCCCATGGCTGCCTCTTTGCTCCATCCTCCTTCCAAAATAGATAATGTAATCTTGTTTATTAGGCCCTATAAGTCGACTACACGGTAAACCCTAACACAAACTTCTATATTGAACAAAATAAACAGAAATGAAAAACGATGTAATCTATTATGGTACATTCATCCTCGGTTCACACAAGTAGTTTCGTTAGCCATCTCGCCGTCTTAGGACGTAGGCGCAGTCCGTGAGTACTAAAGAGGCAACTGGCATTCGCGACTGCCGCGTATCAGTTTGGTACTCACGTACTGCGTTTGTAGGGGCGCAGAATTTATCGCGTCTTGTCGAGTCTGGTGAAGACGTTCAGATCTGCAATGATAATACTTGTATGTACTTAATCGGCTGATGTTTACCATAAAAGAGTTTCGTTACAAGACAGTCACCCTGGCTCTCTTTCAGGAACTACGGCTATTTGCCTGAGCGGTGAAAAAATTGAAAAAGTCTGGATACGGCGTCCATCAAAGAGGTACTGTGAATGTAATTGCGTAGGCTTCCATTGCCGGAGTCAGTCAACATAAAAGTTTTCTGGGTGTCGTACGCGTCATAATGTACAAAACTACTGCCGCTGGAGAAAAGAAAAACAGAAGGAGGCCGCTGCAACAATGGTCGAAACGTTGGTATTTCTCCAGTAGCAGGTTTTATATATTACGACGCGGTACCATGCCCAGAAAACTTTTATGGCGAAGTACTGTGAATTCCTTCTGGAAAGAAAGGAACAACGTAAACCAGTTCAGAGATAGAGAAGCTTATACCACGTATAAATAACTTAGCGAAACGTTGAGCGTTAATAGTTTTGTGCTATGCTTTAGCGGCATTTCTATAATTCTAGATGCGAGGTCACAACAAAACCGTGTCTAAGGAAGAAGAAACATAATCAAGGTTTAATACGTCGTCAACGATCAGCTCATTAGAGACGGATCATACGCCTGGAATGGACAAGGATGTTATAGGAAATCGGCCGTGTCCTTTCCAAAGAAACCATCCTAGCATTCCTTTAAGTGAAATACGGTACCGCACGGAAAACTTAAATCTGGACAATAAGAGTGTGATTCGAACACCACAACTCAAAAATTGGGTCTAACGCCTTAACAACAGAACCGCTTCCCTCTGAGAACAGCAGTAAACTCAGACATTTGTTTAGGAACATCCGTCAATATTGTGCGTAGATTCGTGGGATGGCTCGCCGGACACCACTTCCAGCGAGTGGTTACCGAATTTGCTTCATTATTAAAACAAAACATGTATTATCCTGTTCTGAATCCTGCTTCGACCTCAGCTGAAAATTTCTTGTTTTCTCTTCTCATATTCATGTTCGTCCGTGATTACAGTGAGTCATGTCAATGCTTATCTAAGGTGCTAGTCAGCTAGAAAGATGAATTTTCGAGAACCCTTTTGCTGTACAGTACTTAGTACACATGCAGCTAGTGATTGTAGTTAAGGAACTAAGTAAACTAACCAATGCTTAAAATTATAGTATGAGGGAAAATGCCTACAGAAATTCATAAAAAGTGGTTCAAATGATTTATAGTGCCTAGGGAGTGTTACTAAATAGTTCTGTCCAAGGAATAAGGAAAAATAAATTCTTATGATTGTTTTCCATTTCAAAGCTACATCCGCAATAGAAATGAGCACGTGGCTCTCAGAATAGCTTTGGAGTGTGTGAAATGTCAAAAATCTTTGTCGCAGTGTAATCGTGAATATAGTAACTATTCATTGCATAAAGCTAACGATATTCACACAAAATAAATACAAATTTCGTGACTGAAATATCCAGGCCCGATTGATAACCCTCCTCGCAGCTTCATTCCAGCCAAAGTCTCTCTCCTGCTTTCCAAAACACGCAAAAGCTCTTTTGTTACCCGACTACCAGTCATTGAAGAACAGTATCGCCGAACAATGGATTGGAATAAATAATTCACTCTTCACTGAAGTGGAAACCGTTTTGAAAATTCCTGCAAGATTAGAACTGTTTGCCGGACCAGGATTTGAACCCGGTTTGTTGACTTTCGTGGGTACTGCTCTTGCCGATTGGACTATCCAGGCACCTTTCTCATTAGGAAAGTAGGAGAAAGACACTAGCAAACTAGGTGCCACGACTGTGGTTAATGTGTTGTGTACGGATGTTCAGTAAGTAAAACTAGTGCCACGTAATGGTTTCAGCCACGGTCTGGAAAATAGTTTTAATCATTCAGAGAACTCGTAAAAGGTTGTAGCCAGTTGCAGAACGAAAAATTCCTTCTTGAGAGGGCACTATCCTGTTTCATGTTACGAGGCATATAACTAACTCGGGCATTACGGACAACTATAATGGTAATAGGAGTAATGAACCACACACCTTTGGCATGCCTCCGGATTCCGGGTGTTAAATCATCCATCAAGCATTTTACGTCTTCCAAATTGGACAGCTAAACGCACTCGTGAATCAACGTTGGAGGGTACTCTGGGCTCCACCATTCTGGAATTGGACGTTGTTTCACTGTACCCAGCAGATCCGTAAGTAGAGTATGCTGAAAATGATGGTAAGCTGCTTCGTTTGAGCGCATTGGCAGACGTACAGGCAGTATAAGACCACTACAAGAAATTCTAGTAGAAGTAATAACGTAACAGTTTGTCAGGGTTATCCAAGGGACGTAGTGTCTCAAATCACTGGTGTGATTAATCCGACTGGTAACATAGCCTGGATATTTGATAGAAGAGGAATGGTCGATATTCAGGGATACGAGGGAAACTATCATTCGAAGCAAAAAGGGCTAGTAAAGTGAGCTCTAAAATGCATGCAGTTAGAGCTATGACCACTTCTTGAGTAGAGGAGATGTGTTTACATTAGCGAAGATGAACAAGCGCTAACAGCTGTTAAGATATGCATCACAGAGGTAATGTTTAATAGATTTCTTTGCTTCGAATGTTCGTTCCTGTCATATATTTACAGTTCGTCCTGGGACACACTGTACTGTGGATAATACGTCTGTGTAGAAGGTATCTTCGCTATTATTCGAATAAATAAATTACTACACAACTTAATTAAAAGCTGCGGGATCGAATTGTCTTACTGCCGACATCTTTTGAAGATGTAGGTTTTACTCCTGCAACAACTTACAAAAGTTTAGGTGACCTGTGTCATTTGCCTGTAGTGAATGGTACAGTGAAAGAATTCTGGGCAGAAGTTCACTGTTTCTCGAAGGCGTCGATAAAGTGCACGAAAAATACTATGATGTTTACCATTTTTTGCCTATTTCATCAGGTCTGCTAGTTACTACTGAAATATGTCCCCATTACCAGTTTTACCAAGTTATTATCATCAGAATAAGCATACCGGACAAAAAATTAGTCACCCCCCTTCTCCTCCTCTCGGCAACTATCATGTAAGATAACAGAACCATGGTCAGCAGGTAGTAGGACTGTTATTGAGTACTAGTTCCCCGGAAAAGCGTTTCTGCAGGGACGTGCCTAAGGATTCAACATCCACGAAACCTAAATATTTTATGAAATAGCCACAGAGAGAAACTAAACAGTGCTCAAATGTGCAAGTTCCTCTATTGCTGCGTTTTTCCTATGACTCAGTTATCACAGAAGAGATTCCTAAATCGCCAGATCCTGAGCGAACACGGCTTAGCTTTTCTGTAAGCAACGTGCAGGTCATTGATGATCGACAGTTACATATCTAGTCCTGCTAACAAAACTAATTCGACATGTACAGGGTGTTTCAAAAATGACCGGTATATTTGAAACGGCAATAAAAACTAAACGAGCAGCAATAGAAATACACCGTTTGTTGCAATATGCTTGGGACAACAGTACATTTTCAGGCAGACAAACTTTCGAAATTACAGTAGTTACAATTGTCAACAACAGATGGCGCTGCGGTCTGGGAAACTCTATAGTACGATATTTTCCACATATTCACCATGCGTAGCAATAATATTGCGTAGTCTCTGAATGAAATTACCCGAAACCTTTGACAACGTGTCTGGCGGAATGGCTTCACATGCAGATGAGATGTACTGCTTCAGCTGTTCAATTGTTTCTGGATTCTGGCGGTACACCTGGTCTTTCAAGTGTCCCCACAGAAAGAAGTCACAGGGGTTCATGTCTGGCGAATAGGGAGGCCAATCCACGCCGCCTCCTGTATGTTTCGGATAGCCCAAAGCAATCACACGATCATCGAAATATTCATTCAGGAAATTAAAGACGTCGGCCGTGCGTTGTGGCCGGGCACCATCTTGCATAAACCACGAGGTGTTCGCAGTGTCGTCTAAGGCAGTTTGTACCGCCACAAATTCACGAAGAATGTCCAGATAGCGTGATGCAGTAATCGTTTCGGATCTGAAAAATGGGCCAATGATTCCTTTGGAAGAAATGGCGGCCCAGACCAGTACTTTTTGAGGATGCAGGGACGATGGGTCTGCAACATGGGGCTTTTCGGTTCCCCATATGCGCCAGTTCTGTTTATTGACGAAGCCGTCCAGGTAAAAATAAGCTTCTTCAGTAAACCAAATGCTGCCCACATGCGTATCGCCGTCATCAATCCTGTGCACTATATCGTTAACGAATGTCTCTCGTGTAGCAATGGTAGCGGCGCTGAGGGGTTGCCGCGTTTGAATTTTGGATAGAGGTGTAAACTCTGGCGCATGAGACGATACGTGGACGTTGGCGTCATTTGGACCGCAGCTGCAACACGGCGAACGGAAACCCGAGGCCGCTGTTGGATCACCTGCTGCACTAGCTGCGCGTTGCCCTCTGTGGTTGCCGTACGCGGTCGCCCTACCTTTCCAGCACGTTCATCCGTCACGTTCCCAGTCCGTTGAAATTTTTCAAACAGATCCTTTATTGTATCGCTTTTCGGTCCTTTGGTTACATTAAACCTCCGTTGAAAACTTCGTCTCGTTGCAACAACACTGTGTTCTAGGCGGTGGAATACCAACAGCAGAAAAATCCTCTGTTCTAAGGAATAAACCATGTTGTCTACAGCACACGTGCACGTTGTGAACAGCACACGCTTACAGCAGAAAGACGACGTACAGAATGGCGCACCCACAGACTGCGTTGTCTTCTATATCTTTCACATCACTTGCAGAGCCATCTGTTGTTGAAAATTGTAACTACTGTAATTTCGAAAGTTTGTCCGCCTGAAAATGTACTGTTGTCCCAAGCATATTGCAACAAACGGTGTATTTCTATCGCTGCTCGTTTAGTTTTTATTGCCGTTTCAAGTATACCGGTCATTTTTTAAACACCCTGTAAATACCATGTAAGAAAATAGTTGTTTCGGTTTCAAATTTAGTCACCACGATCGCGTTTCTCTCCAATTCAGTACAGGAAGAGAAAAACTTTTCCTCAGTTTAATATTTCTTCTCCACCGCATAAAGTGCCAAGCCATCAAAATTTTCCAACACCTTTTAAAAATTAAACAGAATCTGACAACTAAAGCACTTTCTAGAAACGGTTTAGCGTTTACGCAAGAGGGAAAATCGACGGCGGAAGAAGAAATTCGGTGGCTAAACCACATTTTGAAAGATCGTGTCGGAGGATTCACGACAGCAGTCAGAAGCGGTATTGGGAAATCGGTCAGCGGAAACCTGTTTTGGGAACCTCTTGTAAAAGTTTTAAGAGAAAAGGTGAAGAGATAGAATAGCTGAAGAGTAAAACAGCAGTTGAGACGTTTCAGATCACCGGGGAAAAATTACAGTTTTTCGACTTTATTGATACTCATCGCCACGCACGTTTCTTCTGTCAAGTAAAGTCCATGTGATTAATAACTCCATTATATAAATATAGGCATCCGCGGACTAATCATGTGCGCACACAGAAATCCATAAATATGAATACAAAAACTGAAATACGAAATTGTTTCTAATGCGATAAAAAAACTCTAGTGTCAGTTTGCTTATGCAACTCAACATATTCGAATGGTTTATAGGATAAAGTAGAGAATAAGGAGATCTGAAGATGACTCAGAAAGGGTAACTGGTTGTTACGGGACGATTCATATGTGATTGTGACTGTGTATAAAGTCATTATCTCAACGTGAAATGTATGCGTGAGTCAAAAGTCACGAGTTTTCCTACCACTATCAAGGTCATATGAAGATTCCCACAATTCTCACTTCGTGAAATATGCAACAAATGGTGGTGGAAGATAATTTTAAATATTCAATACTGAACGCATCAGAGCTTTCATGAACATTATGTACTCTACAGACTCTTACGATAATATGTCATTGTACGACACAAATACCTATCCGTTTTCCAATAGTCACCGTGTTTCTAAATTGGTTCAGATTGCTCTGAGCATTATGGGACTTTACATCTGAGGTCATCAGTCCCCTAGAACTAAGATCTACTTACACCTAACTAACCTAAGGACATCACACACATCCAAGCCCGAGACAGGATTCGAAGCTGCAACCGTAGCGGTCGTGCTGTTGCAGACTGAAGCGCCTAGAACCGCTCGGTCACGACGGGCGGCACCGTGTTTCTCAAAAGATATTCCCCCACTTTAAAAATCGTACAAACAACCGAATTTTAGAGCCAAAGCAGCTGGCACTAGTGAGAAAAGTAAGTTAACTGGAATCAGCTCAAGTGATTTCATTTGTTCCCCTGATGTCTGGACGCTGTTTAAAATTTTTGTTGAGATTATGCGGAGGTAGGGAATAATTAGATGAACATGGTGCCTTGTGAGATAGAAGTGTACGTTCTTCAGGCCAGGGGTTGGATCTTGGAACAGTTCTGAATGGAACTAGATTGCTACAGAGTATTTACCTTTGTTATTGAGGTTGTGCATATTTTCAAAATGTCTCGTGGATCAAAGCGAAACTGGCGAACTTTATTATCCAATAACGATAACTGATCCGCAGCCGTCGATAAATGACTCCTTGCTAATCATTGGTCTAACACGTGTGTCTCGCACATAGCTAGGCTCGTATATATTCCTGGTGCGAACGTGCGTGAGACTATGTGACGCCACGTCCCTAAGGACAAGGAAAGCTGTGGTGTCACCGCCAGACACCACACTTGCTAGGTGGTAGCCTTTAAATCGGCCGCGGTCCGTTAGTATACGTCGGACCCGCGTGTCGCCACTGTCAGT
The DNA here is from genome assembly GCF_021461395.2 of Schistocerca americana. Classification (NCBI taxonomy): domain Eukaryota; kingdom Metazoa; phylum Arthropoda; class Insecta; order Orthoptera; family Acrididae; genus Schistocerca; species Schistocerca americana. The sequence continues at coordinate 242,980,376 of NC_060119.1, read as the reverse complement.
GATTGCAGACCGAGCGCCGCCACGCGGCAGGTCTAGAGACACTTCTTAGCACTCGCCCCAATTGTACAGCCGACTTCGCTAGCGATGGTTCACTGACAAATTACGCTCTCATTTGCCGAGACGATAGTTAGCATAGCCTTCAGCTACGTCAATTGTCACGACCTAGCAAGGCGCCATTATCAACTGCTATTTATCATGTGATGCATGTACCGTCAGACCGATGTTCACCAATTATGGATTAAAGTTAAGTATTCCAGCAGCTACGTAGTTTTCTTTCTAGTATAACTCCTTTAAACGTTCCAGACCTCACGCCAGCCAGCGTGAGCTTAAACGTGTGCCTTTCGGCTACCCGTCACAGTGGATTGGCTGTCTTGCCAGTCCACAACAAAAGCAATGTTCCACCTTTTACAGTGTCAGAACTAATTAAAACGGCAGGTCTTATACTCGGTGAACTCACACGTGATCCGCGAAAGTTAGAATAACCTCACGGTGACTAATTAAGAGTACGATATCTACCGCAGCCTAGTTCTTTGGCAGACAGACATTCGTTTACACAGTAATGCAGACAGTGCGATGTTCAGGATTCCAGCGCGCCTGCCTTTTATGCAGTCACTGGACCACTGGAGTCCAGGGCAGGCAGTCAGAATATTAAGGAACGGCATTACGCGGAATTTAAATCTGAAATTAATATGGACAACAGGTAAGTAACGGATAAATGGTGGAAAGAAGAATATTTACTAGTAATAAGGCGTTGTTAAGGAATCAGGATTTGGGATTAACGTGGTACAGGTGGTTCAAGCTAACAGTCGCCTATGAATTATGACAAATAATAATTTTCCCATAAAATGTTTCAACAAAATTTTTGTGTTTTTCTTTGAAAATATTGCAGAATGATACTATATAGAGCAACAATACCCTGTAAATCCAAAAATATTGGAAACCAGATTAATAAAAAATAAACAAAAGTTAATATGTTTGTTTTAATTCCTCAGGCGTTCAACATAGACTCCCCCACTTGAGTATAAATCATATTATTTTCATACAATCACGAGAAACCGTCAGAAAAGTCCTTCTTTGGGATGTTGTTAAACAAGCGCCTCACAATGGCATGAACGTCGGTTATGTCGTATAAGTGTTGACCTTTTATCTAGATTTCTGCACTCCGTCGTTTTGCGGTAGGTTCGTATTGATAACATCAAGCTTTTCGGAAAAGAATTGTTCCTTTTACATTTCAATCAAGTTGCGGCAAGCGTCCGGGCGTTTTGTTTTTGTTAGGAGTTAGGTGTGCGGGACAACCTTTGCACACACTCTTCTCCACTTGATTTAGAGATACTGCTCCATTGCACTTATGACAACAACGTCGAACAGTACGGCTGCACGCCCTCTACTTAACACTTTCTGATCAAAGCTGACTGGTCGAATGCACACCTGTTTGTTAGAGTTGTTTTTTGTTTATAGTTGGCAGTTGAAGTTGCCATCACACTTACTGCACTGACGTCGCTTATACACCAGGAAAAAATTCAATCTCGGAACGTTTTAGACTGGTGGTGCGCTACTGCAACAACAGTGACAAGAGAGGGAACTGGAACTTTCACGACACACTTTTAATCTGCCAAGAAGTTTCATATCCGCGTATACTTCGCTGCAGAGTGAAAATTTAATTCTGAACAGGTGGACTCTTAAAGCTCAGCGTCCTGATTTTCGAATTACTCAGTTGCTATACAGGGTGAGTCAAGAGAAAAAGTACATGCTTTGACGGGTGATACTACTGGTGATTGTGAACAAAAAACTTCTAATAAACATATGCCCTTTTCTTAACCGTCTCTGTGAAAACCAATGAGAACAGCTAGGAACGAGGAAGTTACTGGTGACGGTAAATTAAGATATTGTTATTAACGGTTTGTTTAATTGTGTAGTGCGGTTCTAGGCGCTACAGTCTGCTGGAGCCGAGCGACCGCTACGGTCGCAGGTTCGAATCCTGCCTCGGGCATGGATGTGTGTGATGTCCTTAGGTTAGTTAGGTTTAAGTAGTTCTAAGTTCTAGGGCACTGATGACCTAAGATGTTAAGTCCCATAGCGCTCAGAGCCATTTGAACAATTTTTTTAATTGTGTACGTTTCCTCACAGAAGATGTTCAAACAGTCTACCGTGAACTTCAATGCGTATTTGCCGCTCTTGTAGCCAGGTGTTGTGTCGCTGATCGGAGCTTGTATTGTATTGTATGGTAACCGGGGACCTAGAAACGACGGAGAGGCTCCGTCCCCGCCGCAGCCGCAGTGGTCCACAACCCCACGACGACTACCGCAGACCACTTCACCCCTCCACCGCCCCACACCGAACCCAGGGTTATTGTGCGGTTCGGCCCCCAGTGGACCCCCAAGGGAACGTCTCACATCAGACGAGTGTAACCCCTATGTTTGCGTGGTACAGTAATGGTGGTGTACGCGTACGCGGAGAACGTGTTTGCGCAGCAATCGCCGACATAGTGTAACTGAGGCGGAATTAGGGGAACCAGACCGCATTCGCTGAGGCAGATGGAAAACCGCCTAAAAGCCATCCACAGACCGTTCGGGTCACCGGACCTCGACACAAATCCGCTGGGCGGATTCGTGCCGGGGACCAGGCGCTCCTTGCCGCCCGCAAAGCCGTGCGTTGGACCGCACGGCCAACCGGAAGGGCTCGATCGGAGCTTAGTTTTACATTCCTTTATCTGGGCACAAACGGTAATCCAATGGGGTAAGATCGGGTGACCTAGGTGGACAAGCAATGGCTCCACGGCTATCGATTCAACGACCAGGAAACGTTGTGTTGAGATACTGTATTACTGGCCGTACGGTATGTGTAGGAGCTCCGTCATGCTGAAAGTACATACGAGCTCGTGTTGCCAAAGGGATATCCTCCACGTATTCTGGTAACACATTTTTAAGAAACTCAAGATACTGTGTCCCAGTACGAAGGTTATCCAAAACAACTGGACCGATGAGTTGATCATCAATAATAGCGCACCACATGTTGACCGAGAAACGTCGTTGAAAATTCGTTTCCACAGTAGCGTGTATGAGAGTTGCGCGTGGTGTTGATACCGTTGCGGGTAAACGTTGACTCATTAGCGAACAGGATACGTGGAATTAATCGCTCCATTGACAGAATTCTTGCTGGGCGGCAGCATCTCCTTCAAGCAGATGTTGTACATTCTGCCGATGAAAGGGATACAGACCGTGCTCGTGCACTGTGCGTATGACTCGTGTTTGTGCAATACACAGTTGGGCAGCAATTCTTCTAGGGCTAGTGGTCGGTTTGTGTTATAACCATGAATAACGCAATAACCTCGTCAGTCTGGTTTATTTAATCACAAATCACTTTTTAACAATTATGTTAGCCAGGCGTCTACCCTGGCTCACACGCAGAAGTAATGCATAATTAAAGTTCGGTTATACCAATGTCCAAATGTGCACAGTGGGGTGCACGTTCCGTAATTATTCCCAAGTCCAGCGAAGTTCAGTCTCTCCAAGTGAAGTCGCTAGATTTCCGCCGAGCAGCCAGGTAACCTCGAGTGGTGCGGCGAGTCATCCACAAGCAGCTGGAACACGGCCTACTGCACTTCCCGATGAGAACTGTCGTTTGCGGCGGCGGCCGGGTTTATATAAGGCTTGCTAGTTAATGGAGCCGTCGACTGGGGTCGCTGTTTTCCAGGGAAAACCAGTCGCAATGTTTCCTGGCGTAGCCAATTGCTGTGTGCTGACAAACGCGCGCGCGAAGGCGGCCAGCGATGGTAGCCGCGAGCCGCCCGGAGAAGTGCGGCCAGCGATGTATTTCTCGGCCACGTAAGGGAGCGTGCGTGTGAAGACGGCCAGCGATGGAAGCAGCGGACCGCCCAGACAAGTGCGGCCAGCGATGCATTTGGCGGCCGCGTACTGGAGCGCGTTGTTCGGTGTTTGTTAGAAGTTGTGTATACCACAGTTTGCGTTCCACTAGTTGAAGAGTGTTCACTTCATTAAGAGTTCGTTGTGCGGGACGTTCACACACTAAAATCACGCTGGAACGCGTACCACGCTCACACAATCCGTGAAACTCCCTGCTACATACACTGCAATCTGGCACTCTGCGATTCGGAAATCGTTGTTGGTATTTTCGTACATCAGTTCTGGAATTCCCATTGGGCAAACCATAGACAAACACCATGTCAGCATACTCTACATGTGTGAAGATCCGTGGCATTTTCACTACACAAAACTATATTCGTTGTTCACGTAACAACACTGTAGCACCGTGCACTACGACATGCACTGTCGGACCGAGACCTGAGGTAAACAACTGCACCATGTACATTTCCTCCTGACTCACCCTGTATATCCAGTTTGAAGCAGTTCATCCAGGTATTCGGCGATGGCACATAAGGGGCAGTCCTGAATGATATGTGGCACGGTCTGCGACCTCGCGCTGCAGCCAGAGATAGAGGATTATCATCATCCGTGCTGTACAGGACAGCAGGTGACACGAGGAGGAAGAAATCCCAGAAATATGATACAACCCTTTCTGCAGTGACGATGACTACTCTGAATTCCAGGCAGCCACAGGATTGCAACCACTTTCTAGCAGACTGATGGCAGTTCTCCAGGATACTGGAATTCAATCGGATTGTAGCAACTTGCTGAATAATATCGTGTAGTGCAAGAGACTCATTTTTTTGGATGCTAGTTCATAAAAGAGCGACTGTTTGCTGTCTTCTTACGTGAAGCGGTATTATGTTGCTCAGGACTGGAATCCTTTAAACAGGCGTAAGCAGAAGGGTGGCAAGTACAATCTGCAAGGCCGTCGAAGCTGAAGATCTGCGGAAACCGTTGTGCCATTCAGATGAAAAATACTCAGATGATTAATAAACTAATGCCCGTGCTGTTGTTCTCAGAGCGTTTGCATCAGCTCCGCAAAACGTTCCACTTAGCGTTTGCCACAAATTAATGCGAGTGTTTTACGAAGATGGTGTCTATAGCTAGGTCGAAGGTGACGCCCACGATTTCGTACACATCCAGTTTTCTCTCAACTGTTAGCCAACTTAACATATATGTGGAATATTTGAACTGAAATGAATAACAATCTGTATGCAAATAGAAGAGGGTCTGCATGCTAGGAACATGGTTACAGCTCTTAACCTTATCCGACTCTGATTTCTTCCCGTCTTCCTGCCCCCCCCCCCCTCCCCCCCACTGCACCCTTCTCTCAACTAAATAATATCCAATTGTCTTTAATAATAACGTTTTAGGCAATCTTCACCGCTTTCAGAAGTCACATGCAGTGGATTTCATGGAGAAGTTAGAAAGTTTTATACAGCACATAAAGTCAGGAGAAAAGAACTTTTAATGAGAGACCATACACAGAAGCGATTAATTTCTTCAAATGTTTCTCTTGTATGTAATAACTGTAGTAAACCAAGAAATATAAGCAATCCTTCATTCATCTTACTTACATTTACCAAAAAAGTGTTAAACATTAATTTACTCGTTATTGTTGGTGATAGCAGTTGTAAGTGTCAGTTTAATGTAAATGCAAATGTAGTCCACTGAAACAGACCACCCTTGACTGTATCTAAACTCTTTGGGCAGCAGTGCAAACGCAGTATATTTCCATCGTGCTGTGATGATAAAACAACACTGTGAGTAATAGTATGTGCGTCTGTGAATTTCTGCGTAATGCTGGAGGCACATTACCTGTAAGCAGATTCACTAAAAATAAAATTTTCTAATACTAGTATTTAAAAATTTAAAGATTCATATCCCACTTTGCCGATTACAGGAAGACTGTCAAAGGGTCATTGTAGGGCAAGGGAACAGACGCAACCCACACAGATATTACGTACAGTACTAATGTAAATAGCAACACTCGAAAAAGGAAATAAATTTCTGAAAAGCGTGGTACTGTGCATGAAAAAACGTAACTGGTGCAACACTTTTTATTTAAATTATTACTGACGAGACTACAGGCATTCGGAAAACATCTTTATCCTATCCATCTTTATGGTTAATGACAGTAAAATTATACAGAATGTCCATAAAGTGTCACTAACATTTAATAAAAACATGATTTGGGAACCATTATAGGTAGAGCACCGTGGTTCGTTGCAAAGCGCTTAAGTGCTCCAAAAGTTCTTTTCCTGTCATACCAGAATCTGAATGCGTGCCTTACACTTCGCTGGTAGAACACCAAAGCGGTATTCGAGTTCTGCCCATGTAGGGCTTAGCATTGCACCATCAGCAGCTCTCATCGCTGCAGTAATTCGTGCTGGAAGGCAGCAATGCCACAGTCTGGTGCTGCGTACACGACGGTCCTTGAGGTGACTTTATAAAAACTCGTCTAATAGGGTGACATCGGAAGAGCGAGTGGGCCATGCCATGGAAGCTTTGCAGCAAAGGACAAGGAAAAACAAACCCTGATAGCTGGTAAACGTCCTACAACAAACCACGATTCTCAGTCTGAAATAGTTTACAAGTTACAATTCTTTGAAATGATAGTGGCCTTTATGGACACGATGCAAATAATAATATTGAAATATACAGGGTGTTTGTTTTAATTTGAGAAACGACGCATAGTAAGAAAAAAATGTTCTCAGTGAAAAGGCGATACCGGTTGTTCAGTCCTAAAGCATCGACTGCACACCGACCAGCGCAGCGCCACGCAACGCCATGAAGAAGTCGCTGTCCAGTGCGCCAATGGAGAGTGCGGGCAGCGCAGCACCTCCAGGAAGACAGAGTTCAGCGCCCCCTGTCAGCGCTCACTTGACCAGCCACCCATTGCTGGTCGGCCCCAGTTCCGTCGCAGACTCCGAGCACATCAGTACTGAGTAATAGTAAGCCGATATGTAGCCTTTGTTTGCGAGTAGTAACAGAGGAAAGTAACTGCCTGTAGGAGGCACAGGAAGTACAGCAAGTCACTTCACAACGAGAAGTTATTTTTCGTCTTCTAAATAAAGAGTTATATTACTTTGAAAGTTTAATGTGCAGATGATTTTGGATTCCTGCCACTGGCCTTCGCAACTCCTCTCCTTCGTTGTTTGTGTCGGTGCTGACTCACAGTAGGCGACACTGCATCAGTAAATGGGACATGTCTGTGCTACAACTAGCCATCTCCTAACCACTCCTCCTGCGTGGGCGGAGTCAATTTGTATTTTCAGATGTGAACCCCCCCCCCCTTCCTTCATGAGATATTCCGATTCTACGTCAAAATACATAAATTTTACTCATACCATTGTTTTCCATCCGTTGTAGATTTCAGAGAAATCGACAGATATCAAGTGTGCCTGGTTTTGCAATTAAGAACCGACGCATATGATTCTACGTTTTATTTAAAAATGTAAATGTAAATCGTTGTGTTCTCACAGCTGATATTTATATTCAAACGATGCTTGAGTGTTGCAGATTTGATTGTACAGTAATATATGGTTAGCCGTTTCAGTGTCTGGTTAGAAACTACGCTTATCGTGTTCCAGGAGAAAGAAAGTGGATAATTTTTCATAATGCGGGCCCACAGTCATAATATATTTCTTTAAAGTCAGTACCGCCATTAGACTGTTGTTTATTTGTAGTGTTACATTTACACTTACACGATCATGATTTCGGCTTCACAGTGCCATTATCAAGTGTTTTAAGTGTTACGCAGTGCCTAACATGTCATACTCTCGTATTTTAAATACGAGAGTATGCCATCATAGGCACTGTATAACACTTAAAACACTCGATAATGGCACTTTGAAGCCGAAATCATAATCGTGTAAGTGTAAATGTAACACTGCATATAAACAACAGTCTAATGGCGGTACTGACTAACGAAGAACGTGGATGTATTTCTGTTTCGATCCGGATGTCATCTTGCCTCTCATCGTTGTAGTATTTGATTTCTGCGAATATCAGTGCTGTCACTGTCGCTTCACGGACACCTTAGCTGACTGCAGTGGTTATGCTTTTATTTTGTCCGCAGCCGCGTAGCGACTATGCGATAGTTACGGCGGTTGGATGGAAACACAAACCGCAATCAGTCACACTGATGGTGGGGTTAGAGGAAGGCCACCGAACTCACAACAATCAATTCCGTAGGAAACAGAAAACTACGTTACAATAGAAGTATCTTATTTTTCAGAAATGTCAGATACTATCTATATAAGTCTACCATAGAATCACAGACGCATACCACAAGTAATGTTTGAGAATGATTTCAACCGCTTGAACACCAAGGTTTCCATTAACATCGTAATCAAAATCTAGAATCAAACGCTTCGGTTCTTAATTGCAGAAAGAGGCACACTTGATATTTGTCGATTAGGGGAACACGGTATCGGGTCAGAACGGTCTCCGTCGTGTAATTTCATCAGGTGGCGTTAGACCGCGCTCAGACTGACAAGTGTTTAACAAACCAACGTCTGCTATTGTAAATCCATCCTTCCGAATGATGGTCTGAGGGACTTCGGCGGTTCGCTTTGTGACTGTATGTCACATAAACATTGACATTTTTAGCGGTTGTAAATAGTAGTTTACGTATTTTATGAACATAATTAGTGTAAAAGATATAGTTAATGTTCTTGAAACAACTGATATGCAGCGATAGCATCTTCATTTAATGTCTATGGCAATAAAAAAGGATCGAAAGAGACGCGATTGTACGGCCGAGGAGGAAGGACGTATTTTGTGGTACACACACTGTTTTGTTTCGCTATACGGAAGGCAGCCATTGAGCGGCTACACATATGTTACGTAAGTTATTAGTATTTTTGCTTAAATAAACTTGTTTTTATTATTGGAAAATGAATTTCTTTGTAATAGTTGTCACCTCAAATGCTCGCAGTGGCTAATTATTTTTAATAAGCACATTTCAGTAATTTGCGCTGCGAGAAGCTCATCTTCCGATGTAGCCTGTGGGCGGCCATTACGCGCCGAACTATTAATTTATTGATCAAAGTATTAACAGTAAACGTAAATGCGAGAGATTTCGTTGTACGAACCTTTTAAAATTGCAACAGATAAGTAATTTACGTTAAAGTTCATGTTTTTAAATTATAAGATTCCATGAGTTCAGTAAGTTTTATCTTGGCCGCTCCACGGCAACAATCGAAATTCTCTCAAGCCTTGCTTTGCAATCAGTAAATAGAAATTAACAAAATTACATTCAATTCAGTTAACGGCAACTATGTTTTAGTCATCACGATCAAAATCTAAAGTTGGTACATGACTAACTGAGGCCCCTCAAGAACCCGTTTCATATTTACTTATGCACGCAAGTAAAAGTGATAAAAAAATCCCTGAGAGAAAGAATCACGCTGATAAATTAAATATATATATATATATATATATATATATATATATATATATATATATATATATATATATAATTTTTTTGTATGTCACGTAACGAAAACACAACGGACGTCACAACTTGTTTTATGAAATGAAACACCTGCAGCCATCGTTATGAACTTATTTTAACCCTTGATAGGAAGTCGCACTTGAGCCTTCAATTTCCAGACTGGTACTGTATTATGGTGTAGAACTTGGCTATCTTGTCCCGCTTACTCTGTCACCTCCTCATTCCGTTTGGCAACGTCTGCGTAGAGCCCCCTGCGGCTGCACCTACGCGACAAGCGACGCCTTCCTCAGGTCTCCATAGACTCGCCCGTCGCCTTGACGGGACGGCGCTCACCCCGTCCAGAGGCGGACGGTGAATATTTCAGGCGGCACTTGAACGGCCCCGCATTTATTGGTAAGCAGCGGGCTGGGGGCGGTCCGGCCGCCGCCAGATTAAACGCCTTCCGCCCCCGGCCGCCCCCGGTCGGCGCGCCGTTACGCCGGCCAGTAATCCCGCGCCTGCATTAAACATGGCCCGCCTTTCAGCGCCACTCTTGCGCCGTCGCGGACCTCTCGCTGCAGCGTCGCTCCACCTGGGACCGCAGCCGTCGCCGCCTCCTCCGCTTCATACATACTGATTCCACAGCGCCCGCAGACGCCTCATGTTCTCGACACTCGCAGTACGAACTCGTCGCGTACTGCAGTCCGCGTCCGAAGACACAGTCGGTGTAGTTCGTGCTGACCGCATCACAATACCAAGAATGGACTCTCTCTGTAAGCTTTCGCCATACCTGCGTCATGCAGGGTGTTTCTTTTAACCCGTGACAAGAAAACATCTCGAAAATGACGCATGGTACGAAAAAAAAGTGCTAGGTGGAAGATTAATATACAACTGGCCACCCCCTAACCAGCCCTCCTGCATCGGCAGCGTAAGCCTTGTACACTGAAGAACTAAAGAAGCAGGTACACACGTGGGCCCCCGTGAGCACGCAGAAATGCCGCAACACGACGTGGCATGGACTCAACTAGTGTCTGAAGTAATGATGAAGGGAACTGACACCGTGAATCCTGCTCCTGCAGGGCTATCCATAAATCCGTAAGAATACGAGAGTATGGAGATCTCTTCTGAACAACAAATTGCAAGGCATCCCAGACATGCTCAATAATATTCACATCTGGTGGGTTTGGTGACCAGCGCTACAGCTTAAACTCAGAAGAGTGTTCAATGGAGCCACTCTGTAGCAGTTCTGGGCGTGAGGGGTGTCGCATTGTCCTGATGGATTTGCCCAAGTCCGTCGGAATGCACAAAGGACATGAATGAATGCAGGTGATCAGACAGGGTGCTTACGTACGTGTAACTTGTCATTCCAACTAAACACATCCCACACCATTACATAGCCTCCACCAGCTTGAACAGTCCCCTGCTGACATGCACAGTCCATGGATTCATGAGGTTGTCTCCATACCCGTTCATTCGCTCTATACAATTTGAAACGAGACTCGTCCAACCGCGCAACATGTTTTCAGGCATCAACAGCCTAATGCCGGTGTTGACGGCCCCAGGCGAGTCGTAAATTTTTGCGTCCTGCAGTCATCAAGGGTACTGAATGGGCCTTCGTCTCCGAAATCCCGTATCAATGATGTTTCGTTTAATGACTCGTACACTGACACTTGTTGACGGCCCAGCATTGAAATCTGCAGCAATTTGCGGAAGGGTTGCGCTTCTGTCACGTTGAACGATTCTCTTTTGGCGTCGTTGGTCCCATTCTTGCAGGATCTTTTTCCGGTCGCAGGGATCTCGGAGAGTTGACGTTTTGCCGGATTCCTGATATTCACGGTACACGTGTGAAAAGGTCGTACGGAAAAATCGCCACTTCATCGCTACGTTGGAGATGCTGTGTCCTATCGCTCGTGCGCTGACTATAACACGACGTTCAAACTCACTTAAATCTTGATAACCTGACAATGTAGCAGCAGTAACCGATCTAACAACTGCACCACACACTTGTTGTTTTATATAGGCGTTGCCAACCGCAGTGCCGTATTCCGCCTGTTTACATATCTCTGTGAATACGCATTCCTATACCAGTTTGCTCACTGGACCCGCCTTCGGGAGGACGACGGTTCAATCCCACGTCCGGCCATCCTGATTTAGGTTTTCCGTGATTTCCCTAAATCGCTCCAGGCAAATGCCGGGATGGTTCCTTTCAAAGGGCACGGCCGACTTCCTTCCCCGTCCTTCCCTAATCCGATGAGACCGATGACCTCGCTGTCTGGTCTCCTTCCCCAAAAACAACCAACCAACCAGTTTGCTGGCCGGGGTGGCAGAGCGGTTCTAGGCGCTTCAGTCCGGAAACGCGCGACCGCTACGGTCGAGGGTTCGAATCCTGCCTCGGGCATGGGTGTGTGTGATGTCCTTCGGTTAGTTAGGTTTAAGTAGTGTTAAGTCCTAGGGGACTGATGACCTTAGAAGTTAAGTCCCATAGTGCTCAGAGCCATTTGAACCATTTGATATACCAGTTTCTTTGGTGCTTCAGTGTATTTCCAAATGGAAACCCCCAATTTTATTAGGCATTAGGACTCTACGCCAAAAAATACATACGGTTTACTAAAAGCATTCCTTCCCATTCGTGGCAGTGGCGCTGCAGGGGAGAGTGGGCCGGAACGGCCGGGGTAAAGTTTGGCGCAAATTTTCGTGGTCTCAATGAAGGAAAAAAAAAAGAAATAGAAAAATTAGGAATAGTTTATTCAAACTTTTTTGTAATAAAATTTGGAAACACATATATCATAATATGACATACGTGTTTCGTTAGTTATATCAAAATAATTGTCATTAAGTCCGTTCCGACCGCGTATGGAGCTGAATGGACTGCGGTCTTTTTTATTTATTATTATATTTTAACTTTCTTCGACGACACATTTTGCAAGTAAGATGAGCGTCATCGTCCTCCATATCTATGTCAGCACATAACTTGTGAGTCCATTGCTTGCACTGCTTCATGAAACTTAAGTCAGGATGAGTAGCTAGAAATCCAAGGACCCAGTTTCTGCAGCCATTTTCGTTTCGTTGTGGAATGGGTGCGGGCGTCCTTTTCGTTCTCCGTGTTGCTGAGCTAATATACGCAGTTCATTCGTAGTCATACCAAAGCGTCGTTTTTGCAGACCCGAAAGATATTTGAAACTTTTGGTAATTATTGAAAACACACTGATATTTCCTGCAGGTTTTGTCAACTGTTGAAATGGAATCTTTCATTTTCATTTTTGCATATCGTATTGAACACCAAATAAACGACAAACTGTTTCGATGCTTTTTCGTGGGTCATAGGTTTATTAATTACCGATTCAACAGTTTATTCCATGTTTTTCGTGGACCACTTTTGTCTCTTCGTTTTGTGTACATAATGACGTACCATCTGCAAACGAGAAAGGCAATCCATGTGGTATAATTCGTCAAATGAAGAATAAAAAGAGACCGGAGAGGAACGGACCATACCAGTAAACCATTCCGGCAGAAGCGCTGATGTAGGTGGACTAAATGTTGATTATGAAAAAAGACAAAAATAACAGACTTACCTTATTTGGAAATGGTCTTAAAGTTTTAATAGTACAGGAATTTGCTCAGTTTTATAGGCAGATTACGCAACTTGCGCACGATAACAATTGCAGTCTTACTAAACAATAACAGACATTACGTAATAAAATGAAACACTAGGAACCGTAGTTATAATTATTATACTGAAACCGGTTTCGGTGACTCGATACGCCGTCCTCAGGCCTTAACTGACGCTGATGGGGTGAATTCCAATCTTATAGACGATCCCATCAGTGGCTAACATCTACGAAGTAGCTTCAGTAGAATACTGCAAAAGCGATGTTGTGTCTACAACACAGACACAACATTGCTTTCACAATATTCTAGGGAAGCCGCTTCATAGATGTTGGCTACTATTTATGTTGAAACACTTAATTCTGTTCTAATATCTTCATATCTAATAATGGCTCTTCTTCTACAGTGCTTCGTCCGCCTGAGGAACATCATCACTGCTGCTCTCTTTTTCTGGTATCCCAGGTTATTGCACCCGTCACTTAATAGAATTTCGTGGTGGCCTCCTTTTGTAATTTGTGACACAATGTTATGCTAATGGACCACGGACAGACTGGACTGCGTATATTTTGTTTTCATATCGGAGTCAATGAAAATTTTTTTGCTAGTCATCATTCGTCTGTACTGCTTTGATGCGGACCGCCAAACTTTTCATATCAGAGTAGCAGTTGCAAACTACGGCCTTAATTATTTGCTTGATATACTCCCGACTCTGTCTTCTGCAATTTTTAACCTCTACAGCTCCTTCTAGTACCATGGAACATATTCCCTGATATCTTAAGAGATTTCCTATCATCCTATTACTTCTTCTGATCATCGCTTTCCATACGTTCCTTTCCTCGCCGATTCTGCGGAGGAAGCTGGCCGCTGTGGCCGAGCGGTTCTAGGCGCTTCAGTCCGGAACCGCGCTGCTGCTACGGTCGCAGGTTCGAATCCTGCCTCGAGCATGGATGTGTGAGACGTCCTTAGGATAGTTAGGCTCTAAGTCTAGGGGACCGATGATCTCAGATGTGCTTAGAGACATTTGAACCATTTTCCTCATACTTTACCGTATCAGTCCGTCTAATTTTCAACAGTCTTCTGTAGCAACACATCCCAAAGGTTTCGATTCTCTTCTGTTCTGATGTTCCTTACAATGCTGTTCACCGAACGTACGTGCTCTAAAATTTATCCCCAAATTAAGACCTATGTTTGATTATAGTAGTCATCTCTTGGTCAGGAACGCCCTTTTTGCCAGTACTAGACTACTTTCTATGTCCTTCTTACTCCGTACATAGTGGAATACTTTGCTGCGTAGGTGGCCGAATTCCTTAACTTCATCTACTTTGTTGTCGTCAATCCGGATGATAAGTTTCTCACTGTTCTCATTTCTGCTACTTCTCACTACTTTCTTCGATTTGCTCACAATGCATAATCGGTACTCGTTAGACTGTTCATTCCATTCAAGAGATCCACTAATTCTTCTTCACTTTTACTGACAACAGCAAGGTCATCAGAGAATATTATCACTGATATCCTTTCACCCTGAAATTTAATCTCGTTCTTGAACCCTTCTTTTGTTTCCGTCATTGCTTCATTGACGTACAGATTCAACATTACTAACGAAAGACTACATCCCTGTCTTACACATTTTTCAATCCGAGCACTTCCTTCTTGATTCATGTACGTATTGTACATTACACATCTTTCCCTACAGCTTATCCCCACTTTTCTCAGAATTTCAAACATCTTGCACCATTTGACCTTGTCAAACGCGTTCCAGCTCGACAAATCCAACGAACGTGTCTCGATTCTTCTTCACTCTTGCTTCCATTATCAACCGCAACCTCAGAATCGCCTGTATTGTTTCTTTACTTTTCCTAAAGCGAAACTGCTCTTCGTCTAACAGATCCTGAATTTTCTTTTCCATTTTTCTGTATACAATACTTGTCAGCGACTTGGATGCACGAGCTGTTAAATTGATTGAACCATAATTCTCGCACTTGTCGACTCTTGCAAAATTGGGAATTTTGTGGATGATGTTTTTTCGGAAGTCTGACGGTGTATCGCCAGTCTCCAACAATCTACATACCAACGAGGATAGTTGCTTGTTTGCTACTTCCCCCAACGATTTCAGAAATTTGGATGGAATGTTATCTCTCCTTTCTGCTCTATTAAATGTTCAAATGTGTGTGAAATCTTATGGGACTTACCTGCTAAGGTCATCAGTCCCTAAGCTTACGCACTACTTAACCTACATTATCTTAAGGACAAACATACACACCCATGCCCGAGGGAGGACTCAGCCGCACAGTCCATGACTGCAGCGCCTTAGACCGTTCGGCTCTGATTTACTAGATCTTACGACATCCCAGGCTCATTTATTCATTCTAATCCTGGATCCCCCATCTCTTCCCTCTCGACTTGATCTTCTTCTTCTATCACGTCACCAGATGAGTCTCCCTCTCGTAGAGGCCTTCAGTACTCTTTCCAACTGTCGGCTCTCTCTTCTGCATTTAACAGCGGAATTCCAACTGCACTCATATGTTACCGTCCTTGCTTTTCATTTCAGCGAAGGCAGTTTTGGCGTTTCTGTATGCTGAGTCCGTATTTCTGACGATCATTTCTTTTTCGATTTATTCATAGTTTTCATGGAGCCATTTCGCCTTAGCTTCGCCGCACTGCCTATTTATTTCGTTCCTAAGTGACTTGTATTACTATAGTCTTGAATTTCCCTGAAAATTTTTGTTCTTCCTTCTTTCCTCGATCAGTTTAAGTATTTAATCTGTTATCCACAGTTTCTTCGCAACAGCCTTCCTCGTACCTACGGTTTTCTTTCCAATTTCTGTGACTGCCCTTTTTAGAAATGTTCACTCCTTTTCAACCAAACTTCCTGCTGAGCTATTCAGTATCGCAGTATCAACAGCGTCAGTGAACTTCAAGCGTTTCTCTTCGTTCCTTAGTACCTCCGTAACCCACTGCTTTGCGCACTGATTTTTCCTGACTTGTCTCTTCAACTTCAGCCTACATTACATCATTACTAAATTTTGATCTGTGTCTATATTTGCTCCTTGGTATACCTTACAATCCATTATCGGATTTCAGAATCTCTGCCATCCTGATTTAGGTTTCCCGTGATTTCCCTAAATCACTCCAGGCAAATGCTGGGATGGTTCCTTCGAAAGGGCACGGCCGACTTCCTTCCCCATCCTTCCCTAATTCGTTGAGACCGATGACCTCGCTGTTTGGTCTCTTCCCCCAAACAACCAAACCAAACTAGAATCTCTGCCTGACCATTATGTAATCTTGAAATTGTCCTCTATCTTACGGCCTTTTCCAAATATACCTGTTCCTACTGTGATTCTTTACTAGTTGATATTTACTGCAGAACTCAATTAGTCTTTCTCTCTCTCTCTCTCTCTCTCTCTCTCTCTTTCCTGCTACGAAGCCTATATTGTCCCGTAGCCCTTTCTTCTACTTCCTACCCCTACAACCGTATTCGAATCCCCCGTGACTATTAGATTTTCGTCGCCCTTCACGCACGAAATTAGCCATTCAATATCCTCATATACTTTCTCTATCTTTTCGACCTTCACTGTCGTTAGTTTTCTGTCGATTTCGATGAGAAAAACAGAGTAACCCAAATGTTCACAGTAACTCACTGCCCTACCTTCCTATACCATTTTCTGCTGCTGTTGATATTACCCTATACCCGTCTAACTAGAAACCATTGTCTTAGATTCATTTAACTTTACTACCCCCCCCCCCCCCCCACAACTATATCTAGTTTGGGCCTTAGAATTTCTCTTTTCAGATTTTGTAGCTTACCTACCACGTCCAAACGTCTGTCATTCAACGTCTCAACTCATGTAACTTATCCTTTCCCTCTTTCTCATTGTCTCCTCCCGGAGATCCGAATGGGCGACTACTCCGGAATCTTTTGTTAATGAAGAGATCATCACGACACTCTTTTCAATTACACGCCACATGTCCTGTGGATACACCTCACGTGTCTATAATGCAGTGGTTTCCATTGGCTTCTTCATCCTCATGCCGTTGGTCATATTATAGCCTAAGTAAGAAACCTAATTATCTAAAACAGTTTTTGATCGTGCTGGATATTTTATTGGGAATTCTATTGGTTTTGTTTTATTACTAGAAACTTCTAAATTTCGTTCCTTACATATCTCGTTCAGCTGGTATGCCGTTCCTTTAAGGTCATCTTCGTTTATTTGAACAGTCTAACAGCGATATCATCCGAAAACAGAAGCACCTTCAGGTACTTATTATCCACTACCTTCACTTCTTTGCTTTACATTTCCATTTATGAAGAATGTAGTCAATGTAAATTACAGAAAGAATACCCTTGTCTTACATCTTGCTCGTAACGCAGCTAGGGATTGTAAAATCAGTCGGAAACTCAAAAACAGTGACACAAACGCGACTGAGCAGAAAAAAACTGTAACTGGATTGCAGTGATACAGCAAAACGAACACGGTAAAGCAGCTCCTTTATGCTCGACGACACCGCACTGAATGCGATGTCCTACCAGTCAGCTCCACGTGATGAAGAACGAAGAGTAGCACCAGGTTCCCAATCAGCCACGTGCGAAACAGGCCCCCAGAGATTACTACCGCGACTCTCATATCAAAGAAGTTAGTGAACCTCAGCGACATCATCCTGACAGCCCGAGGGCAAACGGTAATGTCAACGGTCGAACCACCCCACATTTTCCCCGTCAAAGATATCCAAAGTCGTTCACACAAGTCCCTGTAAGGTCATGATCTTTTTCTTCGATTGTAGGTGCCCTCCGGCGTTGAGTTCTTCGAGTGTAAAAACACAATCAATGCCCAGCGCGATCAAGACACTTTGCAGAAACTACGAAAGGCCAAAATTCAAAACGAGTAGTAATTCCGTCGCATGGAATTACCCTTTTGTCCGATAACGCCCAGCTCCACATTGCCTATCGGACGAAACACTGCAACATCCTTCGTACACCCAGACCCTTCACCGTGTAATTTTCACATCTTTGGCGATTTGAAGAAAGACATGCATGGACGCCGGCTCCAGTCGGTCGAGGAAGTACAAGGGTATGGTCGTGGATACCTCAGCGACCGACGGTGTTCTACGAAACAGGAATTGATCGTCTCGTCTCCCAGTGCGATAAATGTCTTAACGCGTGTGGTGGCTACATTCTAGTGGAACAACTTCATGGTCCTGTTGTTGCCCATGTCCACCTGTTCAAAAATGAATGAAATTTAGAGTTTAGCGTTCTCCCAAGCTTCGAACTCTTCAGCCGCGGAGAATTCGATCAGTATAAAGAGGTCGGGCCGAAAATCTGTCTTTCTCTGGAAGATGAAACATTCGTAGAGCCTTCTGTCTGGGCTGGCTGCCACGAAATTAACGGAACACTGTAGACGAATAACTCTGCAAACTAACATGCCACGTTAACAGCTGGAAAAGCAAGAGGAACAAAGTGATGCAGAGTCCGCTGCTTTTCTTTCGCACGTGCAACACTTCTGTTAAAAAATATTGCTAGAATTATAAGTGATATCCCATCCACTACCCAAGATGACAGAACTTGTACAATATTGTGACAACGTGGTACATCTTACCTCTCAGTACATGAACGTTGCATTTAACACCAGTGACACACTCCCGTGCATCAGCCGAAAATATTTTCGTTGGCTGTGCAATGTATTCCATGAAATATAATAATAAGACGTTTTTAAAGCTGCTGTGCAGAAGCTAATAATTACAGACGACTGTGACTTCGAAAAACAACAATGGAAGAGGACCGAGGAAACAACTTTATGCCAGTGGGTGATAGGGAGTACCAAAAAACTTCCCTGATATGGATCTTGGAACATGGTGCACATGAATGACAAACAGTAGCAGAGAAGTTAATGAGTTACATAGACTGATCAGGAGAAAGATATAGCAAGACTAATTATAATTAAAAAGCAATAGACTAGATATTAACAAGCTAATTGTGTAAATGGCGTGTTGATGGGAAAAAAGTTTCTAATATTCACAACACAACAATTCATGAATAACAAAATACACATAAACAGTGGAAGCTGCAGAAACACGTGGAATGTATGTAAAATTATTAAAGTGCCTAGGTCATTTGTTTCATCATTATAAATATATGCTGGAAAAGTGAACAATATAAAACTATTGGACGTCGGCCAGAAGAGAAAAGGGCAGGTGAGACAGAACTCAACCAAGGAAAGAGAAGTATTATTTTTAACACACTCTCTCTAGCATTTGTACTTAAATGGTTCAAATGGCTCTGACCACTATGGGACTTGACATCTGAGGTCATCAGTCCCCTAGAACTTAAAACTACTTAAACCTAAGTAACCAAAGGACGTCACACACATCCATGCCCAAGGCAGATTCGAACCTGCGTCCGAACCAGTCGCGCGGTTCCGGACTGAAGCGCCTAGAACCGCTCGGCCACAGCAACCGGCTAATATTTGTACTGACTATGTCCCTAAAATTAAAATCAGAGAATAATCTGGAGATGGAATTAGATAAACATAATAGCATTTGCAATTTGTAAAGTGATAGTAAAGTGAAGACAATCTGGAGGTATACCAAATGCGTCGAGAATACAATCAAGAAACGTCGCATAAGACAAAATTTATGGCCTTTCAAGATAAATACATTATACTGTCAAAGATGGAAGAATTGACACCGAACTAACAGAAAAGACGTCACATTTCAAATATCTGAATTTCGAGAGGTGTTATGACAGTATAATGTCCTAGATGAAAAGCTGCAAAAGTTTGTAGCAATATTCGTTATAGTAAACGGAACACTTAAGTACAAAATATAAAACATTACATTTTTTTAAAATACTGTTTCATGGCAGCGAGAGCTGCATAACTGAATACGAGAGTAGAAGTTTCCCGAAGTGGGTGAAGGGCTGCAAAAGGAGTGATCAAACTAGAAACGAAAACGTTCGCAAAGAGTTGAATGTTTATGTTGTTGATGTGAAATTAAATCTTAATTTTATCCATTGCTCTCAGTGTTTCTTCCGTGATAGTATTGCTTGCGTAAAAGAAAGAACAACCGCCTTCAATCACAATCGTAATTTTATTTCAATGCAAAACACATTTCAACTCCTGGGGGCTCTTCTTGAGGTATTTTGACAGTCTACATAGATTATTTTTCCAGATTTAGGTTAATTATGGTCGTGGTAAGATTACAGTGGTATGTTACGAAACGGGCACATTGTGGATATAAATTTACAATACTAAAGCAAATCGAAAAACAGCTCACAAAAAATTGATATATTGTAATGGACAGCAAGTATTAATATGATGTATGGTTCAGGTGCCTCTGAGCACTATGGGACTTAACTTCTGAGGTCATGAGTCCCCTAGAACTTAGAACTAATTAAACCTAACTAACCTAAGGACATCACACACATCCATGACCGAGGCAGGATTCGAACCTGCGACCGTAGCACTCGCGCGGTTCCAGGCTGTAGCGCCTAGAACAGCTCGGCCACCCCGGCCGGCTAAACAACTCACAGTTTCCAGTAGTGGATACATGTGTAATATTCAAACTGAGATCCTGTACTGTAGGTAGTTACATTTAAGACGATGCTTCTGTCGAGTATAGAAATGATTCCTATCCCAAGGGCTACACAAATCATTTGACCCGACCTTTCTGTCACCAATGAAATAAGCCCCGGAAAAACCAGTTTTTATGCGTACCCTTGCAGAATATATTAGGTAATGGACGTTGTCGCATGCGTATCGATAACACCATGTATTCACGCAGACAACAAACGCTGTTATATTCGCCGTCCACTCCCCCCCCTTAGATTTCCGGCGTTTGTTTTTATTACCACAGCTTCCCTGCATGCTCAGAGGGAGATCTTGCCCCGCGCTGTTCGCACCGAGAGATCTGGCAGTGCAGTCTAGCCCAGCACACCACTGAGTCTTCGCCTGGCCCCTGCGGTTCTCGTCGCGAGGAAACGCTCCTTGGCTGCCGACGTCTTGACGCCGCCGACGGCGGTGGTCTGCAGCAAACAACGGCGGCACTAATTCACGTCCGCGACAATATATCCAGAAATTAATTTCTGCTCTCGTGTCATTAAGCTCCCAGGCGGAGCGTGAACTCCGGCTTGCAGACGTTTGTTTTGCGGCCAATGGCCGCTGCCGCTGCCCTGGCGCGGAAAGTGCTTGGCCGGGGGGAGGGTGGGGAGGGTTACGGGGTGGGTGGGTTAGGAGGTGGGGTGGGGGGAGGGGGTGACGGCAAGTGGTCGCGGGTAGCAGAGCGGTGTTTATCAGCGGAGAGTTAGAGCGGCGCGCGACAGCACGGGCTACAGCAGTGGCGGCACACACAGCACAGAGCGCGTTGTTTTTTTCCGCCGCCCGCTTCCTTGCAACAATATTTCCTAAAACTCTGCCGGCGGCTGTTACTCCTTCTTCGGGCTCCGCCCCCGCGCGGTCGTAATTTTCACAGCGGGGCGGCGGCGCACCACGACGCCCTCTAATCAAGGCAGATGGCACCGCGACTCAAGCCCCGCCGTGATTAGTTTTAAAAATCCTGATTTATTTCGACCCCATCTATCCCGCCGTTCTGTCTCGCCTGCGGCGGACGTCCGAATGTACGTTCCCTATCTCTCCACCTCTCCTCCTCCACCCCTTCAGTCCCCTCCCTTTTCACCTCGCACGCACCTCCCCTTATCCACTCACTCCCACCACACACTCTACCCCCTCAGGCACATGAAGAGAACTCCGTCAGTCTCGTGTCCTACACCTTTCCTTTCTGTTTCATCACTTACTTCTTTGTGTACCACCCCACATCCCTCCCCCCTCCATACCTACCCTCTTCTCACCACATGAGAGGACACAGGCGTGATTTGAAACTACAAAGCCGATTTGCTGCCGTACAGATCTTCTTTCGCCTTTTCCCCTAGTTCTGCTCTTCCCGCCGTGGGACACCTCCTTTGCTCTCGTAACTCTCGCAAACTTTTCCTTCCGGCCTTCACATTTCTGCCCTCGTTAGGTTAATTCTTCACAACAAAACACCGGCCGGCTGTATTGAATTTTCCCCTTTGTTGCTTGCTCCCTTTTCCGCCGTTACCAGAAACAAATTTTCCAAGCACATTACCGTTTTTATTTCTCGTTCTCACTCCCTCTCCACAGCATCGCCTACTCCAGTATTTACTTCACCCCCACCCCCATCTGCACACGAGTACAGCCCTTTTGCCGTAACAGATTCAGACACGGTTGACGACACAAGGGGATGCTAGGGATCAGTCCTAGGATGACAATTTTCTCGCCTTATCACGCAACCGCCAGAACCCTCGGCACAAACGAAACACTTTGCGATGTATAGGCACCGAAAAGAAATAAATAAACGGAAAGAATAAGGACTACCGACGATTCACACTTCAACAGAGACACAGTGCCGCTGAGATTATTGTTTGCGTGCCCCGACCCCGTTCCGCTATCCGGCAGTCGTCTACCCTCCTTAACCCCGACGCCTTCGCGCTAAAGTAACTTATTAGCTCCGCCGTCGTCGCCGCTGCCGTCTTGGCGCCCCCTCGAGAGCGGAGCCAACAGCGAGTGAATTGCCTGACTGATGTCTGAACAAGCACGTGTTATGTCTGTTTTAGTATCGCTTTGATCTTTCCTTCCGGAGGCGCTCCGCCATTTCACAAAATTGAGTTTCGCCCCCCACCTTGGCACAGGCCCGTTTCACCTCATCTCCGGCGTCATTCTCGGATGCGCCACCGCCAACACCCGCTACGCCAGCGTGGGGCGAGACCAACCCCTCCCGTCCTCGCGCACCCTCCTCCTACATCTCAGAAGCCACCCTGGCCCCCCGCTGAGGGGCTGGCGCTCCCCCTTCCCGTGGCTCGCTGCTTCAATTACGTCTCGGTACACAGAAATAATTGGATTCCTTGCTAATGCACTTGCCACACATATTTAACTAATAACGCACCGGGTGAACTGTGCGGAAGCTTATACCGGAGATGATCGCCGATTTAAAAGCACGGTCGGATCGGGTGGCATCAAACCAGTAGCCTGCTTACACTACTAGGATTTGTTTTCAGTCAGAAATCTTCCCTCCAAACTGCTTCTCATACTTGGCTGTTTGAGTATCCAAAACATCGTCTCTCCCACTATGTGCTTTCCCTTTTTTCGCTGACAAAGGGTAGCACGAACCAGCAGGTCATCAACCTTCCATTAATTTAGGTCATATTTTCATGTAACAAACACTGCTCTAGTACACTTACATCTACACTACTGGCCATTAAAATTACAACACCAAGAAGAAATGCAGATGCAAATATATTACACTAGAACTGACATGTGATTACATTTTCACGCAATTTGGGTGAATAGATCCTGAGAAATCAGTACCCAGAACAATCACCTCTGGCCGTAATAACGGCCTTGATACGCCTGGGCATTGAGTTAAACCGAGCTTGGATGGCGTGTACAGGTACAGCTGCCCACGCAGCTTCAACACGATACCACAGTTCAAGAGTAGTGACTGGCGTATTGTGATGAGCCAGTTGCTCGGCCACCATTGAGCAGACGTTTTCAATTAGTGAGAGATCTGGAGAATGTGCTGGCCAGGGCAGCGGTCGAACATTTTCTGTATGCAGAAAGGCCCGTACAGGACCTGCAACATGCGGTCGTGCATTATCCTGCCGACATGTAGCGTTTCGCAAGGATCGAATGAAAGGTGGATCCACGGGTCGTAACACATCTGAAATGTAACGTCCACTGTTCAAAGTGCCTTCAATGCGAACAAGAGGTGACCGAGACGTGTAACCAGTGGTACCCCATACCATCACGCCGGATGATACACCAGTACGGCGATGACGGATACACGCTTCCAATTTGCGTTCACCGCGATGTCGCCAAACATGGATGCGACCATCATGATGCTGTGAAAAGAAGCTGGATTCATCCGAAAGAATGACGTTTTGCCATTTGTGCACCCAGGTTCGTCGTCGAGTACACCATCGCAGGCGTTCCTGTCTGTGATGCAGCGTCGAGGGTAACCGCAGCCATGGTCTACGAGCTGACAGTCCATGCTGCTGTATACGTCGTCCAACTGTTCGTGCAGATTGTTGTTGTCTTGCAAACGTCCCCATGTGTTGACTCAGGGATCGCGACGTGGTTGCACGATCCGTTATAGCCATGCGGATAAGATGCCTGTCATCTCGACTGCTAGTGATACGGGGTCGTTGGGATCCAGCACGGCGTTCCGTACTACCCTCCTGAACCCACCGATTCCATATTCTGCTAACAGTCATTGGATCTCGACCAACGCGAGCAGCAATGTCAATCGCGATAGTCTACAATCCGACCTTTATGAAAGTCGGAAACGTAATGGTACGCATTTCTCCTACTTACACGAGGCATCGCAACAACTTTTCAGCAAGCAACGCCGGTCAACTGCTGTTTGTGTATGGGAAATCCGTTGGAAACTTTCCTCATGTCAGCACGTTGTAGGTGTCGCCACTGGCGCCAACCTTGTGTGAATGCTCTGAAAAGCTAATCATTTGCATATTACAGCTTCTTCTTCCTGTCGGTTAAATTTCGCGTCTGTAGCACGTCATCTTCGTGGTGTAGCAATTTTAATGGCCAATAGTGTACATCTAAACGATTACTCTCCAATTCGCAATTAACCATCTTACAGCTAATTCTCTACCCTTACACTCTAGGGAAGAAGCAATCAACGCCTTATCTGCATGATAGCAAAGGAGATAGTATCGAAGACAGTGCTGCCAAAGCAGAATTACTAAATACAGTCTTTGGAAATGCCTTCACAAAAGAAGACTAAGTAAATATTCCAGAATTCGAATCGAGAACAGCTGCCAACATGACTAACGTGGAAGTAAGTATCCTCGGAATAGTGAGGCAACTTAAATCACTTAATAAAAGCAAGTCTTCTGGTCCAGACTGTATACCACTTAGGTTCCTTTCCGAGTATGCTGATGCATTAGCTCCATACTTAACAATCATATACAACCGTTCGGTCGACGAAAGATCCGTTCCCAAAGACTGGAAAGTTGCTCAAATGGCTCTGAGCACTATGGGACTTAACAGCTATGGTCATCAGTCCCCTAGAACTTAGAACTACTTAAACCTAACTAACCTAAGGACATCACACAACACCCAGTCATCACGGAAAGTTGCACAGATCACACCAATATTCAAGAAAGGTAGTAGGAGTAATCCACTAAATTACAGGCTCATATCGTTAACGTCGATGTGCAGGAGGATTTTAGAACATATATTGTGTTCGAACATTATGGATTACCTCGAAGAAAACTGTCTGTCGACATACAGTCAACATGGGTTTAGAAAACATCGTTCTTGTGAAACACAACTAGCTCTTTATTCACACGAAGTGTTGAGTGCTGTTGATAAGGGATTTCAGATCGATTCCATATTTCTGGATTTCCGGAAGGCTTTTGACACTGTATGAGGCAAGCGGCTTGTAGTGAAATTGAGTGCTTGTGGAATATCGTCTCAGTTATGTGAGTGGGTTTGTGATTTCCTGTCAGATAGGTCGCAGTTCGTAGTAATTGATGGAAAGGCATTGAGTAAAACAGAAGTGATTTCTGGCGTTACCCAAGGTAGTGTTACAGGCCCTTTGCTCTTCCTTATCTGTATAAGTGATTTGGGAGGCAATCTGAGAAGCCGTCTTAGGTTTTTTGCAGATAAAGCTGTGATTTATCGACTAATAAAGTAATCAGAAGATCAAAACAAATTGAAAAACGATTTAGAAAAGATATCTGAATGGTACGGAAATAGGCAGCTGACCCTAAATAGCGAAAAGTGTGAGGTCATCCACTTGAGTGCTAAAAGGAATCTAAGCTGCGTGCGACACGCGTTCTTGCCGTTCATAACTTGGCGTCTTGTAATGGCGTTAGTGGCGTCTTGTTTTCTTCTTGTGTTAATGGCACCACTGAGTTTGCTATTGTTTGTCCGCCAGTGGCAGCAGCAGCAGTTGTCGGTAGCCAGTACTGTGATACTATCTTTGGTGCCATGGCTAGTATTTCCGGGTCGTGGCGTGCGTGAGGCAGTCGGCTTCATTCCGAGCAGCGAGGAGGTCCGCAGCGTGGAGGCAGGCCAGGACCGCTGGCGGCGTGGAGGCACTGTCAGACCGAGGGGCTGTAGCCGAGGACCGAACCCAGGACGTTTGAAGTTGAGTGAACCTCATCCAGTAGTGCAACCTCTACTGTTTGTGGTCTCACTGTTGTTTGCGTGTTGCTGCTCCCTGGGTCGGTGAGACTAACAGCAACAAGTGGAATCCGTCAGGTTGGCGGAAGCTATTAGCCCCCTTCTACTCCTTGATCTTAGTTTGGATTTAGTATTACTCTTATTAGTGACGCGCAACCAGCGATATTTTCTGTCTTATGGCCGCAAACGCCCCAGTTACCTGCCCTGGAGGTTAGCGTACTTTTCCAGCAGTGAACCTTTCCTCGTCGTCTTGATGCTGTCCGACACAGCGTGTTGCTCGACAGCCTCTTGAATTGTATTGTGCATATGTTTTCAGACGTCTAGTTGATTCTAGTGTTTCCTTCGGCCTTGGCTGTGTTTCTGAAGATGTGGTGCTGTCCGTCTCTTCGCCCTTGCCTAAAAATATTCCATCGTTGTACCGGTGATCGGACGTTAGGCGGATTGGTTAGTCGGTCGGTCGGCGCTTAAGCTACCCCTAGTGTGTGTTGCCATACTGTTACGTGAGTACAGCTATTAGCTGCCTGTCTCACCGCTTACACAACTGTAGTCGCTTTCCTCGGATCACTCCATCTTATTTGGACAAGTTGTCATAATTGTTTAAAATTTACCCTAATGTTTTAACATGTTATTGCCTTCCCCAGTTGTAATTCAGGCCTTCAGCCGTTGAGTACTCTGAAAACTAATTGTGACCTTCTGCCCCTAATAATTTTGAATCCTTTCTTAATCAGGCCTTCAGCCGTTAATTGTTTGTAACATTGCTTATCGCCTTCAGCCGACAAATAATTATCAATCCTGTTTTAATGAGGCCTTCAGTCGTCACTATAACTTGTTACAAGTTATTAAGATTATTAGAAAGGTTTTTAGTATTTTTAAAGTGTAATTGACCACCTTATTTGTAATTCAGGCCTTCAGCCCTTGTGTATTTTGAAATTGCTTGTGGCTTTCAGCCCACGAATAATTTTCAACCATCTTAATCAGGCCTTAGCCGTTGATTGTGTGTAATATTGTTTGTGGCCTTCAGCCGACAATAACTTGCAATTCTTCTAATAAGGCTTTCAGCCGCCAGCGTAGTTAAATCTTTAAAAATGATTGAAAGTTTTGTTTTTTGAAAATAAAGTATGTGTTTTCTGTACAACCAACGGTAACTGTTTAGGCCCCGTCCACACCTTTCCTGCTTTCCCTAAGTCCCACATCTCAGAATCCGTTAAACTTCGGCTACACCGTAAATCAGTCTAATCTAAAGGCCATCAATTCAACTAAATACCTACGTATTACAATTACGAACAACTTAAATTGGAAAGAACACATAGAAAATGTTGTGGGGAAGTCTAGCCAAAGGCTGCGTTTTATTGGCAGGACACTTAGAAAATGTGATAGACCTACTAAGGAGACTGCCTACACTACGCTTGTCCGTCCTCTTTTAGAATACTGCTGCGCGGTGTGGAATCCTTACCAGATAGGGCTGACGGAGTACATCGAAAAAGTTCAAAGAAGGACAGCACGTTTTGTATTATCGCCAAGTATGGGAGAGAGTGTCACAGAAATGATACAGGATTTGGGCTGGACATCATTAAAAGAAAGGCGTTTTTCGTTTCGACGGAATCTTCTCACGAAATTCCCATCACCAACTTTCTCCTCCGAATGCGAAAATATTTTGTTGACACCGACCTACTTAGGGAGAAACGATCACCATGATAAAATGAGGGAAACTAGAGTTCGTACGGAAAGATACATCCATGTAGGTGTAAATGTTGAATTATTTAGCTGACTTTACAGGATTTAGATTTGTGTGATTTATCGTGTAAAAAAAATTTGGCGGATTCCTTTTACTACTCCTGTGGATGACTTCGCACTTTTCATTATTTAGAGTCAACTGTCACAGTTTTCACCATACAGGTATCTTATCTAAATGATTTTGCAATTCTTTAAACATAGCTGCTAAGGTTCAGTGACCGTGTCAGAATTATATTAGAACAAATAAGCCCTCGGTCACAAATAGTAAGTCAAAACTGACCAGGTTTCGACGCAACTATGAGCGTCGTCTTCAGAATTAGACTAACTGTCCTAAAACATATTAAGTATATAATACATTAATAAAATTACAGTTTGTACGGACTGGAAAAAGATGCAGTATTTACAAGTCACATATTAAAAAAGATCTAAGCCGGAAAGGCGACGTCATGAATAGTTGTAAGATGGCTAGCCGCTAAGGGCTGCTCGTACTTTAGTGAACAAGGATTGCTCACAGTAGCGTCGAAACCTGGTCAATTTTGACTTAATATTTGTGACCGAGGGCTTATTTGTTCTAATATAATTTTGCAATTAGTTTTGATCATCTGATGACTTTACAAGACGGGATTCCCGGCCGGGTTGGAGATTTTCTACACTCGTTGACTGGGTGTTGTGCTGTCCTCATCTTCCTTTCATCATCATTGTCATCATCATCACCGACGCCCAAGTCGGCCAATGTGGCATCGCCTGAAATAAGACTGGCAACCCGGCGGCCGAATTTCCCCGGATGGGCCATCCTGACCAACAATGCCACACGATCATGTCATTTCAGTTCGTCAGTAATTACGAAATATGACCTTTCTGACAGGAAATCATAAATCCAGTCACACAACTAAGAC
This sequence comes from Schistocerca americana, assembly GCF_021461395.2. Lineage (NCBI taxonomy): Eukaryota > Metazoa > Arthropoda > Insecta > Orthoptera > Acrididae > Schistocerca > Schistocerca americana. The sequence continues at coordinate 242,951,602 of NC_060119.1, read as the reverse complement.
GATACTACACAGGCACGCAATTTGATTTGTAGTCGCTCGTGGTGAACGATGGTAAAAGCCTTCCCGAAATCAAGAAAGATAGAATCAATTTGACATGCTCTGTAGATAGTACTCTTTACTTCGTGAGAATAAAGAGCTAGTTGTGTTTCACAAGAATGATATTTTCTTAATCCGTTTTGACTCATAATGTTCGAAAACAGTATATGTTCCAAAATCCTACCACAAATCGGCGTTAGTGGTATGAGTCTGTAATTCAGCGGATTACTTTTATTTCCTTTCTTGGGTACTGGTGTCACTTGTACATCAAGACGTTGAACCGCGCGGAGTGGCCGCGTGGTTATAGACGCCATATCACTGATTGCGCCGGCAGCTGTTGCCGAGCGGTTCTAGGCGCTTCAGTCGGGAAACATGCGTCTGCTACGGCCGCAGGCTCGAATTCTGCCTCGGACATGGATGTGTGGGATGTCCTTAGGTTAGTTAGATTTACTTAGTTTTAAGTCTAGGGGACTGATGAACTCCGATGTTAAGTCTCATAGTGCTTAGAGCCATTTGAACCATTTCACTGTCTGCGCGACCCCTCCCGTCGAATGTTCGAGTCCTCCCTCGGGCATGGGTGTGTGTGGTGTTCTTAGAATAAGTTACTTTAAGTAGTGTGTAAGTCTAGGGACCGATGACCTCAGCAGTTTAGTCCCTTAGAAATTCACACAAATCTGATCATTTTGTACAAGCTGTTGCATATATTTGCTAAGCATGGTGATATTGCATCAGCATACTCTGAAAGGAACCTGACTGGTATACATTTTTTATTAAATATGCAATTCCTCCAGCTGTACTTAAGATTTTTTATTCACTTCGCTACTAGTATCGGCGTTGCGTCAACGCCATCTTCAGGCCCGTACACTTTGCTGAAATCAGTTGTGTGTGGCTCAGTCTAGAAGTTCGCGGTGAGGTGGGGTGGAGCAGGTGTTGATCTCACCGCGGACTTCTAGACTGAGCCACACACAACTGATTTCAGCAAAGTGTACGGGCCTGAAGATGGCGTTGGCGCAACGCCGAAACTAGTAGCGAAGTGAAAAAAAAAACATCTTAAGTACAGCTGGAGGAATTGCATATTTAATAAAAAAATTATACCAGCTGAGTCCCACCTTCATCCACTTTAAATATGGATGTGCGAAGATGACTGGTATACAGTCTGGACCAGAGATCTTGCCTTTATTGTTATAAGCTGCTTCGCTACACCAAGGATATCTGCTTTTAAGTTACTGATGTTGACAGTTCTTCTTGATTCGAAATCCGGAATGTTTGCGATGAGCCATTCTAGCGTTTGTAAGAAATCGAGGTTCAAATTTTTACACGTTTTACGAAAGCTTCGAGCAGCGGCGTTTCCGTAACCAGCTAAGATCGCAGACAGAAATCTGCCCAAAACTCGTTCATCATTCTTTTTTCCCTATGTTGCACAACACACATACGACGATTCTTGAAGGTCCTGGAAACTGCTCCACTTCAACATTAGTAAATGTTTATTTACAGCGTACAGTATCTAATGAGCGTCTTGAACGGTTATGGACTGTGTAAGTGGGCTGTTTAGGTTTTTATGTTGGTAACGCCAAGTAGCGCTCTGTATGAAAATCACGACTGTGCTGTGTGCAGTCTGTGGCTGGGGCTGGTTTGCATTGTTGGAATTCGCTATTGTAGTGATGGGCAGTTGGATGTGAACAGCGCGTAGCGTTGCGAAGTTGGAGGTGAGCCGCCAGCCTTGCTAGATGTGGGGAGAGAGAGAGATGACAGAGTTTTGAGAGCGGACGATCTGGACGTGTGTCCGTCAGAAAAAGGAAATTTGTAAGACTGGATGTCAACTGATACATATAGTATGACATTGGAACACTATTAAGGTAAATACATTGTTTGTTCTCTATCAAAAATCTTTCATTTGCTAACTGTGCCTGTCAGTAGTTAGTGCCTTCAGTAGTTAGAATCTTTTATTTAGCTGGCAGTATTGGCGCTCGCTGTATTGCAGTAGGTCGAGTAACGAAGATTTTTGTGAGGTAAGTGATTCATGAAAGGTATAGGTTATTGTTAGTCAGGGCTATCCTTTTGTGGGGATTTTTGAAAGTCAGATTGCGTGGCGCAAAACTATTGTGTGTGAGCTATGTATTGATCAGATTAAGTAAAGAGAGAAATGTCTGAGTACGTTCAGTTTTGCTCAGCTGTTTGAAAATCAAATAAGGAAGAGGTTTATCAGCACAGTCATCTATAATTTTCCAAAGCGAAGGTTTCAACTGTTAGCTAAAATTTCCATGGGTCTCTTTGCCACACATCCACAGCCCATATCACTTCCACGGTTCGCGCGGCTCTCCCTGTCGGAGGTTCGAACCCTCCCTCGGGCATTGGTGTGTGTGTTGCTCTTAGTGTAAGTTAGTTTAAGTTAGATTAAGTTGTGCGAAAGCCTGGGGACCGATGACCTCAGCAGTTTGGTCCCACAGGAACTTACCACAAATTTGCAAATTTATTACTTCCTGTTGGTGCTTCCAAAACAATACCCGTTCGGTGTACACTCTTTCATCAAAGGTATCTGGACACTTATTAGAGGACATTAACACGGAGCATTAACACGGAGTGTGTCCACCCTACGCCTTATCGACGACTAGAACTCTGCTAGGGACACTTTTTCTGTGGAAGAATGGCAGCGCATTCCCCCTCAAGCATAAAAACCATGGAAGGTAGTGATGTTGGGTCCAGGGTTCTCGACGCAATTCAACCTTCTAACACGGCTCAAATGGTGATCCATTAGCCTCATGTCTGGACGCTGGGCAAGACAGTCCATTTCAGGAATGTTACTCTCCACAGACCATTGCCTCACAGATGCTCGATTATGATAGGGTGCAATATCATGCTGAAAGTCATCGTCTCCGAATTGTTGCCCTATTGTACGCAGTACACGAGGCTCTAAAATGAGTTCTTCTGCTTCCGCATTTAACGTTTTCTTAATCGCAATAAGGGACCACACCTTAACTGCGACAAACACTTCTAGAGCGTAACACCAACTCCTCTGTACATCATAGTTGGCACTACAGACGACGGCAGGCAACGTTCCCCAAGCATTCGCCAAACCGAATCGCTTCAATAATATTGGCGTAGGATATAGTGTAATTTACCAATCCAAACCACTCGTTTTCATTCATGCACTGTCCAGTAGCGTCTCACTCTACACCACCTCAGGCGTTGCTCGGCATTGACCACTGAAAGGTGTGGCTTACGATAAGCTGCTCGGCCACTGAACTCCATTCTTCTTACTTGCCCACGCACATTGTTCTGACTGGCCTGCTGGTGGCTCTTTGGAACTCACGTGTCATTTCTTTCGATTGCTTAAAGCGATTTTTACAACCATCCACCACAACGCTCGATGACCCTTATCGACCGATACATGAGGCACGCCTGGTTTTTAGCTGTGACTGTTCCTTCGCATTTGCATTTCACAGTCACATAACCAACAGTCAATTTGGGCAGCTTTAGAAAGGTTGAAATGTCCCTGACGGATTTGTTACTCAGGTGCCATTCAGCGATAAGTCCACGATCAAAGTCACTGTGCTCTTTTGAATGATAGATTCTGCTACTGCTGCCCCTCATCTAACAATACAGTATTCACCGCCTGCTTTCGTACTGGGGTATTGGCTTCTCATGACATCTAGTGGTCAGTTTCACATTTACTTAGGGGTGTCCGGATACCTCTGATCAGGTAGTGTGTATTATCCAAAGTAACTATATCCAGAAATGTACATCTGCATCTACATCTACATGGATACTCTGAAAATCATAGTTCATCGAACCACCTTCACAATAATTGTCTGTTATCCCAATCTCGAACAGCGCGCGGAAGAAACGAACACCTGTATCTTTCCGGGCAAGCTCTGATTTCCCTTATTTTATTATGTTGATCGTCTTTCCCCATTTAGGTCGACGTCAACAAAATATTTTGGGGAGGAGAAAGCTGGTAATTGAAATTTCATGGGAAGATTCCGCCACAAAGAAAAACGCCTTTGTTTTATTGCTGTCCACCCGAAATACTGTATCATGTCAGTGACACTCTGTCCTCTATTTCGCAATAATACAACATTTGCTGCTCTTCTTTGAGTTTTTCGATGTACTCCATTAATTCTCTCTGGTAAGGATCCTATACCACGCAGAAGTACTCCAAAAGAGAACGGGAAAGCGTAATGTAGGCAGCCTCTTTAGTAGATCTGTTACATTTTCTAAGGGTTCTACCAATAAAACGCAGACTTTGTTTTGCCTCCCCCACAATATTTTCTACGTGTTCTTTCCATGTTACTTGTTCGTAATTCTAATTTCTAAGTGTTTAGTTGGATTTACGGCCTTTAAATTTGACTGATTTATCGTGTAATCGAAGTTTAACAGATTCCTTTTACTCATGTGGATGACCGCACGCTTTTCATTATTTAGGGTCAATTGCCAATTTTAGCACCATACAGATATCTTTTCTAAATCCCTTCGCAATTCGTTTTGATCTTCTGATGACACTACTAGACGATAAACGACAGCATCACCTGCAAACAACCTAAGATGGTTGCTCAGATTGTCTGTTAAATCGTTTATATAGATAAGGAATAACACATGGCCTATAACACTACCTTGGGGAACGTCAGAAGTGACTTCTGTTTCATTCGATGACCTTTTGTCAATTACTACGAACTGTGGCCTCCCTGACAAGAAATCACAAATATAGTCGCATAACTGAGACGATATTAAACAAACACACAATTTCACTCAAGCCGCTCATATGGTACAGTGTCAAAAGCCATCTGGAAATCTAGAAATATGGACTCAATTTGAAATCCCTTGTCAATAGCGCTCAACGCCCATCAGCGGCTGCAGCAGTGCCTATCGATATAGTCCTCACGTGTTATCTTTACTGCACTGCTATTACTTCCCGGTTGTGGTCTGTCGTGGAGCCAGTTGGAAAGTGCAGGAGGGGAGTTCGGACCTATCAGTCGAGTTGGAGCAGCAGTGAGGCCTGGATGTCCATGGCTCGCCCGACCGTTGCCGCCACGCATCACTTGAGCCGGGGACGGTGTTCGTGGATCGTCGGTCGGTCGTGCTACTGGACGACGTGATTTAGCTCGCCGATCGTTTATAGGTTGACTGTGTGTGTGTATCGACTCCCGATTTGTCTTCATGATTGCACAGCCACTGCTGAGTGTCGTTCAACTCTTCCTGCAAGTGTCTATCAAACTGTGTGTGTAGTTGGTGTCATGTCCACTGATAACTTGTTTTAAATGTTGTCGGGCACTGACGGTGAGTCGGTCGGTTGGAGCGGATCAGCAAGCAAGTCTCCGCATGGAGCAGTCGGCCGGGCCCGCTGGCGGTTTCTACGCAGTGTCGGAGCGTGTGGGGACTGTTCCGAGTGCTATGAGGTTCGTGGCTCACCGACCCAGGACATGGAAGTTGATTGGTCTGTTCACATTGTCCCCTTGGTTGGTGGTTCGCTGTTGGCGGTATTCCTGGGAGCAACAGAGAGTGTTCGAGTTGGTGAAGATTTAGCCGCCGTGTGGTAGAATTAACTATATTTGTCGGTTTGAAATTCAAGTGCACCAGCGGAATTTTCTGTCTTGTGGCCGTCAGTGTTCCAGTTACCTGCCCTGGTCGCTGACTTAAATTAAGAAAGTGTCCTTTCCTCACCTGTTGTTGTTCTTAAAATGATCGGCCTTCAGCCGCTTTAAAATTTTGGATTCTTACTTATCAAGTCTTACCTCACTTGGGCTTAAATACTATTTAAGGTTAAAGCCTAGAGCCTTATGTCTCAAAAAAATATATTTATAGCAGTTGTATTTAATTTATGGGCCTTCAGCCGTTTTATAATTAAATACGTCTTCTGTCGATAGTCAAGCTTAGAAGTTGCGCTGTAATCCTTGGACAACTAAATAAAGTGTTATGATTGGAGTGTAACTGACAGCCGCTCATTCTGGCCCCCTTCCACAATTCCTACTACTTGTCCTGACCTGCGGGTTTAGCAGGGCGTCTCAGTATGTAACGAGGAGCCTGCAGGGCGCTTAAGGTGTCAGTGCGGGTAAAGAATTTCGTAACAAGATTACACTCCATGCCCTCCAGCACACTCAAGACTATGTACTGTGACTTTATTGGGTAAGCATATTCCGGATATAGCACAGAGTAGCCGATGAAACGCTCCAGCTTAGATACACCATTATAAACTAGAGCGTACTTGCATTGCTCAGACAAAAAACATGTTGAAGGGCTTCCTGTATAGATATTACAGGCAATAACGTACACCTGTCTGAAAATGATAACGAGGAAACTCTCGTGCTTATCTCCAGCATTATCCTACACTGAAAATGCATAAAATATTAATTTAAACAAATGATTTCGTGTCATCCCTCTAGCTACATTTATCAGAAAAATTTTCAGTAGGTATAGAAACTGTAATTTAACAACTTTTCGTGACACAGCTTCTGCTTTTTGAATGGGAATTTCTTAAGGTGTTAAAACTCTCTCTCACTTTTACGTGATAAATACAGTGTGATATCTTTACAAGCTGATTAATTTGAGGGGATATAAGAAAAAACTGATAATTTTTGAAAGGCGACGTAATTCCCTGCCACGAACGCTTCAAGTTGTTTCCACAGATGTTGACCGATGGAAGTTGAAAATGCTTCGAAGTCGAATTGTAAGGGAAACGAAACCGAGGTCCACAGCCAGAACATGGAGCAACCGCCTTCCCTTCCCCTGAGGGCCTCGTCCGTTCTGCAGAGACGTCTACGCAGGTCCAGCGGGGTAGCGCTCGTGCCCGCGCGTATCCAGGTAGCCTTAATCAGAGACAATTTCCCTCGAAGCGCCTTCCAAACCGCTGACTAACCGACCGAGAGGAAACCACGGGTCGCTACTGAATCTTGAGAGTCGCTGCTATCTGCATCTCACACGCCAGAGGTCGTAAGATGACTTTCGTTTCGTTCTGACCCTGATATTGCAGTCTGATTCAGTTCCTTCTGCTGATCTAAGCAGTACGAATGTTTGAACAGATGCCTATTTCGAATTTCGCAAGTTAAATGGAAATAATATCGGAGCTCTCATCAAGGGAAATTTGAAATGCAAAGGCGCGATATTTTTCATTACCCGTTATATGGGATTACGACTTTTTAACCGCTTGAGGATAAGCCAGCAGAATGAGTAAAAGCTGACTAGGAGATTTCTAAGGAAACAAAGATAATTAGTAATTTTTTCTGGAATCTGAATTTATCAATCTGCTGCTCCTTCCGATCGTTAATTCGCTATGTGTACAGCAGTATCTGTCGTAAGAAAAAAACTAATGTGCTCCGTCTTTTTCTTTAATGCGCTCCATTGATCCAAGATGTTAACAGTTTTTGTTGCAAGACATTTTTATGCATTAATCAATGTATTACCCCAACCTTTAGACAATTATTACTTGTAACAGATATAATCTTAAGACTCCTTGCTTTGTAAAGTTTGCTCTCATACAATCACTCTTACTACCCACTCTCTCCGTCTCCCTTTCTCTTTCTCTTCCTCCCCCACTGCCGCCAGCCTTTGATATCTATCTATGAATCCCAACAAAAATTTTACCACTGTAGCCAATATCATAATTGTACTTAAATTCTGTAACACTTCACCTGATTGTATAAACGAGTATGAAGTTCAAGCTATTTAACTTGTCAAAATCGGATTTATATACCGCTTGAAATATTTATTCCAACAAATGTATAAGACACCTCAAAACAACATCTCCAAATCCTTTAAAAATTATTCTGCAATAAAATTGTTAGGACCTATATTCTTTGTACTTTGTGATAATCTTTCCTCTTTTGCTATATGATCCATGTACCTAATAGTTTCCCAGGCCATATTTGCTTACAAAATATGACAGAATACATGTGATGTGTTACTACAGTGAAAGGAACCTGTAACCATTAGAGGTACTTTATTTTGCTTATTTCAGGCTTAGATACAAGTTTAATTTTTTCTAAAAAGAAACCCAAAACCATTCTCTGAAGTAGTGTTTTGTTTCTCCAGTAGACAGTGCTACAAGTTCCTCCAATAAATAGTAACACAACACACACACAAATGTCATACTAACAAATGTAAATCCACATGATGATGGATGTTTAAACCTTTGAAACACGTCATGGAGGTAAATAAACAGTACCTGGTAACGTAAACTTGTTGTTTCATTTAATGTCAATAATAGTCACGGTAAAGCGTAACCTAAAAAGTTCGCATTTAAAATCTGAATCATTTCTTGCAGTGCACTATGTTCTATTGGAAGTTTCTCAGCAGTATCATTCACAGGGGGACGCATGTCTTCTCAAATGAGCTTCTTCCTTGTTGCGTTCCACGGAAGGAATCCATGTGCGACTGCAACGACTCTCATCTTGGATAGTCATGTTTCCATCATTACAGCTTTTCACCCGTTTTCTAACCCTGTTGGTGCCCATGCAGACAACTCCATAGCTACGTTGACGTCGGAGATGAATTCCAATATCATATTTTCCCTCTTTAATAAGGTGTTCAATGACAACGTGCAGCCGACACGAAGTACCGATGTCATTATGGCAGCGCAGCCTTTAGTCACGTGATAGACACCAATGACGTCACAGTGAGACGATATGTAGTGTGAAATGTATAGTGTTGCTCACGGCTTTCAGTATGGTCCTCACACAACATCACAACCTGCAGGCTTAGCTAGCATCTGCGTTTACGACTAAGTACGCATGTCTCGCGGTGTTTCCACTTTTTGTCCAACTCCTATATAACGAAGCCGACCCTGTGGAGAAACAGCTATTTGGCATAGTGTGAAACGTCAGTCGGAAGTTTGGGAAGCCGGAATCCACCTGTCCCGATGACCTTGTTCTTTCAAGACCGTACATGAATAATTAAACTCTTTCGTGCTTGGTGAGCAGTTTGTTTGCTCTCAGAAACGAATAACTACATTTGTCTTGAAGTTTTAGCCATATGCCTCTAACGTTGGTTGTGGATTTCTCTGAAGTGACAAAAGTCATGGATACCTCCTCATATCATACTGGGTTTATTTATTTATTTATACTTTTTAAACTAACAATAATTTAAGAGTGGAATATAAATAAAATTTTGTTTTTTAAGAAGAATATAAAAAGATGATAGGATAGAGGACAGATTTATTAGTGCCATCATCGATTGTAACGGACAGTGAATGCCTCAAAATGGTTTTTTCTAGAGATGGGAAAATTCGTTCATCCTTGGGAAATAGTTCATTGGTGACCGCTCGTTTTTGGGAACCATTCAGTTTTACTCGTTCACCGTTCATTTGTTCTTGGCATACGGTTCTTATGAAAAACTGAAAATTAGTCGCATAGGTGACTGAAGATGGAAGGCGCCAAGAGGGGGCACTTGCTTCCCCTCTGGAATACAGAGTCCTTATTCATTAAAGTATTCTCATACAGTTATAGAAGTAATTTTCATGATTCTGAAAAACCTCTCGCTTAGCCAACTGTAGCGTTATATGGCTAATCGCAGTGAAATAATATATGGTGGTGAACGAAAAACCGGCCCTGAATACAGACTACTCGCCAAATACTCACGACTTGTTGACCGCTACGAGCAGAATAGATAAACATGGAATAATTATGCAGTAAAGAAATAACAAATAAGCTAATGCAAGCAATACCTTCGAAACAACAGATGACGATTGGTAGGCGACAATCAGCAGTCTAGCGCTCGGGGCCGATTTTTCATGCGCCACAACGTACCACTGAAATAATATTGTAGAATTAAAAGGAAGGTCAGCGTTGGCCGTAATATTTATGGTTTATTGATAGCAAAATCGAGATTCAATCACATAATGATAATCTTCGGTGCTGGAAGTTAAAAGCCGGCCGAAGTGGCCGTGCGGTTAAAGGCGCTGCAGTCTGGAACCGCAAGACCGCTACGGTCGCAGGTTCGAATCCTGCCTCGGGCATGAATGTTTGTGATGGCCTTAGGTTAGTTAGGTTTAACTAGTTCTAAGTTCTAGGGGACTAATGACCTCAGCAGTTGAGTCCCATAGTGCTCAGAGCCATTTGAACCATTTTTTGGAAGTTAAAAATTTCACATAGCGATGAGTGAATAAAAACAAAAAAACACAAATACACCTGAGTATAAACCAACTGTTGGAAAGAACATACCTGTGGTGTACGAATTAAACTCATAGGCACTGGTATCAAGTTATCAGTAACCAAAACAGAAGCGATCACAATAAATGAAGCCGCTGTTTACATTCACCTATACAGCAGACCTCCGTGTGACAGGGTCTTGGAACGCCCTCTATGTGGCATGTGTCACGTGAAGACTTAACAATTCTTTATTTGCCAAGAGATTACCACAAAATACTAAAGTGCACTTGCAAATCATTAATGGAATATTTAAATTTTAAAATCGTACATTAAAAAACGCATAGCAAAAGCTTTAATACTTTAAAGAGAACACCGTTTCCTTATACCCAAGTTTTGTTTGTATCATATGATAATTTTTTCTATAAATAATAGGTGTGATAGTGGAGGTACCTACTAAGCTAGCGTATTTTGTACACTTGTCTCTATCCAACACATAATTTAATCTTTGCAACTTGTAACAGTAGTTTTCACTCACGAATGCGCTGAACGATCTCAGCATCCACAATCTGCTTTTAAAACATTCTGCTTTCATATTTACGATTATTTTTTTAAATTTATATAAAGTTTTCACATGTCCCAACAGGATGAATGAAATGTGTGTTTCATCACGTCGTTAAATACGATAGTAAATTGTTAATATGCACCCTTAAAAATTTTTTCTATAACACGTGATGAGTTTCATGGTATTTTGACCTGCTATATTGTGACATACATTGTATAATTATCACTATTTATGTATTTGACTTCTTGGCTCAATGTAATATTTTACATAAATTAAAAACTTTATATCTCTGGCTCCCTACGCCAGATGGCGGTTTCTGTGTTATAACAAATTCTGTTATATTTGATGTCATGTTATTTGTATATTTTTCTTTGCTAATCCTGTAATCTGACACCATATAACTTCACCTGTTGATTTTTATTCTGACACATTTTTTAAGTTGTTTTAAAATAACACGCCAGCGTATGTTGACTAGATGTGCATTTCCCCCCTGTATTTTTTGCTATGTGTTTTTTAATGTACAATTTTAAAATTGAAATATTCAATTAATGATTTGCAAGTCCACTTTGGTATTTTGTGGTAATCTCTTGGCAAATAAAGAATTGTTAAGTCTTCACGTGACACACGCTACATAGAGGGCGTTCCAAGACCGTGTCACACCGAGGTCTGCTGTATAGGTGAATGTAAACAGCGGCTTTAGTTATTGTGATCGCTTCTCAGTTTTGGTTACTGATAACTTGATACCAGTGTCTATGAGTTTAATTTGTACACACAAATATGTTATTTCCAACAGTTGGTTTATACCCAGGTGTATTTGTGGTTTTTTGGTTCAAATGGCTCTGAGCACTATGGGACTCAACTGCTGAGGTCATTAGTCCCCTAGAACTTGGAACTAGTTAAACCTAACTAAGCTAAGGACATCGCAAACATCCATGCCCGAGGCAGGATTCGAACCTGCGACCGTAGCGCTCTTGCGGTTCCAGACTGCAGAGCCTTTAACCGGGTTTTTTGTTTTTATTCACTCATCGCTATGTGAAATTTTTAAATTCCAGCACTGAAGATCACTATGTGATTGAAAATCGATTATGCTATCAATAAACCATCAATATTACGGCCAACGCTGACCTTCCTTTTAATTTAACATATATGGTCGTTGTGCACACAGCACTCCATTGAGTCGCCAGTCAATATTGTAGAAGTTATGGTATTCTCTTTACAAAATGTGAGGGCAGGCACTCGATTGTGGAGCGCGGGTTTCATTCAGTTGTAAGTCGATCTGCCTTCCATAACAATGAATATGCTGTTTTACCTTGGATCAAAAAAAGACGTAAAATGGCCACTCGTGTGTGCCGTGCCGACTTCCTTTTCATGTGTAATAACAAAAAAGTTGCCTTTTTATAAGAATGTCTTCTGCTGTTTATCGAAATAGTGAAGCAAGGTAATATGCCATTTAGTTTCCCGAAACGATGTATGTATTGCATACCACGAAGTTTTTATATAATTTACGTAATTATAAAATACACTTTAATTACCGATCGTGGACGCTGAATGGAATGCGAAAATAACCAAAGTCCAGCGTTGAAAAACTGTTTGAAAGAGATCTAGAATGGGCGTACGCAGAGAACGAAACGAACAACAACTCGAAACTGAACCAACTAGGTGCAGTCGTCAGTGAAACTGCGACCAGTGGCCACGCGAGAAAGGACGAGTCCGGCCGACGGAGACCGAGACCGAGAAGGAGGGGAACGAGACCGAGGCTGGAACGAGATCCACCGTTTCCCGTTCCCGGAAACGATAAGTAAAAAGCCGCGGCAGAAGTGAACTATGAAAGACGGTTCCTTAGAATTCGTTCCTCGCTCCTTCCATTCATCTTGGTGAACCGTTCCTTTGGACCCGTTAGTTCGCGAACGACCCATCTCTAGGTTCTTCTACCTGTTGACCGCCAGTCACAACAGAAAAGTTTTGGTTGGTGGTAGAGAAGTAGTATTACTAATCCTATGTGTTAACTTTAGGTGCTCATCCATGAACAGCATTTGGTGTTTTCATTGGTAGATCAGCAGCACCTAATGCTTATTTACTGTTACATCTTGTCTTACCCTTCTTGTTCCTCTTCAGTGACACTGTTCTCGCTGTCAGTGTGAGTGGAGATTGTTGTTACGTTGCACATAGCCGTGTCGGTTATGTCGTGTCCGCAGGTACTCTCCATGTGTTGTTTCTGAAATCCTGTTTGTTAATGCGTTTAGTTGCGCCCATTGTTCTTCGTCTCTTACTGCTGCATAAATATCTAAGTTCGTTTCTGTGTAGCCTAAGTTTAGCGTATGTCCGTTGTTCGCGTACCGCCAGCAAAGAAACCCAGTGCGTTCAGGGGAACCTTCCTCCCGTATGTGCATGTAGGTGCCTGACACAGACTCAAGCGGTTTAAGTGCGTGGGATAAGGTCCGCGTCCGGTTAAGAAAATGTACCATACCACAGGTGGGATCGATAGGTTTCATTCTCAACCGCTGCCTCGTGTCAGGGAGGAAGTCGTGCAGTCTACGTCCCTTATCACTTACATCCCACTCACTTACATCCCAAGACTTCCTTTTGCCCGGCTTAGTGAACCACTCGACGTGGCATCAACTCAACAACTCATTAGAAGTACCCTCCAGAAAAATTGAGCCATGCTGCCCCTGCAGCTTTCCATAATTGCGAAAGTGCTGTCTCTGCAAGATTTTGTGCACAAACTGACCTCTAGATTATGTCCCATAAATATTCGGAAGGGTTCATGCCGGGCGACCTGGCTCACCAAATCATTCGCCAGAACTGTCCAGAATGTCTTTAAATCATCGCAAACAACTGTGGTCCGGCGACATGGTGTATTGTCATCTATAATGTTCCACTGTTGTTATGGTACATGGAGTCGATGAATGGCTGCAAATGGTCTCCAAATAACCGAACATAACCATTTTCAGTCAATGGCTTGCTTCAAATGGCACTGAGCACTATGGGACTTAGCTTCTGAGGTCATCAGTCCCCTAGAACTAAGAACTACTTAAACCTAACTAACCTAAGGACATCACACACATCCATGCCCGAGACAGGATTCGAACCTGCGACCGTAGTGGTCGCGCGGTTCTAGACTGAAGCGCCTAGAACCGCTCGGCCACTCCAGCCGGCTTTCAGTCAATGATCGGTTCATTTGAACCACAGGACTAAGTCCACTCCATAGAAGCACAGCCCACACCGTTATGGAGCCACGAACTGCTTGCATAATGCCTTGTTCACGGCTTGGGTGCTTGGCTTCTTGGGGTCTGCAACACACTTGAATTCTACCATCAGATCTTACCAGCTGAAACCGGGACTTATCTAACCAGGCCAGTCGTCTAGAGTCCAACCGATACAGTTACGAACAAACGAGAGGCACTGCAGGCGATGTCGTTCTGTTAGCAAAGCCACTCGCGCCAGCCGTTTGTCACCATTGCCCATTACCCTCTAATTTGCCTCACTGTCCTAAGGGATACCTACGTTGTACGTCCCACACTGATTTCTGCGGTTATTTCAAACATTGATGCTTGTCTGTTACCACTGACGACTACGCAAACGCCGCGCCTTTCGATCATCAAGTGAAGGCCATCGGCCACTGGGCTGACTGTGTGAGAGGTAAAGCCTGAAATTCGTTATTCCCGGCACACTCACAACACCGAATTCCCTAACGATTTCCGAATTGGAATGTCCCATGGGTCTAGCTAGCTCCAACTACAATTCCAAGTTCAAAGTGTGTTAATTCCTGTCGCGTGGGCCGGCCGAGCGGTTCTAGGCGCTACAGTCTGGAACCGCGCAACCGTTACGGTCGCAGATTCATATCCTGCCTCGGGCACGGACGTATGTGATGCTCTTAGGTTAGTTAGGTTTAAGTAGTTCTAAGTTCTAGGGGACTGATGACCTCAGAAGTTGTCCCATTGTTCAAATGGTTCAAATGACTCTGAACACTATTCGACTTAACTTCTGAGGTCATCAGTCGCCTAGAACTTAGAACTAATTAAACCTAACTAACCTCAGGACATCACACACATCCATGCCCGAGGCAGAATTCGAACCTGCGACCGGAGCGGTCGCTCGGTTCCAGACTGTAGCGCCTAGAACCGCACGGTCACTCCGGCCGGCTAAGTCCCATAGTGGTCCGAGCCATTTGAACCATTTTGAACCTGTCGCGTGGCCATAATTATGTCGGAAACCTTTTCACATGAATCACTTGAATACGAATGAGACTTGCCTTTTAGACCTTGTGTTCACGATACTACTGCCATCTCTATATATCTACACCGCTGTCCCATAACCTTTGTCAGTCCAGTATGTTTCAAATTTGCACCATTACGATGGTGCTGCCACTCGTACAGGAGCGTGAATCGGACGCGATGGAAGGGTTTGGTTCTGCGCTACTCTGTAGGGTGAAAGAGAAAAATCTCGCGGCGAGGGAAGCGCCAGCCAGCCAGCCAGCGAGGAGGCCTCGCCTGCAGCCGCCAGCCGCCAGCGGCGCGTCCGCCCCCGGGTCGGCCACTTGAAGTATGAGCGCCTCTTGGCATCCGACCCGCTGAGGGTGCAGCGCAGGTACCCGTTGCTTTGGGGCGGTGCCCAGAAGAGCCGCGGCTCCGCCCCCGCACATAACTCTCGGCGCGGCAGCAGCTCAATCTCCGCGCCGCCGCCGCCACTTCGATTGCCTGCCGCCCCCTCCCGTTACGACGCCTCCGCCGGCCTCCTCTGGACGGACGACGCGCGGCCGGCGGCCGGCCACGGCGAGGCGAGGCGAGGTGAGGCGTTGGCCGGCGATTCAATTTGGCGTCCGGCCGCGCTGCTTAATTACGGGCGAGTGCGCAGATTAAGGTGAGCGGCGCGCAGTGCCCGAGATTGTTGTTGACGCGACCTCCCCGGCCGTAACTCTGCGCCGGTGCCAAGTCCGGCGCCTCCTCCGGCTGTCCGACAATTGGCCCCGCCCCCGCCATTCCCCGCCACCCCTCTGGCTGGTTGCCGCCGCCTCTGGAGCTGAAGCTGGAGCCGTCCGCTACGTGACTGGAGAGGCAACGGCCTGCTGCGCCCCGATCGATCTCGCGGCTGTCTGTCTGTCCGTCAACGGCATCGGTTCGGCTCCTCGCTCGTCTGGAGTCCGCAACACTAATTGCTCCACTGAGGCAAGGGGAGTCGCCTCCCGGCGCATCGGGCATCACAGATCTTGGCCTCGCTAGCAGCAGTACAGTGCAAGTACATGAAACCAATGCTTATCAGAGAAAAGCTTCTACAATGGAAAGAGGAATAAGACGTTTCTATACCTCAGCCGGATGAATGTTAAAAATTGGCCAGGTACGAATAGGACACACGCAGTGAGCTATGGTAGAGACAAATAAAAGACAATTGGAAGATGAAAGAAGGATGGCCGGCTGACAGCCGGGGCGGGCTCTGATGAAATAAAAAGCCCAGATCTGATTAGCGGCGGCATCGAGCGCCGGCCGCCCGCCGTGCTTCCTTCCTTTGACGCACGACTCCTTAAAGTGAGTTACCGGGCTATGGGCCCCGTCTCCTTACCCCCCTGCAACAGCACAGGCATCTAATACCGGTAAGCCAATCCATCCGCCTTTGATTTCAGCAATAGAGTTCTGGAATAAACTTCCTTTTCACGTCAGTTAGTCCAGGTCGTATCAGCTCCGAACCTGTAATCACAGATCAGGAATTAATAGTGCTAATCATCTAAGAACGATGGACAATCAGTCAGTCACTCCTAGGCGATACCGTACTAATTCCGTTCAAGTCTACCTCTGCTCCTGGTGATGACATTAATTCAGTGAGGAGGACATTGCACAAGTTTCTTCAGACAATATCCAACTGGAGCCACTCATTGGTGATTAGATCCCGACGAGGTACAAGATTGCGGAGCTGTTGATTGCTACGTTTCACCAGCTGTTCGAAACATTACTTCTCGCTTTTACCAAATGAGTCCAGATTGGACCAACGTGATCTTATTCTTTTCTTGGCTGCTGAAGGACAAACATCGGTAGACATCCATAGGATAATGACGAATGAGACTTTATTCGGAGAATTAGAATGAAAATTGCGACAAGGATTGTCTTAACTCACAAGTTACGCCAACTCAAGTGGGACACTCTCGAGCGCCCCTCCCTATAGTCCTGATTTCTACCCATCCGAGTATCACGCCGTGGGTCCGTTGTAAATGCCAATGAGACAGGTATGGACTTCTGCACGCTGCAGGACAAAGTGTTTTACAAAACGGTTATCTTCAACCTGGTGCGCTAGTGGGACGTTTTCCTCAGTGCTCATGGCGATTTTGCCTCACTGACATACCGTCTCCGGATAGTAAGGTCAAACGGAACCTTTTGATCGCCCCTTATATAAGCGATGTGTATGGGTAGTTAATGGTCATACCTACAAGTTGGAATAGACCAATTAGTCGCTCTGAAGAGAACCGTTGTAGAGACTGTGGTGTCCCCGCATTCCAACCGCGTGCTGATATTGTTGACGCCGTAGAGCTGCTACTGCCACAGCTCTCGTAGTGGAGTTGAGACACGATGCGTGATGACGTAGGTTCCCGTTGGTGAACGGTAGACAGGAATGCGAACTCGTACGATGGATGGTTCTTCAGATTTAAAATTGAATGATTCATTGCCCGGATATGCAGTAGTTGTTAAATCTTATCTCATCCGAATCGTACCCACCACCAATTGCGAGGAAACGTTGTAATTATCAGTCTTCTCGTACGTTTTTGGCTCGTTGCTATGGAGTTGTTGAACCTGTATGAAGCGAGATCCACAGATACTCTTTGATCACGTCTGAGTGAACCTACGCCGTAATGTTAAAAAATGTTCAAATGTTCTCTTTTCAATTAATGAAGTAGGTATTTTGATATTCATATTAAATTGTCCCTGCTGAACAGTGGTTGGTTAAATCACTTAATAATGTAGCCCACGCTTGATATTTCACTTGGAAAGAACAGTTTATTGTTCCTTGGCCAGCCGACCGGAGTGGCCGTGCGGTTCGGGGCGCTACAGTCTGGAACCGAGCGACCGCTACAGTCGCAGGTTCGAATCCTGCCTCGGGCATGGATGTGTGTGATGTCCTTAGGTTAGTTAGGTTTAAGTAGTTCTAAGTTCTCGGGGACTGATGACCTCAGAAGTTAAGTCCCATACTGCTCAGAGCCATTAGCCGGGCAATTCGAGGACCTATAAGGTGTCTATTTGTCAAGTTAGAATCGCATGCGTGCTGCCATTTATACACAGCTATTGTCATCTTGGAAGATCGGGATGTTCATAGCTTAATCTTCACTAATATATAAAGTGGCTTTTTCTCTTTACTAACTACTCTTCCAGTCTGTTGACTAGAGGAAATAACAGGTCCTACAAACTAACTGCTTACTTTGCTTTATTGAAAATTGCAATTACATTGTTTGTTACAATGATTTCCTTCTTTTCTTTACAATTTATATTACATTCGTAACCCGCCACTTAGCAAGTCCCTGAAGGGAACCAGAACCCTTCCACACTGCGAGGAATTCGGTGTGGTTCTACTCTCTAACACAACCACTGCCTATATCACAATTGGATTTAACAAAATTCATCTTCTACTTCTACTCAGAACTCCCATTACACAGTTATAGGTGTTGCACAGGTGACTCAGGACAACAAATTTTGGTAATAAACCCACGTGCAGAAATGCGCCTTTTGGAAGATAAACGACGGAATTCAATACACATTGACAAAAGATGTTGTCTCGTGTTCCGTGACGTCTTGTGTGACGTCATTTCACGTAAACAATCCAATGAGCAGAAGCACATGTACAGCTACTGCAACTGAGTGATCGAGAAAGTCGGTGCATTACAGAATGGTAGAGTACACGTCTTCCGAGTATACCGACATGATGCTCATATATGGTGAAAATGGATGAAATGGTTGATAAGCACAATGCCTTTATCACGAACGATTTCCAGGCCGTGCCTGTGCAACACATGCCATTAAAAAAATGGCTCTGAGCACTGTGGCACTTAACTGCTGAGGTCATCAGACCCCTAGAACTTGTTGTAGTTGTTGTTGTGGTCTTCAGTCCTGAGACTGGTCTTCAGTCCTGAGACTGGTTTGATGCAGCTCTCCAAGCTACTCTATCCTGTGCAAGCTTCTTCATCTCCCAGTACCTACTGCAACCAACATCCTTCTGAATCTGCTTAGTGTATTCATCTCTTGGCCTCCCTCTACGATTTTTACCCTCCACGCTGCCTTCCAATACTAAACTGGTGATCCCTTGATGCCTCAGAACATGTCCTACCAACCGATCCCTTCTTCTAGTCAAGTTGTGCCACAAACTTCTCTTCTCCCCAATCCTATTCAATACTTCCTCATTAGTTATGTGATATACCCATCTAATCTTCAGCATTCTTCTGTAGCACCACATTTCGAAAGCTTCTATTCTCTTCTTGTCCAAAATATTTATCGTCCATGTTTCACTTCCATACATGGCTACACTCCATACAAATACTTTCAGAAACGACTTCCTGACACTTAAATCTATACTCGATGTTAACAAATTTCTCTTCTTCAGAAACGCTTTCCTTGCCATTGCCAGTCTACATTTTATATCCTCTCTACTTCGACCATCATCAGTTATTTTGTTCCCCAAATAGCAAAACTCCTTTACCACTTTAACTGTCTCGTTTCCTAATCTAATTCCCTCAGCATCACCCGACTTAATTCGACTACATTCCATTATCCTCGTTTTGCTTTTGTTAATGTTCATCTTATATCCTCCTTTCAAGACACTATCCATTTCGTTCAACTGCTCTTCCAAGTCCTTCGCTGTCTCTGACAGAATTACAATGTCATCGGCGAACCTCAAAGTTTTTATTTCTTCTCCATGGATTTTAATACCTAATCCGAATTTATCTTTTGATTCCTTCACTTCTTGCTCAATATACAGATTGAATAACATCGGGGAGAGGCTAAAACCCTGTCTCACTCCCTTCCCAACCACTGCTTCCCTTTCATGCCCCTCGACTCTTATAACTGCCATCTGGTTTCTGTACAAATTGTAAATAGCTTTTCGCTCCCTGTATTTCACCCTGCCACCTTCAGATTTTAAAAGAGAGTATTCCAGTCAGCATTGTCAAAAGCTTTCTCTAAGTCTACAAATGCTAGAAACGTAGGTTTGCCTTTCGTTAATCTAGCTTCTAAGATAAGTCGTATGGTCAGTATTGCGTCACGTGTTCCCATATTTCTACGGAATCCAAACTGATCTTCCCCGAGCTCGGCTTCTACTAGTTTTTCCATTCGTCTGTAAATAATTCGGGTTACTATTTTGCAGCTATGACTTATTAAACTGATAGTTCGGTAATTTTCACATCTGTCAACACCTGCTTTCTTTGGGATTGGAATTATTATATTCATCTTGAAGTCTGAGGGTATTTCGCCTGTCTGATACATCTTGCTCACCAGATGGAAGAGTTTTGTGAGGACTGGCTCTCCCAAGGCTGTCAGTAGTTCTAATGGAATGTTTGTTTCGACTCAGGTCTTTCAGTGCTCTGGCAAACTCTTCACGCAGTATCATATCTCCCATTCCATCTTCATCTACATCTTCCATTTCCAAAATATTGTCCTCAACTACATCGCCCTTGTATAGACCCTCTATATACTCCTTCCAGCTTTCTGCTTTCCCTTCTTTGCTTAGAACTGGGTTTCCATCTGAGCTCTTGATATTCATACAAGTGGTTCTCTTTTCTCCAAAGGTCTCTTTAATTTTCCTGTAGGCAGTATCTATCTTACCCCTAGTGAGATAAGCCTCTACATCCTTACATTTGTCCTCTAGCCATCTCTGCTTAGCCATTTTGCACTTCCTGTCGATCTCATTTTTGAGACGTTTGTATTCCTTTTGGCCTGCTTCACTTACAGCATTTTTATATTTTCTCCTTTCATGAATTAAATTCAGTATTTCTTCTGTTACCCAAGAATTTCTACTAGCCCTCGTCTTTTTGCCTACTTGATCCTCTGCTGCCTTCACTACTTCATCCCTCAAAGCTACCCATTCTTCTTCTACTGTATTTCTGTCCCCTATTCTTCTCAATTCTTCCCATATGCTCTCCCTGAAAGTCTCTACAACCTCTGCTTTAGTCAATTTATCCAGGTCCCATCTCCTTAAATTTCCAACTTTTTGCAGTTTCTTCAGTTTTAGTCTACAGTTCATAACCAATAGATTGTGGTCAGAGTCCACATCTGCCCCTGGAAATGTCTTACAATTTAAAACCTGGTTCCTAAATCTCTGTCTTACCATTATATAATCTATCTGAAACCTGTCGGTATCTCCAGGATTCTTCCATTTATACAACCTTCTTTTATGATTCTTGAACCAAGTGTTAGCTATGATTAAGTTGTGCTCTGTGCAAAATTCTACCAGGTGACTTCCTCTTTCGTTTCTTACCCCCAATCCATATTCACCTACTACGTTTCCTTCTCTCCCTTTTCCTACTGACGAATTCCAGTCACCAATGACTATTAAATTTTCGTCTCCCTTAACTATCTGAATAATTTCTTTTACTTCATCATATATCTCTTCAATTTCTTCGTCATCTGCGGAGCTAGTTGGCATACAAACTTGTACTACTGTGGTAGGCGTGGGCTTCGTATCTATCTTGGCCACAATAATGCGTTCACTAAGCTGTTTGTAGTAGCTTACCAGCATTCCTATTTTCCTATTGATTACTAAACCTTCTCCTGCATTACCCCTATTTGATTTTGTGTTTATAACCCTGCAGTCACCTGACCAAAAGTCTTGTTCATCCTGCCACCGAACTTCACTAATTCCCACTATATCTAACTTTAACCTATCCATTTCCCTTTTTAAATTTTATAACCTACCTGCCCGATTAAGGGATCTGACATTCCACGCTCCGATCCGTAGAACGCCAGTTTTCTTTCTCCTGATAATGACATCCTCTTGAGTAGTCCTCGCCCGGAGATCCGAATGGGGAACTATTTTACCTCCGGAATATTTTACCCAAGAGGACGCCATCATCATTTAACCATACAGTAAAGCTGCATGCCCTCGGGAAAAATTACGGCTGTAGTTTCCCCTTGCTTTCAGCCGTTCACAGTACCAGCACAGCAAGGCCGTTTTGGAATTGTTACAAGGCCAGATCAGTCAATCATCGAGACTGTTGCCCCTGCAACTACTGAAAAGGCTGCTGCCCCTCTTCAGGAACCACACGTTTGTCTGGCCTCTCAACAGATACCCCTCCGTTGTGGTAGCACCTACGGTACGGCTATCTGTATCGCTGAGGCACGCAAGCCTCCCCACCAACGGTAAGGTCCATGGTTCATGGGGGGGCCCTAGAACTTAGAAGTACTTAAACCTTACTAACCTAAGGACATCACACACATCCATGTCCGAGGCAGCATTCGAACCTGCGACCGTAACGGTAAATATTGTAAATGGCCTGAACCTACATCCACGCTGTTGAACTACGAAAATTTTTGGAGGGAAGAATAAGAGGTATTAGCGGAATTATAGCTGTGATGGCGGATCATGGCTCGGAAAGAACACAGTTCGCTAAAGGCAATATTCTGGATTGGAGTCCACAGTTCGGTACACAGTTTTAATCTGCCAGGAAGTTTGGCTGTTGAATTTGTCTTACTGAGACTTGCGATCATTTTTTTGAGTCATTTGTCTTCTGACTGGTTTGATGCGGCCCGCCACGAATTACTCTCCTGTACCAGCCTCTTCACCGCAGTGTAGCTCTTGCAACCTACATCTTCAAGTACCTCTAGTACCATGTAAGTCATTCCCTGATGTCTTAACAGATTTCCTGTCATACTGTCTTTTCCCACTGTCAGTGTCCCCCACATATTCCTTTCCTCTCCGATTCTGAGCAGAACCTCCTCATTCCTTAACTTTTTATGTTCAACTTTCGTCTGCAGTACCACATCTGAAATGATTCGATTCTCTTCTGTTCCGGTTTTCCCACAGCTACACTACAATGCTGTGCTCCACACATACATTCTCACAAATTTCTTCCTCAAATTAAGGCCTATGTTTGATACTAGCGTACTTCTATTGCCCAGGAATGCCCTTTTTGCCAGTGCTTGTCTGCTTTTGATGTCCTCCTTGCTTCGTCCGTCATTCATTATTTTGCTGATTAGGTAGCAGAGATCCTGAACTTCATCTACTTAGTGACGATCAATCCTCATATAAAGTTTCTCGCTGTTCTCGTTGATGCTACACTACCGGCCATTGAAATTGCTGCACCAAGCAGAAATGCAGACGATAAACGGGTATTCATTCCACAAGTATATTATACTAGAACGGACACGTGATTACATTTTCACGCAGTTTGGGTGCACAGATCCTGAGAAATCTGTACCCAGAACAACCACCTATGGCCGTAATAACGGCCTTGATACGCCTGGGCATTGAGTCAAACAGAGCTTGGATGGCGTGTACAGGTACAGCTGCTCATGCAGCTTCAACACGATACCACAGTTCATCAAGAGTAGTAACTGGAGTATTGTGACGAGCCGGTTGCTCAACCACCATTGACCAGACGTTCTCAATAGGTGAGAGACCTGGAGAATGTGCTGGTCAGGGCAGAAGTCGAACATTTTCTGTATCCAGAAAGGACCGTACAGGACCTGCAACATGCAGTCGAGCATTATCCTGCTGAAATGTAAGGTTTCGCAGGGTTCGAATTTAGGGTAGAGCCACGGGTCGTCACACATCAGAAATGTAACGTCCACTGTTCAGAGAGCCGTCAATGCAACAGAACCTAGATTCATCCGAAAGAATGTCGTTTTGCCATCCGTGCACCCAGGTTCGTCGTTGAGTACACCATCGCAGGCGCTCCTGTCTGTGATGCAGCGTCAAGTGCAACCGCAGCCATGGTCTCCGGGCTGATAGTCCATGCTGCTGCAAATGTCGTCGAACTGTTGGTGCAGATGGTTATTGTCTTGCAAACGTGACCCCCCCCCCCCCCCCCCCCACCAATCTGTTGACTCAGAGATCGCGACGTGGCTGCACGATCCGTTACAGCCATGCAGATAAGATGCCTGTCATCTCGACTGCTAGTGATACGAGGCCGTTGGAATCTAGCACGGCGTTTCGTATTACCCTCCTGAACCCACCGATTCCATATTCTGCTAGCAGTCATTGGATCTCGGCCAACGCGGGCAGCAATGTCGCGATACCATAAACAACAATCCCGATAGGCTACAATCCGACCTTTATCATAGTCGGAAACGTGATGGTACGCATTTCTCCTCCTTACACGAGGCATCAGAACAACGATTCACCGGGCAACGTCGGTCAACTGCTGTTCGTGTATGAGAAATCGGTTGGAAACTTTCCTCATGGCAGCACGTTGTAGGTGTCGCAACCGGC
Organism: Schistocerca americana; assembly: GCF_021461395.2. Classification (NCBI taxonomy): domain Eukaryota; kingdom Metazoa; phylum Arthropoda; class Insecta; order Orthoptera; family Acrididae; genus Schistocerca; species Schistocerca americana. Next base: position 242,927,533 of record NC_060119.1, on the reverse strand, counting down.
GGCAGCCTTGTGTGATTGCTCTGGAAAGCTAATCATTAGCATATCACAGCTTCTTCTTCCTGTCGGTTAAATTTCGCGTCTGTAGCATGTCATCTTTGTGGTGTAGCAATTATAATGGCCAGTAGTGTACTTCTTATTACTTTCGTCTCTCTTCCATTTACTCTCAGTCCTTATTATGTACTCATTAGACTGTTCATTCCATTGAGCACATCATGTAATTTTTCTTCAGTTTCACTCACAATAGCAATGTCATCAGCAAATAGTATCATTGATATCCTTTCACCTTGAATTTTAATTCCACTCCTGAACTTTTCTTTCATTTACATTTTTCTTTCTTCGATGCATAGATTGAACAGTAGGACAAGAAGACTACATCCCTGTCTTACACCCTTTTTAAATGGAGCACTTCGTTCTTGGTCGTTCACTCATATTACTCCCTCTGGGCTCTTGCACATATTTTTATATTAACCGACTCTCCCTGTAGCTTACCTCTACTTTTCTCAGAATTTCGAACATCTTGCTCCATTCTACATTGCCGAACGCTTTTTCCAGGTCGATAATCCTATGAACGCGTCTTAATTTTCTTCAGTCTTGCTTGCATTATCGACCGCAACGTCAGAATTGCCTCACTGGCGCCTTTATCTATCCTAAGGCGAACTGATAGTCATCTAACGCATTTCGATTCTTCTGTATATTGTTCTTGTAACTTACGATATTGACAACAGAAATTAATATAGTTCCATTCGAAAGAGTGAAGGTGATACTGATATTTTTGTAAGTAATACAGATGCGACAGGAAAGCAGGCGTTGTTTAGTGAGGACTCTGTAACAATTCGTCTGAATGAAAACAGAGTTATGTCACCACGAACAGATCCGGAAATAGATGAAATGATTAGCTTAGCTGAATACTTTTGCATATATTTGACGCTGTGCGATGATGTAAGGCTTAGCTTTGGGTCCTCATATAACTATAAATTAATCGATAACAATTCTGAAAGCGTAAAGTAATATTAAATAAGGACTAACAAGAGAAATTATTCATCGAAAACAAAAATTTGTCGCATTTGTTAGAAATGGGCGGTGACGTTATTAGACGTTGTACAGCGATGTCTACGCCCGAACTTGTAGCCAGTGTTTTGCTCCTTCTCGGAAGAGCTGCGGGCTTCCAGCGCAGACGCATCTGTCTCGAACAGTAGGCAATAAATACTCAGATTTGAGACAGGGTCACATTTCACGAGACATTTGCATAACTGCTGGCGTCGCCGCTTCGGGAGGCACGAGGAGGTGCCTTGAGATGGCGCCAGATTCTGCTCTAGCTTATTGCTGCGGGCTGCTGCGAGCGAACGTAACTCTTTCGTCGGTGTCGAGGTTGCGTCGCCCGGGCTGCCACGTCTGCGTCCATGTCTCTGTCATGCCGGCACCGAGGAGCCGGCTGCACGGTGATAAAACGTGGCACAGCCATAGCTAAGGCGCATAACAGGCGCCAAATTCACATTTTCCGGGGCAGAGTAGGTTTACGTTTAATTTGGGTCCCTCCTCTGCAAAAATATGTGTAAGAGCAGTAGTCAGAAAGGTTTAACTGTCAACTCGAAAAGCTAGGTTACATTATTCATTTTTGTCGCTTATTTCACGGTACACGTCTGCAGTCCTGGTACACAGTGAATTTCTCAGGCCAGAATATCGAAGCACATCGCAAGAGGAGCTGGAATGGGGGACTAATCCAGAATCATCATCCAATGGCGAAATCATCATTACACTTTTTCACTTACAGGTCACATAACCTGTGGAAAAACAATATGTGACTTTAGTGCAGTGGCTTCCATTGCCTTATGCATCCTCGTACGGTTTATCATTGTTGATTCTTTCACCTTTAGGGGCAGTTTCCCACGCCACGGAAAAGAGTGTACCCTTGAAGCTCAGTCCGCTCCTCCGCCCTGCTTGAAAAGGTCGTTGGCAGAATGAGGGTAGCTTATGCCGGAAGTCCGCCATTGCTGCTGACTTTTATTCAAAGTTTAAGTAGCGTCAGGGTTCGAACCAGAGACCGAAGACGTTCTGATCACTAGTAAAAGACGCTACCCCTAGACCATGCGTGAGACAGAATGAAAAAAAAATTAACTCGGCCAAGTTTCGATCCTGTGACATGTAGGTGCCTTGCCAAATGATCTACGACTTTCTTTTTTTGCCTGACTATCTATTTATCTAACTAAATTTAATCTTACAAAATTTCAAACACATATCAAAGTGACGCCTGCTTGGCAATGTCAATTTTACCCTACCATAAAAAAATGAACTATCCTTCTTCAAGCGTTGCCCCTAATTATTCCTAAAGAAAGTACTAAGGCCATAGGATCCTAGGTGCTACAACGTTTTTAGTTTTAATTTTTTTATTTTATTTATTTATTATTATTTTTAATCACGTGCTGATAATTAGTGAGCCGGCCGAAGTGGCCGTGCGGTTAAAGGCGCTGCAGTCTGGAACCACAAGACCGCTACGGTCGCAGGTTCGAATGGGCATGGATGTTTGTGATGTCCTTAGGTTAGTTAGGTTTAACTAGTTCTGAGTTCTAGGGGACTAATGACCTCAGCAGTTGAGTCCCACAGTGCTCAGAGCCATTTGAACCATTTGATAATTAGTGAATGTGTACAAATAAAATCTTATAAAACATAACTTAAGCTAAAATGTTTTTCAGAGCATAAACAGAAATAACATTTGTATGTTACTTCTGCTACTTAAGCTAAAAGAATCTTGCTTCAGGAAATGGTGCAACTGGATTTTTTTGAGCCACAGCCATTGGCGTTTTCCGTCTACAACAATGCCGTGTAAAAATATTTACAACAGACTTATTTTCTTTGCTAATATCTCAATGAATGAAGCTTTCCATGTACCAGCCTTTCTCTTTCCTTCCTCACTGCCAATAATTGAGGAAATGGTGTCTGCCGGACGGAGTGACCGAGCGGTTCTAGGCGCTACGGTCAGGAACTGAGCGACAGCTACGGTCGCAGGTTCGAATCCTGCCTCGGGCGTGGATGTGTGTGATGTCCTTAGGTTAGTTAGGATTAAGTAGTTCTAAGTTCTAGGGGACTGATGACCTCAGAAGTTAAGTCCCATAGTGCTCAGAGCCTTTTGAACCATTTGAAATGGTGTCTTGAATGTAATGATGTGTGAAAATTCAAACCGTGCCTAGAACTCCGCAGTTGTGGGGAGTGGGGACAGCTTCACTAAAAAATTGCGTAAATAATTTGCGAAGAGCGTACGGTATCTCGGTGTGCTTTTGAGGGCGTTGCAGGTGTCATTAATAAACATGTTCGACCTTCTCCCCTTCATCGAAGACGTAGACGACAGTCATTCCCTCTAACCATGTAAGCGCATGACATTTTGCGAGGGAAATTAATAGTCATCCGGGAAAAGGAAGGTGCGAGGACCAGTCACGTCACGTGTGACGTGAAGGTAACAAGCCAAGACTTTCTGTGTCAGTCGCCAAAAGCCGGACGACGACAAACGCGTGAAACAATGTTCATCGGTGTCCAGGAGGTGTTAGTCAAAACGGGGAGTCCGTTACTCCGACAGCGTGGAGCTCATGTCTCGGCGTATCTTTTTCGTTGGTGATTTGATACCCTGAGGTGCGCACGATGGTGGGCAGAAAATTATGATGCATCTGTTTCCACACTCTTGGCCAAATGAAGAGTCGAGAATTTGGTTTCTACCTCGTTACGGGGAACCATCCGCAGAAGGGTGGTTCAAAATGGTTGAAATGGCTCTGAGCACTATGGGACTTAACTGCTGTGGCCATCAGTCCCATAGAACTTAGAACTACTTAAACCTAACTAACCTAAGGACATCACACACATCCATGCCCGAGGCAGGATTCGAACCTGCAGAAGGGTGGTATAAATTTCTTTTGGATTAGGCGGGGCATTGATATTCGAGGTCACATAGCTTTATTCGAGAGTGAATGTTGATACCTGTGACAGCTGCATTGCGACGACCGCCACTGACACTGGTGGGCCGTGAGAGAGTGGCATGAGAACCTCCAACAAACGACCTGTGAGGTAGGTGTGCTAATAAAGATGGCAGCTGCCCGTGCCCAGAAGTTAACCAATCCCAGTCACCCACCGGGCAAAGGGAGGGTGAAAGTGTCATAGAATACGTTAAATAAGTGTCTTAGGGACAGGGAAACAACCGAAAACCGCCTCATGTCTGTAACCTATCACCTTCTGTAGTGGGAGGACCCCCGGCCGGGGTGGCCGAGCGGTTCTAGGCGCTACAGTTTGGAACCAGGCGACCACTACGGTCACAGGTTCGAATCCTGCCTCGGGCATGGATGTGTGTGTTGTCCTTACGTTAGTTAGGTTTAAATAGTACTAAGTTCTTGGGGACTGATGACCTCAGAAGTTAAGTCCCATAGTACTCAGAGCCATTTGAATCATTTTGAGTGGGAGGACCTGTGCCATATGTCGGAGTTCAGGTATTTTTGACACTGCAATAGGTTCAAGTCCCAGAGCAGGTTCTGGTGCACCATCAAATATAAGATGTATAGCAACCGTTGATAGTTTGACACCTCTCTTTCGTGCACACCCTTTGTAAACGTTACTGTGAAGTAGCTCAGTTCCGTAATTAGTGCAAGGAGGGCGAAAGTTACCATCCCGAGACCGAGACCGGTACCCAAAGCCGTAGACTTGCAGATGTTCAGAAGACTGCCCACAGCCTTTCCATATAACTCTGCGCACTTCATCAGTGGAACGAACCAGCAGTAGCAGGTCGTCAGCGTATGCCCTGTAGCGGAGGGTGATGTTTAGCAGGGTCACGCCAAACTGAGTGGTTAAGACCCCCGAGAAGTGGCTCGAGCGCGATTGTATAAAGATAGGTAGAAAGGGAACAAAATTCTCATAGAGACCTCTAAATGTGTATTGGGCCCACAATCCGTCCGTTTAATTGGACCTGAGAGATGGCTGCTGCAAAAAGGTGTCGCAGGATGTCAGTGGCGTCGGGGGAAATTCCATTTCGTCCATCGGCCTAGCAAAGATCCATTCGATCGCCTCTTTCAAGTGGCAAGCTGAGGCGATCGCTATACAGTCCTGGCAGTCGCCAAGGGCCTTTTTTATGTTGACATCTCCCCCTACCGCTTCTCTTCCGGGCAAGGATCATCGGCATTTTCGTCTTAACGCGGCCTACTAAAACATTGGCGAAGATCCCGTATTCAGCCCTCACAATACTGAAGCCGATAGTCGCTGACCAACTGCCCTTTTACTGGCTTTTGTACCAATAGAAGAAGTCCTTTGACTAAAGTTAGAGGTACAGTGCAGTCTGGGGACATGAGTTTTCGGAACATTGTAACCCAGCAAGGCATCATAAAGTCGTGGAAGCTCTGGTAATCTATCGGGCCCTGGAGACTTATTGACCGCTTGGTTGGCCCCACTTCTTCAGATGAGACTTATTCCGTTAATAGTGTAAGGTGTCAGGCAAATCCAACACCTTCCATGAAACCCTCACATGATAAGCAAATCCAGTAGTATGTCACATAGCTCCGAATAAATCGTGACATTAATTAACCAAAGTAATACGAGTAACGAGTGAGCAAATGGAATACCACAGACTAACACAAGAATGCCTAAATGCATGTCATACCTTCCCAGCGTGAGACAGACGCAGTTCCGAGGGGAGAAACGAGAACAGAAGCCGAGAGCAGAACCGTGTTAAGCTAGAAGGCCCTAGGATAAGGGACGGACACCCACGTTGCCAGCTAACCGACAGGACCACCCCCCCAGCCCATGTTAAAAGCTAGAGCCCTCCAGAAGAATAGTATAGATCTTACGATAACACTAAAAGGGCCACACCAGCCGCAAGTTTTAGCGTGAGACTTTTTCGCGTCTCTGTTACGTGGCAAACGTTAAAAACATTGCCCCACCACGAAAAGTAACCAACAGGACCACCCCCCCCCAGCCCATGTTAAAAGATAGAGCCCTCCAGAAGAACAGTATAGATCTTACGATAACACTAAAAGGGCCACACCAGCTGCAAGTTTTAGCGTGAGACTTTTTCGCGTCTCTGTTACGTTGCAAACTTTAAAAACATTGCCCCACCAGGAAAAGTATAACGTTTCTCATTGGATAGACAAAATTTTTGTAGGCAGAGCTTAAGGTTAACATTGAGACCCTGATTGGTCAGATGAAAACACAGCCAGATAGTTTTTTTAAACCAACTTCGGTAAATGGTAGCAAGGAGAAGTTAGGAGAGAGTTGCTTCCGAGACGGCGAGGTGAGTGGAGCTGTGCTGTTCGCCGCCTCCTGTCGAACACCGACAAGGTAATGAACGCACGCGATGCCGCATTTTTGAGCGCATAAGGCTTCACTCAGAACTGCAGAAGATTCATCTGTTACATCCCCTTTTTACGTAATACTAGTGTCGATCGTCAATTGAAGCTCATGGTATTCACATTTGCTACGTAAGTTAAAATCTGAAACGCGATGATTTTTCTGTTATATAATTATTGAGAAGCCACATCAGCCACTGTAATTTACGACTAGTTAGATAAGTAATTAAAGATAATTGAGGGTCACTGTAGACCATTTTGATAGTTTTCTCTTTTATGAAACTTAATTTAAAGCTAGATTATAGATGCGATATGGCATAGGTCATCCTTCGATCCATTGTAGAACTTGGAAACCCACTCAGGGAATATTCGTTCACATTTTTGTTGAATGCAGTTGGTTTTTATCATCTTGTACTATAATATTTACTTTTATCAATAGTGCAATTTATAAACAATGTTTTGTGAGTAGAATAAAATTTCCAATGGTAAACTTAACTGCTTTTTCGACGTTATTTTGCCAGCTAACTAAAAATAGGAAAGCCTTGAACCCCTTCCACTAAATTTAGTTAGTATTAAGATTCTTTTACAGGGAGTGCAGTGGAGCTGACGCTGAAATCATTAAGTATTTGGTTGTATCATCCCTAGTCTCACTGAACTCTTCTGAACTCTACATGTCATGTGTGGTCTGGCGTCTCCTTACCAGCAACAGGTCCAAGGTTCAAACTAGTCAATTCCCTGAAAAACAGGGAGACACGACTTAGAACAAACAGACACCACGCAGAATGTTAGAATAGCATCCCAGCTACCGTGTCGATACTGCACGTCACCTACTGTGACACTTCTGCAATGGCTTCTACGGTCCTTTCCTGGTAAAGATGACGAAATAGGTCCTCCATGGTTTTCACAGTGGTTGCTTGGGTCGTACGCCCGTAGCGATTGTCTGCGTCGTGAGGCGTGTGATTAACCGTCGGCGATGTCGGCGCATGTCCGCCGCAGTTTGGTGCACCGCGTACTAAAAGTCTAGGATCTGTCGATTCCACGCAACCATGTCTTTACCAAACTGCATTAGTGTCTTGCAGACTGCCAGTTTGGCGCAGAGTAGTCACCATGGCAAAGTCGATGGGTATCAGACAAATGATGGGCGGAAGGACTGCCTGAGGATTCAGAAAAAAAGTCAAAAGAGCCTTCGGTCAACTTAAAAGCAAGGGTGGTAACATTAAAAGTGCAACGGAAATTTCGTGTTACATGAAATTGTAATACTGGCGAAACATATGGCCCCAGGATGCCAATATCGATTATTTATGATAGGTGCATATAGAGCCTGAAGATGGCATAATGCATTGCCGAAACAGATAGCGAAGATAAAATAAAAGAACCTCTCAATTGCACGGCTGTTTGGCGAATTCCATTGTTAACTGCTCGCTGAATGTCAGCTGATTCTGACGAATTATTTTACGGCCAATCTAAACTCAGACTTGTTCGATGAACACAGCTTGAATATTGACTCGGCTGATGGCAGTGCATTTTGCACATCAGCGGTAGACTCCTTGTGCTCACTGCAGTCTCAGGCGTTTGTGAACAATGGAATCCGACATATCTGTCTGCGTATAACCAGTTCAGCACAGCGAAGAGTCTCGAACCGTCGGCGCTGAGAGCTTCATATCCGTTGCAGAGCTCCAGCCTCAATCCAACACCATGAACGAAGTTATACAAGCCAAAAGAGTGAAACATACAAGATGGCGGTCCTTGCATACATTGCATGGTCCAGTTCTCGAACATCGCTGCGTACGACCCTCTTTTATCTGCACACGGATCTCTGTCATGGCAGCGTATCACGATCAGCTCTAAATGTTATGGTATGACGGGCACCGAATTTTGAGCGGCACTGGAGCTCATTTCCACGTTGGTATTGAGCTCTTTGACATCGAAAAAGGAAAATAAATGAGGACTTAACATTCAGTAGAAGACGAGGTGACTAGAGACGGAGCACAAGTTCCGACTAGGGAAAGAATTCGACCTTGCCCATTTGAAGGAACCACACTGAAATTCACGAGAAACGATTTCCTTAAATCAGGGAAAATCTACATCAGGATGACCGTACAGGGATTCGAACCGTCGTCCTCTCTAATATGACTCCAGGTTTCTAAACCATTACGCCACCTGCTCGATTTGCCCTCTAAGAGAAATAATGAAACTTTTCACTTGGTTTGACGACTTTTCGTCGAATGAACTTGGCGTACTTGCTACCTTCTTGTCCACGAAAGTGAGGGTGTGGCAAGTCCGGTGTATCTGGAACTTATATAAACATCATGTGGCTCCATGGGTTAGAAGGTAAGTGTCACACTACAGATCTAAATTTTCGCCCCTCAATCCTCACTTCCGCAGTTATTTTCTAGAAGTTTTCATTTCTTTCACCGCTGACTATGATTTATATATGTGAAATATGTCAATATGACAATGTTTCGGATCCCACATTAAATTGCAGGCCACCCTAAATTTTCTGGGTAGGCCAGAGGGAGGAGAAAGGGCATACCACTTGCAATAGCATCATGCCTAGTAAGGCATTACAGTGTTCAATCCAATCTTCTGCTAATGGAACGCTTCACTACTAGGGGAGTATTTGGCATTGTCCAAGTATGTATTTAATCCAGTCTTCTATTAGTCCATCTCCTCCATACCAACTCTCTAGCCTCATCCTCTAACTCGTACCCCGTGTCCATCTTCTCCTACTCCTCTCTCTCTCTCTCTCTCTCTCTCTCTCTCTCTCTCTCTCTCTCTCCATCTGCTCCTCCACCTCTGTCCATCTGCTCCTTCCCCCTCTGTCCAATTCCTCCTCTCCTCTGTAATCCATCTCCTCCTTTCCCTCTCTCTGTCCACCTCCTCCTACCTCCTCTTTCAATCCATTTCTTCCTCATCCCTCTGTCCATCTCCTCACCTCTTTGCCTATATCTCTTGTTCCTCTCCGTCCTCCTCTTTCCTTTCGCTGCCCTTCTCATCCACTCCCGTTTCTCTGTCTGTCCCCCTCACCCATCTCTCTCCATCTCCTCCTCCTCGTATCTATGCCTATCTCCTCCTTCCCCCTCCTGTCTGTCCAGCTCCTATTCCCCCGTTCTCTCTCCACGTTATCACGTTCACCACACTAGGAAGCTGATGATTCTCAACGCTATAGTTTTTCTTTCCAAATAGCAGGTAATATGTGTGCCAAATTTGATTGAAACCATTCTATGAATTTAAGATGAGTTTTTCACTCATGGCTTTGCCTGCATACGCACATGTCAAATATATTTCATATATATTTATTTAATACGTATTTGCACACATATTTCACGTGTATCTCTTGCAACTTCCACAATGCAGTTTCACTACCACGGCTAACTGTTTATAAAATCTTTTCTCCTGAACTATGTTTTCTACGACGACATAATTTTGCAGGTACATTCAGCATTATATGTCGTTACTGTCAGCGAAATTGGTTATGAATGAAGTTGGTAATAACAAAGTAATAAATTAAAACGTCATGAATGATAGGGCGGATTTTCACGCATCTCAGTGTTTCACACAATACCCCCTGAACTGTGTGTCATATAGTGACACATTTTTGTAGGTACATTCAGCGACAAATATCAGATATGGATACTGTCTGCGAAAAGTGGTGCGAGTTACAAACGGTTCAAATGGCTCTGAGCACTATGGGACTTAACTTGTAAGGTCATCAGTCCCCTAGAACTTAGAACTACTTAAATCTAACAAACCTAAGGACATCACACACATCCATGCCCGAGGCAGTATTCGAACCTGCGATCGTAACGGTCGCGCGGTTCCAGACTGTAGCGCCTAGAACCGCTTGGCACACCCCGGCCGGCGAATAGAGTTAGTAGCATGGAAGTAATAAATTAAACGTCATGCATGATGCTTTAATTTTTCACGCATCTCAGTGTTAATGACGTTGTATCTCCTGAATTAAAAGTCGTACCGTGATGTAGTTTTTCTGGTACATTCAATGGTGTGTGTGAACACTGTCTGCAAAATGTGTCACGAATACAGTTAGTAGTAAAGAAGTAATAAATTAGAATGTCATGCTTCATGCTACAGTTTTACTACATCAACAGCGAAAATGTAGTAAGCGATAAACATTTTTCCTTTCATCATTTTGTGTGGAAAGTCAGCGAAAAAAGTTTCTTAAAAGTGTGAAATTATGTGTAAAGTTTGTTGCAAGTCTCTAAGTGCTCTCAGTCTCAAATATTGGGTGACAAAATTATGAGTATTCACGCCACGTAGGCGACATTGCTTTTACACCTCCATATCGCCTCTTTGATAGTTGGGAGGATCTTACCCCCACACTCCCACAGCGATTCTTTCCAGATAGTAAGTGATATGTGCTCGAAGTATACTTGAAATCGGTAGAGTGGTTTAGGAGCAGATTCGTAAAACACACATAGATATAACATCAGTAATATATATATATATATATATATATATATATATATATATATATATATATACTGGTGTTATATTAATGTACGTACGTATTGTATGATTTTTGACTAGTCTGAACGATTCTTTGAGGACGCTCCAATTTATACCAATGTCAACCTACTTTGGCCACGAAGGCTTGACAATTTCGCAGCTCTGGTTCATGAAATATCAATAAATAAATAAAAAATCTCCTTCTTCAACTCCCCTTCAAGGCTTAGGCAGTACCCCTGTTTCATCTTCAAATACGAATAAGTAACTCCATCTCTGTCTCGGCCGTCCTACATCTCTCCTTCCTGAGAGCTTATAGTTGTTTACAACGACTGGAATTCTATCTTCATCCATCCACTTGAGCTGTTGTCGCCAGGCCCGTATCTCGTGGTCGTGCGGTAGCGTTCTCGCTTCCCACGCCCGGGTTCCCGGGTTCGATTCCCGGCGGGGTCAGGGATTTTCTCTGCCTCGTGATGGCTGGGTGTTGTGTGCTGTCCTTAGGTTAGTTAGGTTTAAGTAGTTCTAAGTTCTAGGGGACTGATGACCATAGATGTTAAGTCCCATAGTGCTCAGAGCCATTTGTTGTCGCCAGTATAGCATGTGTTCTTCAGTTTTCTCATTTAAGCGACAAATTCTAATTCTGCCTGGATGTTATTATTTTTTACGTACTCCCTCCTTCAAGAGCCTTTGACAGTTCTCAAAAATCTCATTCCTGTTAAATGCATGTCATTTTTATCTCTTTTTCTTCTGTTCGAGGATTGGCTGCCACAAAGTAACATAAGCACTGCCATTGCTTTACACGGTTTCAGTTTTGTAGTGTTATTAAATACATAAATACAAATAATTTTTTAAAAAAAAGCTGTATGCTTTGAAATTAGCCACCAAAATCTTGTTGCTGGTTTCGGTGAACTCTCTTGTAATACCAAAACAATAGTGTTTCCTTGTAGTATTATTCTGAGATATCCTCCTGGTACATCTCTGTACCTAATTCTGTTCATGGGATATTCTCTGGGTACATTTCTGTTCCTAATGCTATTCCTAGTAATAATCTAAAAAATAGAGTTCAGTATCTCACGTACATACCACTATCACTTCTCAAGCACCACAGAAGAACTTCCTCTTTCTTGGTAGGAAATTTATCTCAACGTAGCCAGAAGAAAATACCCGAAAAGTTCCGAGAGATCCACTGTCCGTGAGCTGAGGTACAGTCGGAAGAGGGAACCGAAGGGCAACGTTGCTCATCGGTAATCTATGGGGCGATGACTAATGAAATATAGCTCTAACTAGAGAAGACAATAAATATGGGATGGCTTCTTTAGTCAGCGGGCGTGAACGAAAACAAATTAATCACGGCTATCGGGGGCGGTGCTATCCATCGCGAGCGACGCTGCCACCCCCGCCTGCACTCCCTCATCCCCCACGCCCGAAACTCAGCGCCGTGCGCATCATAATAAAGTAGTCGCCGCCGACGACTCGAATTAGAATTGACGCGTCTCAGGACGCGGCTCCCACAGAACACAGCCCGAAGAAAGTTCCGCAAGGTCTGTCCAACTGTCGTAAATCTGAAGAACTGTGAGCACCAGAATCTCATAGTGATGAAGTTCAAAACACCTATTTGTCTTCTAGTTGAAGAACGCCGCTGGAGCTACTGAGCTTACTGATTATGAGAGTGTGAGAAGGCTGTGATTGTATATTAGACTGCATTTTACTATTGCCATCAGTAACGCAGAATGTTTTTATTCTATTTCCCCCACGTTAAGAATAGTGCTGCGCAGACTGTTGTAAATAATTTTGCCGGCTGCAGTGGTCTGGCGGTTCTAGGCGCTCAGTCCGAAGCCGCGCGACTGTTACGGTCGCAGGTTCGAATCCTGCCTCGGGCATGGATGTGTGTGATGTCCTTAGGTTAGTTAGGTTTAAGTAGTTCTAAGTTCTAGGGGACTGATGACCATAGATGTTGAGTCCCATAGTGCTCAGAGCCATTTGAATTTGTAAATAATTTTATATCTGAAGATCAGATTGTCAGACTGGTAGTAAATGAATAATTTTTAAAAACAACTAGGCATGGCGTGTTTTCAAATTTTATCTTCTGCGAATATGCACGAACTCTGCAACAGCACCACACAAAATATACATTTTTTAGGAGTTGACAGAAAGATCAGAGATATTGCCCAGGAAAATGTATCAGGGACCATCTCAAAAGTGAAACTCATTGGATAAATTCAAATTCATTTGAAATTCACAAAGGAGTCTTACAAGAAGACGGTTTATCGCTACTCTTGATGAACATCATTCTAAAAGAAAACAATCACAGAAGACGAAAAGCACGTCAAAGCTATCGAAATTGGAAAAGAGGAATGAAAAAAGAGTCACTGTGAAAGGCTTGGCTTTTGCAGATGACCTGGCTGTATTAATTAACAGCGAACACAAAGCCAAACTAGTGCTAGGTAACCTGGCTGAAATGTTCTGTGAAACCGGACTCCAAATTTCCTATGAAAAACCTCACCATACGGACACTCAATCAACAGGAAAACTCCCACTGAAAATACAGTAGGAAAAAATGTCACAGGTCACTCATTTTAAATGCTTAGGGGAATTCTATCCATCCCACTGGCCTCAACATAAACTCAGAAAGAATGATGAATGTGCAAAAGACGTACAGACTGACATGGAATCACTACAACAACAGAGCAATATCTTGTGTGTGTGAATTCCTAATGGACGAAACTGCTGAGGTCATCGGTCCCTAGACTTATGCACTACTTGAACTAACTTATGCCAAGAACAACACAAACACCTGTGCCCGAGGAAGGACTCGAATCTACGGCGGGAGGGGCCGCGCGATCCGCGGCGTGGCGCTTTAAACACGCGGTTACTCCGCGTGGCAGCAATGTCTTGTAAATCAAAACTATGACAGTGCAACATGGTTGTTTTATCACAAGCCCTGTATGCGGCATGAACCGGAGTAACTACAGGGATCATAAAAAATCTGATATCGAGAAAGAAGAATGAAAATTCACAGAAAAATCTGCGGTGCAGTTCTCCGAGACGGAAACTGTATCACACGACCAACGTAGGAACCCTACGATAACCCAGACAACATCAAGGATAAATTTAGGGAAAGACACCTGCAGATCAACGGACCTCTGTGTAGGATGGATGAAAACAGACTCATTAAGAAATTTTTTTAACATAGTTAATGCAAGCACATTAAAAACCAGTTGGAGGAAAGAAACAGGAAAACACTTGGGATGATTAAAAATTTTAGAAGAAATTAACGTCTAAGTTTAATTCAGAATAAAAATCAGAAAAAAGAAAATTGAGTATGTCTAAAAAAAGGAACAAGAAGAAAAAGTGGACAGACAAAAGGAAGGAAAAAACATTTTGAATTACTGAATTGCTTTTGAGAAGGAAGGAAAAGAAGAAGAAGAAGTGAAACGATGTTTCTCTGAATTTCACACACTCCCCCAAAGGGAAATAATCGTGAATAAAGGGTAAAAGATCACATGAAGGGTAAAAGCTTTTGTCAAGCTGCGCGGTTAGTTTGGCGGATTGCCAAATGAAACGGCCTGGGTTCGATTCCCAGCCAGGTCGGAAATTTTCTCCGCCAAGGGCCTGAGTGTTGTGTTGCCCTCACATTCGTACCGTAATGACTGACATTCCACTGCTGAGATGGCTTTATGGGCACATCGCGAAAGCCAGTAAGTTAAAGAAAAGAAATTTTTAGAACCAAAACGTTCGCTGAGATTTTTCAGCGACATTAGGTGTATAATATTCTTCGGCCTTGAGACAACGAGGTTTCACCGAATTAGCGGACATTGATGTCCATGTGCCCTGCATAGCTACTAGCTAGCTACCCCAGTAAACTAACAGAGTGACTTTCAACAGTGGAACCTGAAGTGAGTGTTTCCAAGCAGATAAAGATGTTTAGAAGCGAATTTGATTTTGCTGGGCCAGCTCTGTACTATCTCCTATGTGAGCATGTATAAAAGCTGCAAGGTACATTACTTTTATATACCCGAGGATGAGGGAAAACTCAAAACTACCATGCTGGTTCATAACAGACGACGACAAAAAAGTTAGAATGAACTCGTTCATCCCACATTTGTCAGTTTAATTTCTGAATTAACTCGACAACAACAATATAAAAATAATGTAGCTTCAAGCCCACTGTAAACCTTTGGATCTGACGCCATTTAGGATGGTTTCGCTGTTGGTTTCACTCACGGAGGATCTTACCTGGCTTCACGAAGTGCATTTCGTAGCACACCCTCCCACCTTCCGGAACTCAACACCGGCAGCCAGTAACGCTTTGTTAAATGAAAGTAGTAATGCATCAAGTAGTAACTGTTTCGTATTGTATTGATCAAAAAGATACACACACCTTATTTCTCTTTTATCAGTTAATACAGATATAAAGTTTGAATTAAAAGTGTAAATATAGTGTATAAGAAATTTTCGTATGTGCCTAACAGTAACGCAGTGTTAATATAATATTCCAAGCGACAGACGAGTTACTTCTTTGTTATTACCGTCGTAAGTACAGAGCTAATTAGTAAAAACTGACTTGGTGCTGATTAAAATCTCGACGTTTCCGTTAAACAACCAACCAAATCGCTTATTTGAAATTCATTCGTACAGTTAGGCTTGAAATGAGAGTTCCTTCAATTTTGCTCAATATCTAAACGATGGTAACAAAACGCCTTGTTGGAAGACAGTTGTTAGAAATGTAACATGGCCTGGAACTTCTGAATTATCTTATGTGCAAACGAAGAGTGCTGTTGGAAGAGATGCAGACTACAGCTCGGATATTTGTTGATCTAAGGATACGTCTAAAATGAATTGTTGTTTCTTTATAGCTTAAACATTTAAATAATCACAGTTAAGATAGTTTTGTACGTTTAAAAGTGAGGCTCGAATTGAGACCTCTCAGATCATTCATACTTAGGTTTTGCGTCTTGCTTGGCAGATATTCTTCCGGGGTTACTTTCGTTCGTGCCTTATCAGAGACAGTTACAATTGCAATGACTCCAGCACAGAAATTGTTCTTGAACTACAAAAACAGAATACGAACATTCCTCCACGTCCTCGTTCAATAATAACAACAATAATAATAGTTATTAATTATTTCAAATTATTAAAGCTTAATGAAAAAGAATTAGAGATTCAGTGATCTCCCCCTCGGGGCTACTTCTCTTCCCACAAGGGAATAGTTTGTTTTCTTGTCTTGGTGATTCACTGACCTTTTTCTTCTACACCTGAATTAATATGTAGGTGAGCTTACTCACTACGAAAAAAGATATCGATTAATAACGAGCAAAAGTCGAAGCTACAAACTGCGGAACTAAAGGGAGTGGTTTATGTCACCGGAAGAGAAATATGACATTACAAACTCTGGGTGCTGTATTGTCACGGTACATTGGATTTTCCCCTATTGGGAATGCCTATCTTGTTTTCTCGAAATCCTGGATTATCTCTCCTTCCATTATCAGTGCCTTGTCGTCTGAAAGCAGACTTTAATTTCTCTTCCGAGAAACTTCAGTAACTCGCCGCGGATACTACCACCCTCTGGCTCTATGCAGTCTTTCAGCCTGTTTAAATTTTCGCTGTAAACTGGTGGAGCAAGCTCGTAGTCAATCGGCAACGAGCTCATCTTTATTCTCTGTGTGCTCTTTGGTAGTATTAACACTGAAATGTGTATGTGCGCGTGCAACTTAATCATGTACACTGGCTAGTCAAGAGCCTACTGGTAACAATGAAGTCACGGTCATGACTAAGACTGAGGCCCAAGCCGGTTTGAACTGAGACAAAAATGTAGATATTGTAGTAAAACAAGCTGACTGGTTTATTAGTTTAGGCCCAAAACTTGCGTGGGTATTCATCTGCATGTCAGTTCTGCGACATTTGTCTCCTATGCTGTGATGTACTTACATGCTGCCTGAAATTTGAGCATATAAGATTCACAAATATAGTATTAGGTCAAAGAAAGATTACAAAATAATGGAAACAGAAACGTTGGAAATTAGGTGGGTGGTGCTCTCCTCAAAAAGTTATTTCTTTCTTTGTATTATATTACTTTTGAATGCATTACGGGAACAGCAGTGATCAATGTCTTGTAAATAATTACTATTAAAAACAGTCTTGATCACGATTTATTTAACAAGGTGACCGGTTTCGACCACTACTGTGGTCATCTTCAGACCATTGAGTAGGAACCCCTTTCTGTTGGAGAACAGAAAGGGGTTCCTACTCAATGGTCTGAAGATGACCACAGTAGTGGTCGAAACCGGTCACCTTGTTAAATAAATCGTGATCAAGACTGTTTTTAATAGTAATTATTTGTATTATATTTTCAGTTAAACGCATGGATGTATTGTGACCTCAACGTGTATGGATAAAAGTGCATAAGCACATGATTAGTAGCGCATGTTAATCAGACACACACATGTTCACTGAGTTAGTATTACAATTAAAGAAAGCAACAATTATCATGGAAAAATAAAAATGAAGGAGTTACAAGATCAGTCAGTGTTCGTTGCCCCTGGCGGACTTCGGATCAGATCATTTCCGGCCGTAGACCTTAATATTCTCAACATGTTTAAGAAGTTGGTAACTGCATAATCGCAATGGATGTCACGAATTTCAGTAGTTACGACACTTGCACGCTATCGTTTTCTTCTGGATGAGCGTCACAACCTCGATAAATTTGAGGAAAGACATCAACCCCGGTTGGCTGTATTCTAAACATAATTTATACAGAACAACTAGTTTCGGGCATTGCCCATTCTTAAGTGCGTCTAAAACAGATGTGCAAACACCGTCCTCGTCTCGTCATGAAAAAGTCGCGTTCCACGCACTGTAGTGCATAATCTATAAACAGCTGTTTAAGGTACTGACACATGTGCGTAAGTGAGTGCGAATATTTAAATCGAAATTTACTGCCTGGGGGTAATCTATCCCCTGGAATAGTATGTAAGAGAATTGAACACTAAGGAAGTATACACGCAGTGAAGTGATAAATGGCTCTGAGCACTATGGGACTTAACATCTATGGTCATCAGTCCCCTATAACTTAGAACTACTTAAACCTAACTAGCCTAGGGACATCACACAACAGCCAGTCATCACAGTGAAGTGATAAAAATTTGTAAAAAGTAAATGACAGTGAAATTATGGCAAATGCGATTAGTGTGCCCCATATACAAAATGAGGTGACTCTTTAAGAACGTAAATGATTTCAGTAGATATTTGTCTTTACTAACCCTATGCCTACGCGAAGGTGCCTTCAGTCTTCTAAATTGCAACCGACCCGCTCGAAATTTCGCAACAATGCATCGTAGGACGACGTGTCCATTTCAACCCTCTACTCCGGGTGGAAGTACCTCAGCGGCAGCTCGTGTCGCTCACCAAGGAAAGCATTTCAGATGTTCGGCGTTGCCAACCAACCATTAAACTCCGCAATAGTCAATTTCAGCAAGATAGAATGAAATATATGTATGAGCAGTGAATCATCGTCTGCTTCATGGAAACAAGGGTTAATATTTTTATATTGTGCAATGAGAAAAGACAGTGAAACAGACAGTCACCTTCCTAATCTCATTACATTTACCAGAATCTGTTCGTCCAAATCCCGCCCATCAATCAGGTATACAATTCTGCTATTCGTTTTCTATAAGTTTTTCATTCATTATCACTCAGCACTTTTTGTCTTATATTCAGCTTCAGGTTTTATTCTTATTTTGGAATATATGGTAATGACCTGGTAGGCTCCGATTGCTTTACGTTTTCCCATGTTTTCTGACACCAACTTGGTGTTCATTAAGGCTTTTACTGTTGCTATTCTTCTTCAGATAGTATAGATGTCAGCAAGTGTATATACAGTAAGGCTTACTTACTGTTTTCCTGGCGTCCGTTTCTTTTGTCACTTAAGTCAGAAACTTCGTGTTCCCATACAATCGACCAAATGAATTTTCTGTACTGTGACAGTTGTTACGTGCAAAGTAATAACTGGAGGAGGAGGTTCCCAATAGATCAGAAAAGGTACACATCAAAATGTGAACTGCTCCAAATACTTTCAGAACAGGTGATGACATCAGAAATGGGCAAGTATTTTACTGTTAAGTGTAATACACACAGTAATTTTATACAGCGAAATACTGAAGCACGTATCTTTTAATGGGAAGTTGCGATGTTTATAACTGTTTTTAAGCGCCCTCTGAACAAACATACGGTGCCTTTACGTTTTGTCAATGAGTGATTACGGTAACACGTTTCAGAAAAAAGAGCGAATCTGATAAATATAAGGTAAATATCTACAGACACAACTGAACCGCCGCCACGTAATTTAATGAAATAAGTCAAATTATCATGTCCCTTTTGTCGACTTCACATTTCTCACATTAGCTGTCTTTTTCTGCGAAATGTTTAATTATATTCCTCTCTCAAAAGGTTTTTCAGCGTCTTCTTTTAAGAACATACAACCCACTTTAAAAGCCCTTTTGGTTTAAAAATGTTCGACAAACGGGAAAAAATGTACGTGCATTAATGACAGTCAAAATAAATACCGTTTTTCCTAGTAATCAGTTGGAATGGGACATGTAGTCGACCGTGGTCTTGTACTACGAAGAGTGTCTGCACGAAATAATTTAGAAAATACATGGAAAATCGAACTGTGGATCGAGATTAGAGACTATATCGTTTCAAATACCAGTCCAGTCTGTATAAAACAGCAAAACTTTATTCACTTCTTCTAGTGTAGAATACTGTTTTGTTTAAACATTCCTGCAAACAAGTTATCTCACAATGCAAAAAACAAGTGCCTTACTTCACGTTATTTTCTCAACAGCAATCATTGTACAGACTGCGCACACGTCATACTCGTCGTTTCATAATGTGCTACTAAACAAACTATCAGCTGACATTAGGACCATAACGACTATGTTCGGTGTTCAGTTTCGTACAGAAATTTCCCATCTGCTTGCTTGGAAACTGAGTCAGCATCGCTCTGCTCCATAATGGGGGAGAAAATGATTGTGTTATCTATTGCAGAGCTGTGATGTAAGGTTATCCAGAAAACAAACTGTTTTGTGAAATGATAGAGATGTTTTATTATTATTTACTTATGACATACTTTTACCAAACCCCTAATGTGTATTCTGTGGTAATCCTTCACAGTATAGGATTTATTACTTAGCAGGTATTTTCTTACTGTCTTTTTAAACGAGTTACTAACAATAACTACTTTAATCTTCTTAAGCCGGCCGCGGTGGTCTATCGGTTCTGGCGCTGCAGTCCGGAACCACGGGACTGCTGCGGTCGCAGGTTCGAATCCTGCCTCGGGCATGGGTGTGTGTGATGTCCTTAGGTTAGTTAGGTTTAAGTAGTTCTAAGTTCTAGGGGACTTATGACCTAAGATGTTGAGTCCCATAGTGCTCAGAGTCATTTGAACCATTTGAGCCAATCTTCTTAGGCAGTTTATACCACAGTTTTATTCCTTAGTAGAATATGCTGTTTCGAGTTCTATGTTTCTTTTTTCTTGAAAAATGTGAGCTCACTCTACACCTTGTATAATGTCCATAGACAAATGTGTTTCTGGTGTAATTATCAACGTTATTTTTATTTGTATAATTCATTAGCAAATATACTTATATGATGCAGTGAAAATCTTCAGATCTTTCTATGCCTGCCCTGACATTCGCATGCAGTCCAGTGTTCCACGAATCTGGATAGTGCATAATTCGACTAGCCCGTCAAATGGACATACACAATGAGACTCCTTCCAATTTCTGTCTGGTGCTGATAACATTGTCTCACATTTTAAACATTTGATTGGCTGTGATCCAGTAACCATATGCTATTTAATTACAGAACGCCTATACAGCCATTTCGGTTGCACAAAATTTTGTCAATTGACAAGGTTTCGATTGCACTAGGGCAATCTTCATAAGAATAAAAATTTCATAGAATACCAAAAAATATAATGACATAGATTGAAATAATAAACACTTAATAGGATTATTTCCCTAAATTACATGTAAACAGAATGTAATTACATGTGATCATACCATGGTTTAAAACGTCTGAGCAATAAAGCTCTCGTCAGACAGAAATGTGGTAGGAATACAAAGTAAAATGTAAAAGCATAACATAATTGTCAATTAGATAAAATTCTCAGTGAAATATAATGACAACCGCAAGGTCGCTTAGGGCCAAGAGCGGAATAATACAGCGGCTACCGTCAGACTAAACGACTAACACGCGGAGGTAGCCGCAAGATGGACACGAAAACAGATTCGCGCCATCTAGCAGAAAGTAATCGAAATACAGATAACTTAACAGAAAATGAGGCACTGCAAAATCAATTTTAAAACCAAATAGGAATCAGTGTATGAAAGTTACAACATAACGTAGCAGTCCTTTTTTACAGAAGAAAATGCAGTTAAGGTAATATACAGAGAAAACATAAGATTGGAGGCAAAACGATGTTTATGAGACTACATTGAGGAGAGTATTGCCATTCAGGCAATTTTAATTAGTGGCTGTGCACCTTGAAAAAAGTTTTTGTTGCGGAACTGCAATTGATCGTTAAGAGTGAGACCGTCCTTCAGAGGTTAGTGTTTAAAAATTTCTAGTTCTTCTAAGATGTAAAGCCTAAGGCCTTTTTTCTCTGAGTGTAAAATATCATGTCTAAAAACATAAGTGGCCTGTATAGTAAGAAGAATGCTTTAAATAAAAAAGCTTATTATTTGTACTTAGAATTAACAAAAAATTTAAGGTTCATCATAATATTCAAATTGATGATTTTTGGTTCCACATTAACGAAAGTTTAGATGCCTGTAGACAAAACATTCTCATTAAACATGAAAGGGAATTAAGCAAACTACAACGCACTGTAGTGGCCATTCCGCATGTGACAGCAAATTGCAGCTCTAAGGTTTTAAATACCCGTCGATGACATGTACGTGTACATAATTACGTTGACAGCTTGTCATGCCTTGTGGGTGCTTCACTTTGTTGCCAGGGAACACATACACAAAATTGTTACTGCTACTACTGCTGCTAATACTGCCACTATCGCTAGGTATATTAATACTACTACATCTACATGTGTGCAAGCATGTATCTTCAAGTATCATCTATTCTGGTGTTATGGCGTGTAATTACAGAAAATTATCTATTATATATCTCCTAAATCTAATATTTCTCACTGTCAGTCGCATTCTGATCCTTACACTTCGGATCTGTGGTAAGTGCTGAAAAATAGATGGGGAATTTAAATCCACCAAAGAACTTTCTGAAAGCTGAAGATGCATTTCGTGATTTTAAACATGTTCCACAGTTGAAAGGTGATCTTAGTGTAAGTCTGTGCAGTTTCACAAGAATTTATCTGCTTCATTTCATAAACATGCCACGTAGAATGAATGTGTTGGGCAATACAAAAAACGACTGTGAATCTGTATGTCACATTCGTTGATGAAATATTGAATGGTACACTTTACACTTCATCAGGTTACCTTCCATTCGGAAAGTGGGTGCACTCAGCGACTGTTATGTGACTTCTAAATTATAGAGCGCAGCAATCAGACGTCCTTTTTAGATTTTACTACGCAAATCCAGATTTCTGCTAGTAGCTAGCCATTCTCAATGCACTATTTTCTATCGTCAATGTACGTAAGTCCCTGTTTGGGCGTCAGTCACAGTCCTTCGAGTATTCAACAGGGACTTACATGCAATGACAATAGAAAATAGTGCATTGAGAATGGCTAGCTAATAGCCGAAATCTCGATTTGCGTAATAAAATCTAAAAAGGACGACTGATTGCTGCACTCTATAATTTAGAAGTCACTTTACACTTGCTTACGTAATCATGTATCGAAAGCAAACTTTGACATAGGTTGCTCACCGCAGAATATTAAGCGAGAATTTCTCAATATCTAATTGTAAACAATATGAGTTTTTATTATTTCAGTTCTTGTATTCATTTTTCTTGAAATTTCGCAATTTTTCCAGGTAAATCGTTGGAAGTATGTAGTGAAAATGCTTGAAAAATGGGGGAATATGGCGAAAATGCATGAAAAAAATGGTTAAAAATCTTGAAAAAATGATGGAAAAC
Organism: Schistocerca americana; assembly: GCF_021461395.2. Classification (NCBI taxonomy): domain Eukaryota; kingdom Metazoa; phylum Arthropoda; class Insecta; order Orthoptera; family Acrididae; genus Schistocerca; species Schistocerca americana. The sequence continues at coordinate 242,904,649 of NC_060119.1, read as the reverse complement.
AGTTTAAAAATAACGGCAAGTTCTTCCTTATGCGCGAATTGCGAGTTTTTTCCTGTTCCCCTATTTATTGTGGTCCCCCTTCGTTGTTCTCATGGGTGGCTGTGTTAATGGGGCAGTTTTCGACAGCAGGGCAGATGGGGTGTGGGGCAGTAGGATTGTTGGAAAGTAGGGCTGCGGGGCATTTTATATTTGTGTTCCCTGAAAGTCAAGATTTTCCTTAGTCTTTTAAAATACCTCTTTTTCCAAAAAGTGAGTTAGAAACAGCGAAAATGCTTGAAAAAGTCTTATTTGCCTTCATTCTTGTTTATTTTCCGTCATGCCGCAGTTTTCTCCCTTATTTATTGTAAAAAAGAGCTCTATGGCAAATCGTGTTTTTGCATAAATTTTTCATGATTTTTCCTCGATCTTTTACCCATTTAGCCGTAATATAGCTTATGTGGCAAACTGGTGAAGGAATCTCAATTCTTCGTCCAGTTCAGATGGCTGTTCTGGTCTGCGTATCTTTTTTCTGCACTTCCTGGTTGAAAGGGTCATTCGCCTGGTCGTAGCACGGATTGCACCTTCGCTGCATCAATACCGGGTCACCCAGGTATTTGAGAGAACGCTGCAAGGAAACAAAAGATCCAAACCTGCCTGCGCGACGAAATGACAGCGCGTACATCGTACAGCATCGAATGCTGTGACACAAGCTTTAGAACTAGCAGAGCGGCCGCATAGAGCATTGGCTGGACCGGCAGGGGCTAATTACTGTACTCTGACTAGCAGCAGTCCAGCGGGGAGGGGATGGTGGGGGGGGGGGGGGGCAGCAGAGGCGACAGCGTATGCTCTCGTGCCCACGTTTCACGAGCGTGTGCGCCCGACATGACAGGACGCCACTCATCGCGAAGAATATTTGTGGCACTGTGGGTCGCGGCCACCGCACATGTGCACGGGCGAGGGTGGGCGGACGGCAGCGACGCAATCTGTTTGGCGAGCGCGCTGAATGATTGCCGACCGGCCGTCAATCGCAGCACGCCGCTCCACTGTTTATCATTTTCAGTACCTACAAATCTGCGGCGCGCCGATATAAACTGCCAAGACATTAACGTCACGCCGCGCGCGACAGAGAGCGCCGCCCGTGTCACCCAGTGTACACCGTGTTTTGTCAACAAATGCGGCGGCTATTGACGGGGGGCTGATGGGACAAGCTCGCTGATTGGTGGGCCGCTGCCAGCTGCCGCCGCCCGCGAAATACTGCGCGCTTTAACAAACGCAGTTACTGGTCGCCGCCTGCCAACTCTCGCAGAGGGCAGGCACGGCTGCCCGCGTCCGTCTATCGCGGATAACACAACGTACAGGGGCGCGACCGCAAGAGCTGAGGACACTGCTGAACGTGGTGCTAGCCCCTGGATCGGCGCCAAGGTACTACACTACTGGCCATTAAAATTGCTAAACCAAGAATAAACGGCTATTCATTGGACAAATATATTATACTCAAATTGACATGTGATTACATTTTCAGGCAATTTAGGTGCATAGATCCTGACAAATCAGTACCCAGAACAACCACTTCTGGCCGTAATAACGGCCTTGATACGCCTCGGCATTGAGTAAAACAGAGCTTGGATGGCGTGTACAGGCACAGCTGCCCATGCAGCTTCAACACGATAGCACAGTTCATCAAGAGTAGTGACTGGCGTATTGTGACGAGCCAGTTGCCCGGCCACCATTGACCAGACGTTTTCAATTGGTGAGAGATCTGGACAATGTGCTGGCCAGGACAGCAGTCGAACATTTTCTGTATCAAGAAAGGCCAGTACAGGACCTGCAACATGCGGTCGAGCGTTATCCTGCTGAAATGTAGGGTTTCGCAGGGATCGAATGAAGGGTAGAGCCACGGGTCATAACACATCTGAAATGTAACGTCCACTGTTCAAAGTGCCGTCAATGCGAACAAGAGGTGACCGAGACGTGTAACCAATGGCAACCCATTCCATCACGCCGGGTGATTCGCCAGTATGGCGATGAATACACGCTTCCAATGTGCGTTCACCGCGATGTCGCCAAACACGGATACGGCCGTCATGATTCTGTAAACAGAACCTGGATTCATCCGAAAAAATGACATTTTGCCATTCGTGCACCCAGGTTCGTCGTTGAGTACACATTCGCAGGCGCTCCTGTCAGTGATGCAGTGTCTAGGGTAACCGCAACCATGGTCTCCGAGCAGTTAGTCTAACAGTCGATGCTGCTGCAAACGTCGTCGAACTGTTAGTGTAGATGGTTGTTGTCTTGCAAACGTCCCCATCTGTTGACTCAGGGATCGAGAGGTGGCTGCGCGATTCGTTACAGCCATGCGGATAAGATGTCTGTCATCTCGACTGCTAGTGATACGAGGCCGTTGGGATCCAGCACGGCGTTCCGTATTTCCCTCCTGAACCTACCGATTCCATATTCTGCTAATGTCATTGGATCTCGACCAACGCGAGCAGCAATGTCGCGATACGATAAACCGCAATCGCGATATGCCACAATCCGACCTTTATCAAAGGCAGAAACGTGATGGTACGCATTTCTCCTCCTTACACGAGGCATCACAACAACGTTTCACCAGGCAACGCCGGTCAACTGCTGTTTGTGTATGAGAAATCGGTTTGAAACTTTCCTCATGTCAGCACGTTGTAGGTGACGCCATCGGCGCCAACCTTGTGTGAATGCTCTGAAAAGCTGATCATTTGCATATCACAGCATCTTCTTCCTGTCGGTTAAATTTAGCGTCTGTAGCACGTCATCGTCGTGGTGTAGCAATTTTAATGGCCAGTAGTGTACGTAATTCCGCGTATAATAGCTAGATCTCCAAATACGAAAAATGCTGTTACGTATTGTGTGAAGATGAACATTAAAATCGTAATCAGAGCGTCCTCTGTTAGAAACGATACGATGCTACCCAATCAGCGATGCGTATCCGCCATTTCCTCCCAGACAAGAAAGAGGAGCTCGGATTGAATCACCTGCAATCCTCAAGTGTACTAACACACTTCCTGAAAGGCCATGCGATTTGTGCCATTCGCCATCTATTAGTATGGAGATGGATGAATAAAAAAAGAGAAAAAACTCCTGAATGCGCGACTGATAAAGAAGGCACGTGAAGACATGCAATGAGGTCACGAAAGTCTTGGGGTACCACTTAATATTGTGTCGGACTTCCTTTTGCCTGGCTTAGTGCAGCAAATCGACGTGGCATGGGCTGAACCAGTCGCTGAAAGTCCCCTGTGGAAATATTGGGCCATGCTTCTTCTATAGGCGTCCATAACTGCGAAAGTTTTTGCAGGTGCTTTGTTTTGTGCACGAACTGATCTCTCGATTATGTCTCATAGGAGTTCGATGGGATTCATGCAGGACGATCTGAGTGGCAAATTTATTCGCTCGAATTGCCCAGAGTGTTCTTCGAACAAATCGCGTACAGTTTTCACCCAATCACAATTCCATCGCTGTTTGGAAACATGAAGTCCATGAATGACAGTAAACGATCTCCAAGTAGCCGAACGTAATTTGCAGTCAATTATCGGTCAGCTGGGCCACAGTAAACACAGCCCACACCGCTATGGAGCCACCACACGCTTGCACAGTGCTATGTTCACAACTTGGGTCCATGGCTTCCTGGGATCTGCACCACACTCGAATCCTTCCATCATCTCTTACCAGCTGAAGTCGGCGCTCATGTGACGATGCCACGGTTTTCCAATTGTCTAGGGTCCAACCGATACGACTACGAGCACAGGAGAGGTGCTGTAGGCGATATCGTGCTGTTAGCAAAGGCACTCGCGTCAGTCGCTTGCTGCTATAGCCCATTACCGCCAAATTTCGCAGCATTGTCCTAAAAGACTCGTTTGTTGTACATCCCCTCCCCCCTCCCCCCTCCCCCTCTTCCTACTGGGATCTTCCTCATGAGTCGATTACGTGGCACATTATTCTAATAAAGCCCATGGATCACTTTTTCGGTGCATCGTTATGACGAAGAATAAGCTTAGAGGTTGTTCTGATACGGCTGCATACTTTAATGAAGTGACCTGATTGATTACTTGAAAGTGAGGTTACCCCACACTGGGTGGTAAGAATGTAATAAAATAATTTGAGAAAATGAACATCCGTCTCCGTAGCTGTGTGGATGGCGCGACTAACAGTTACATGGAGAACCCGATACTGCTACGGATTTCTCCTTGGAGAGAGAACTGGAACGAGGTACTCTCACCCCCATGATTCCGAATGAGGAGCAGCTTGACAGAGTAGTTGCGGGTCCAGGTCACAGAAATTACAAAGATACCATTGGCAAAGGGTGACACGGCGGTCGGTCGGTACCGCAAGGGCGTTTGGCCGGAGTTTAATTTATCTGAGAAACTGAACTGCTAATAAGGTAGCCCACACTGGCTGCCAAAATAGTAAAGGATTAAATACAGGGGACAATACGCAAATGACGTCTTACCAAACTGGGCAACAATATTTTAAAAAAATCGCTTTATTGAGAGACTAATAAGCAAATAAGGTGACAAAGTTAATGAAAAACGAATTCATTGAGGACTTGGTATGCAAATAGCCCCACGCTGGGCGCCAAAAATATATTAAATCAAATTATAGGTACATTGAAACGCTTGTTTTGATTATAATTGTCATTCACAAGAAGAATATATATAAGCTCAAGACCACTTGATTGGGCATAGGCACAGCTGAGTAAGGGGCGGCAGAGTCGCTGTTACACGGAACGTTGGGCAGCTGAAGCGATGCCGGCATGACTTAACGTACTCTACTGATGTTGGCTGCTTGGTGACAGCCAACAGTCTATGTCTCCAGATTTAGTGATTTCGAGGCTACTTCTACGGTCTCATTGCCTAATCTGATCCTCACTGCAATGCTGTCCGGTGGCCAACGCTGAGTTATTGTCCTCAAGCACAGCGTCCATTTTCTGTAGCAGATGTCTTACAGAGAATGTGTCAATGTAATCGTTAGGTGCTGAGGTCAGACAATGAATACGTTCTTTGTACAATAGAAGTAATCGCCGAGAATGAAGCTTGTCCAACTTACATTCAAAATAGCTTTTCTTTCTGTTAAGGATTCAATATAATTGTGTAAGTGATCTAATAATTTGTAGTAACATTTTCGCTCCTTTCTGAACTGATGTCAGTTTTGACTAAATATAACGATTAAAATGTCTTCTTATATGTTTATGTACAACATAATTATTTTTATGATAGAGTATTTAAAATAGTTTTATGAGAGAATGAACTGCTGCGGTGGTATCGTTATAATACCTAATTCGGACACTTGTCTACAAGAAAATAGTAGAATGAGCACTAAATATTATCCCCATGGTAATCTTTCATGTATTGAACGCTTCCTTAAATGTGAGTTATCCCAGGATATAATTCAGTATGATATTACTGAATGAAAATAAGCGAAGGATATTATCTGTAAACACACAATTTGGCCAGACGCAGTTGTTGAAGAATCTCTGAGGCATGTCATTTTTTCTAATTTCAACTCTCTTCAGTAAGTATGTCTTAATTTTTTAATATTGTGGTTTAGTAACTAAGTCACTCCCCAGCTTTCAGTTTATCGTTGGTATTGTATTTGTTGTGTAGAACTGAATAGAACTCTTCTTTTTGTGGGGAAGTGATCGTTTACAAAAAGCCAGTCGATATTTCTATTTAAAACAGTATTTACTCCTTCCTGTTCTCGTCATTTCTATTGAGACTGATCGCAGTAATTGTGTCATCAACAAAAATATCTATGTCCAATAGCTAGAAGGATATTTACTGATATGATAAACTACAATGAATCTAATACTGAACAATGAGTGCAATGCGATACGAACTTCATAAATCAAATGTACTGCGTGACATGAAAACATAATTTCGAATTAGTTATGATAGTGTTTATAGCATCGATCAGTCTGGAGAACTTACACCGTCAATAGAGAAGTCCAGCAGATAACAGTAACGTTCTGTGTTTTAATCGAATCAGAGTATTAAATACATACAAAACGCTTTTTCGATTAAACACATGTCTTTCTTCCAAAGAGTCTCCAAAGTATTTGTGATCATTGCCTGTTTCTTCAAAAATGCTGGCACCGGAATCTGAGTTTGTTCTCTGTCTCTAATGACATAACAACTTTGTTGCTCAGAGGACAAATAGGGTTGTCAGTAATATAGTGTCAACTACTAGTTAGGTGAAGTTACATCACCTCTTATGCCCAATATGGTTCTGCATTCAGTTTCAAAATCATGGTCTTAACTCATGATACCGAGACAAATGAAACTAAACGATCGTCCTACAGATAAAATTCTTACACGTTGTCAACTCACGTACAGAGAGTAATTAATGCAAATGCACGCCACTGACACCTCATCAATTTCACATACCCGCTCTGTAATGCGCAGTAGGTATCGCACGCAGCAAGTAATCGAGTGGCCAGCACGATAACGATTTAATTTGGTAAACGTCACTCGCCTCCTTATTTCTCAACGTCCGAATGATTTACTCACGGAGAAAGCTATACAACCGTCGGCAGCTGCTCTCATGAAATACGCCACTCCTTTGAAACAACGCTCCGCCATCTTTACTGATGTGGCAGTAGAGTCAGCAACGAAATCTTCTTTAACTTGTAACATTAAAGAAATTATGCATTACAGTTAAAAAATTGAAAGGGATGCTCATTCACGCTGTGACTATACCACAGGATTAGAAATTTATATATGCAGCTGCAAACGAAACTGAGGGACCGAAAGAAAGCTGGACTTGTACTTTCGTCGTTGACAACGCAGGAACAGAACTTGCTCTTTTGGACACAGATTTGATAGAAAACCGATGGTGGCGGTATACATCTTTCGATGTTTGGAGAATTATCTACTTCATGTATTAGGCCTTCACAGATTTGTTCGGCCTACTGGATTGTAATTCCTGACTTTTTAACGCAGTTTGCTGCAGTTCATTCTGTCGAGATGTTCACTCCCTTTTCTGCCGTGGTCTTCAGTATTATTTCTTACGTTAAACATGTTTAGTTCCTTCATAATTTCGCTGTTTCTTAACCTGTCTACTCTTGTGCAGTCTCCAAAGGACATCAATTTCGACTTCCTATAGCTCGTTTCCTTGTCGTTTGTAAATGACCTCGTCTCACTTCTTTAGAGTAGATGAACATTCGTGTTTTTTTTCTTGTTTCTAAAGTTCCACACGTGTTACAAAATTTGACCTATAACAGTGACAAGACCCCTAACAGTCACAAGAATGAGGTTGCGAGTCAGTATAAAATTGTATAAATACAAACTATCATGATGAACAAATGTGTTGCTCTCATCCCTCCCTCCAACTTTTTAATTTCGTATCTGAAGTGTTGGCCGAAGAGCCAACACCGTGTTGCTAGAGGAGGCCGAAATGCACGCGTTTAAATACACGCAGACTGGCGTGAGGTCTGGAACAGTTAAGGGAATGTATAGTAGGAAATAAAGTACGTAGTGGATGTAATACTTAACTTTAATCCACAATTGTAGAACATCTCTCGTTACTGTACGTGCTTCACAATATTAATTATCAAATGCTATGGCGCCTTGCTAGGTCGTAGCAAATGACGTAGCTGAAGGCTATGCTAACTATCGTCTCGGCAAATGAGAGCGTAATTGTCAGTAATCAATCTCTGGCATAGTCGGCTGTACAACTGGGGAGAGTGCCAGGACGTCTCTCTAGACCTGCCGTGTGGTGGCGCTCGGTCTGCTATCACTGACAGTGGCGACACGCGGGTCCGACGTACACTAACGGACCGCGGCCGATTTAAAGGCTACCACCTAGCAAGTGTGGTGTCTGGCGGTGACACCACAGTATCTCCTGCAACTAACTTATAAACTGTGATGATGATCAAAAGCCTGTACCTATAAGTGTGCGCAGGTATATGTCTGACTTATAGTACGCAGTCAGTTGGCTTTAAAGTATGTCGTCAAAATTTCCGCTGAAAGTTATATTATAAACGACGTACTAATAACAGTTTCTACTACTGTGTTTTAACAATAAGTTTAATCTAAGAAGGCAAACTTTTTTCTGTTATTAAAATGTTACATTTTGCACATCCTACACATCATCCTTACTCTGTTTATATCCTTGATCAATAGGAAATCAATGATATATTTGTATCTTTGTTTAATGATACTCTTTTTATTGTAAACAAAATCATCAAGTGTATTGTTCATGTGTGATGCTCAACACTGACATTAAGAATATTCTGAAGTGTGCCTCAGTAATTCATTTACAATAATTGTGCTGTGAAGAATTCAACTACGTATACATCGACCTGGAGACCACATGAACACATGGACCACAACAAAACAAATCGCCATCTACTGGAATTTGTGTAAATGAACACAACTATTTCACATTATATCTAAATAAATGCAAGCACTTTAGCGTGTTTTCATTACTGAAACAAGTTATAAAGTGACACTAAATACTCATTTATTCTTATGCAGTATAGGAGCGAACGACATGATGTGGATCAAAACATCTACTTAGCTGAAAATTTTAGCCATGTGGAGAGGGGCATGGTAGCCCGAAAGCGGTTGTGGTACTAGAATGAAGCACTTAAAAATTATTTGTGGCTGGTTGAGTCACTACCAACTATCATTAACGAACGCGCAGTTCGCTAGATCGAACATGGATAAAATAATATTGCTACTTTGTTATCTACACTCCTGGAAATTGAAATAAGAACACCGTGAATTCATTGTCCCAGGAAGGGGAAACTTTATTGACACATTCCTGGGGTCAGATACATCACATGATCACACTGACAGAACCACAGGCACATAGACACAGGCAACAGAGCATGCACAATGTCGGCACTAGTACAGTGTATATCCACCTTTCGCAGCAATGCAGGCTGCTATTCTCCCATGGAGACGATCGTAGAGATGCTGGATGTAGTCCTGTGGAACGGCTTGCCATGCCATTTCCACCTGGCGCCTCAGTTGGACCAGCGTTCGTGCTGGACGTGAAGACCGCGTGAGACGACGCTTCATCCAGTCCCAAACGGCGCCAAACACGCATACGACCATCATTGGCACCAAGGCAGAAGCGACTCTCATCGCTGAAGACGACACGTCTCCATTCGTCCCTCCATTCACGCCTGTCGCGACACCACTGGAGGCGGGCTGCACGATGTTGGGGCGTGAGCGGAAGACGGCCTAACGGTGTGCGGGACCGTAGCCCAGCTTCATTGAGACGGTTGCGAATGGTCCTCGCCGATACCCCAGGAGCAACAGTGTCCCTAATTTGCTGGGAAGTGGCGGTGCGGTCCCTACGGCACTGCGTAGGATCCTGCGGTCTTGGCGTGCATCCGTGCGTCGCTGCGGTCCGGTCCCAGGTCGACGGGCACGTGCACCTTCCGCCGACCACTGGCGACAACATCGATGTACTGTGGAGACCTCACGCCCCACGTGTTGAGCAATTCGGCGGTACGTCCACCCGGCCTCCCGCATGCCCACTATACGCCCTCGCTCAAAGTCCGTCAACTGCACATACGGTTCACGTCCACGCTGTCGCGGCATGCTACCAGTGTTAAAGACTGCGATGGAGCTCCGTATGCCACAGCAAACTGGCTGACACTGACGGCGGCGGTGCACAAATGCTGCGCAGCTAGCGCCATTCGACGGCCAACACCGCGGTTCCTGGTGTGTCCGCTGTGCCGTGCGTGTGATCATTGCTTGTACAGCCCTCTCGCAGTGTCCGGAGCAAGTATGGTGGGTCTGACACACCGGTGTCAATGTGTTCTTTTTTCCATTTCCAGGAGTGTATATGTGATACTCGTATGAGATAACACATCCCATGTAATTAAAAGGACTGGCCTATTACAGCAATTCATTATTCAACAATGTCTTTGTTAGTGTGGGATCCTTCCTATAGAAACCATTATTTAGGTTTTCTTTCTGAAGATATTCATACTTTAGTCTTCGGTTATTTTCTTTGGAAGGTAGATTCCTTTTTGCGAGTCATTCTCTTTTCCTGCTAAAATTGTAACATCGTATGCACATTAAACATAATTGTGCTTAGTCTCTTCGTCTGTTCTAATACTTGCATGAAACTTTTGTTTCTGCTCACTCAGTATATCGTCAGTACATAATAAAATGTTTGGGTGGAATGTTACATCCTTGCCTGACATTTCCACCTCCCCATCATCCCCTCCCCCAAATGCAAGTGATGAAAGATGCTGCCAGCTCTCTATTTACATCGAATTTGAATGTTGTGTTTTCTTATCGGCTCATTAATCTTTTTTTGTGGGTACTCTCTTTTTCTCTATTAATTTTATCGCAATCATTTTACAAATCAAGAAATCCTAAGTGGGACTCTTGATTAAATAATGTTTTTAATGGGCTGTTTCATCAGAAATGTTGTTTCTGTTGTAGAACTTCCTACACTGAAACCCATTTGTTCCTCACTTAATCAACAATCTGATGTTACTTTCAACCCGATGTTGCAGATGCTAGCCTAAGTAGTGTATTGTGCATCCAGTAAGACAACCCCTCTAAAATTCCAGCATATGCTTCTTTCCATGTTCTTGGTATGGATCTTCTATCCCGATACATATTGAAGAGGCTAATCAGTCTCATAAGGGGAAGGCATCAGATACGGACAACTGATTCGGCTCAGATTTGGCAGGTGGCTTGTGTACAACCTAAAACGAAGGACTCTAATATATTTGGCTCAACACCTCCCGTTTTTGGGAAAATCGCCCCTAAAGGTTATGACGAGCAATCGACTCAGATTTGGCGGGATCGATAGACAATTGTAAGTATAACATCTTTCATCAATAGGCATGGGGTCCACAAATGCATACTTTTCCAGAAATCGAGAAAAGAATCTTTTAAATTGTTGCTTATGTATCCACATGGTAAAAGCTTTTCAACGCCAGCGCCGATAGCGCAACGGCCAGGGTAAACGGTGAGACAGCAGAGAACCTGCGTTCGACGGATGTTATTCTTCTCGAGTGTATTTTTCTGTATCTCAGTTGATAGAGATTGGAGCATTAATAAGATAAGTAAATCAATAGGGAAGAATTATAAGGTAGGCAAATAAGTTTCTCAAACTTCTTGGGATAGTAAACGACTAAACTGTTGCTCCAGGTCACTTAACATTGGCTCTTCCAGTCTCTGTTACGTGTCCTCACTTTTCTTCGAACTAGATGGATGGTACTTGTCATATCGACATTCGAAATAAATATACTCACGGCACCAAGAACATCTTTCGACAGCTACACTGTTCCTTCCGAAGATTAGGCGAAAAACAAACTTGGTTTACATTTAAAAATATCGCTTTTTCGGGATTTAATTTTTTGCGTACCGCGCATACGATATCATTATTTGAACAATAAGTGCTGAAAGATGGTTATGAATTATGCTGTGAATAGTTATTGCATCCGTGCGGTTCTGCAATTCCCGCTGGACTTCCAGAAGCATACTGCAATTCCGAAGCCTCAAAATAAAGTTTTTAACTTGGTGATAGAAATAAACATCAAACAGGTGCGCAATTTGGCGGTATTACCTTCACCGTGCACGTCGGTTGACACTCGTCATCTATAAACATGGTGTCATACATTAGAGCATTAGTTTGTCTACTCAAGGAATCCAGTATTAGAAAAAACTTGTTATCAGCAACGTCCGGTTTTAAAACATCTGTAAATCGCATTGGTCAATTTTCCGGATTTGGAGCAAATAATGTAATTTTTTCAACGGGTCGGTTAAGCAACTGACGTCTTCTATAACCCGTGCTTGCGTGCTTAAAAGAGCCGCCAATTTCTGTATATCTTCTATATTTTCTACCTCCTTGTGGAATGCGTATTTAGTGACGTGCCGTTGACGAATTTTACATTCCGATTTGAAAATCCTTGCCCAAGATAATGATGCAGCAAAGGTAAAGTCGTTGTTTGTTGTGTACTGAAGCACTGTACCCGCAGCCCACTACCGGATTATTGTCCTGGTTACATTCTCATTACGACGAGGAGATCCGTCAAATCGGTGGTATGTCCACTTATTTATCGCCTGTTATTTGTCGTATCTTGTCCCTCCTTTAACGATATGTTTCCACAATTTTAGGTCCTTCTTCCTTTTCAGGGCTGTGGTTGCTCCATTCTTTTGCAGTATAGGTCCCAATTTGGATATTCCTGTCTAGCGCTACCACCTTTACTTTTACTTCAAGAGGTATAGCGCCGTAGTTGAATCGTTTAGTATCGCGTTCGTAATACTCATCGGAAACAGATAAAGCACAGATTGCCTGCAACATGGACATTTAAAAGTGGTATGACCATTTTGCGATTCACTAGTCGTGATATCTTCCAATGAATCACCTTTTTCTCCGCCTTCATGGTGTAGTTCTACAGAATCAACAAAAGTCATTTCGTTAGTCACCTCAAAAAATCGTTCGACGATAGTCGCTCCTATCAACCTCGAACGCCGAGAAACAGAACTGCCTGCTTCCGGTAGTGCATTGATAATACATCTGTCTTGAAACACTTTTACAAACCAAAACACAGAGTCGGTAACTTCCCGCTTACCGTAGTCTGTGACAGGCTCCCAACTAAATATTTCAGCGCTGGTCGAAGGGTGTACATCCTCCATTATTCAGATTATGCAACTGAAAGATATCACACAAGAAACAATAACTAGTTACTACGTCACAAACAGAAAAGCTAATTGCTAAAGACTACATACAGCACAAGTCATATGTTACTTACGGAAGATGACTGTATTCTTTCACAAAACATGTTTTATTCGGCGGATTAACGATGAAAAATCATTACCTGTATCCTCGAGGTTCGCGGCAGCCTGATGGCGGAAAACAAGTTTTTGCGATTGACTTTTATAAGGTTTGTGCTGGACACCCTCACTCTTCGAGGTTGACGTCACTGTGGCCGAGCGGTTCTAGGCGCTTCATTCCGGAATCGCGCTGCTGCTACGGTCGCAGGTTCGAATCCTGCCTCGGGCATGAATGTGTGTGATGTCCTGGTTAGTTAGGTTTAAGTAGTTCTAAGGCTAGGGGACTGATGACCTCAGATGTTAAGTCCCATAGTGCTTAGAGCCATTTGAACCATTTCTTCAAGGTTGCATGGGGGCTTAATTATTTATAATGCAAATATTTTTAGTAGCTGTATGTCCGATTACACTGTCTCGTAAACGGTTGGCCCTGACTAGTATTATTATGCAATCTGACTGCATAGAACAACAACAAAGAATGAAATGAAAATTTTCGTTAACACAATTAATTATTAAGTCCCCAGCAACGATAAAACCCACGAACCCAAAGCACAAGTATAACTGTTCTGTGTGTGGAAGTAAGACTTAACGTACACATCTGGCAAGGTTCTTCTTCAATAAGACAAGAAATTTTAAATACCATTCATACTGAAGTAATTAAAAAAATAGAAATACTATAATTGCGCAAGGAAACCAGAATTACACTCTAATACAAGAACACAAGCCAGAAGCCTTGTTGACTGAACCTGTAATGACGCATTATTTAAGACATTGAGATAATAAAAAGAAAAGGAATTTTTTTTTTACCTTCATATATATTGATGAAAAACACTCTAATCATTACAATATCTCCACACCGACTCGCTACTACCACATCTCAACAAGAACTGACTACTGCCACATCTCAACAAGCACTCTTCACTACGACATCTCAGCAAGCACTGACTACTACGAGTTCTCAACAAGCACTGCCCTCCGCTACTTCTCAATAATCACTGCCTACCATGAGTTCTCCACAAGCACTGCCCTCCGCTACTTCTCAATCATCACTGCCAGTGGAGGCGGCGAAACAAAACTCTGGCGCTGTGGCCCAGTGTAGCCACCTTTCAAGGTTCGCAACTATGATATGACGAACAGGTAACAGGGAAAACAGTCTCCCTGCGTGCATTCTGTCCCGTGCCTCGCTACAAACAAGCGTCGTGCGGGTGGCTATCTGTGGTCTCTCATGAGGAATTCGCATCACTCTTACTCAGAGTTGTTTTCATGTGACAAGTTCTAAAAGTTTAATTCTTTACTAACTCACGTCGTTTGGGAAATTAGTTTGCCTACCATATTACTATTATTATTCCGTGTTGAGTTGCGTACCTTATTAACCTCATATCCCTACGAATTCTGATACGAAAAATTACAATATTCAAAAATGAAAACCTTACCAATTCCTCGAGATTCAAACCCGGTTTCTGCCGCGCGGGATTAGCCGAGCGGTCTGTGGCGCTGCAGTCATGGACTGTGCTGCTGGTCCCGGCGGACGTTCGAGTCCTCCCTCGGGAATGGGTGTGTGTGTTTGTCCTTAGGATAATTTAGGTTAATTAGTGTGTAAGCTTAGCGACCTATGATCTTAGCAGCTAAGTCCCATCAGAATTCAAACACATTTGAACATTTTTTTGAAACCCGGGTTCTCCGCTTCACAGCCAGTTGCCTTGGTCGTTGCACTATCGGCGCTCGCGGCAAGAAGTGTTTACTATATGTGTACATAAGCGGCAGTTCTAAAAGTTTCTTTCCTCGATTTCTGGAAAAGTATGCATTTGTGGACCTAATGATAAAAGATGTTCTGTTTACCATTATGTTTCGATCCCGACAATTTTGAGTCGATTGCTCGTCATAACCTTTAGGGCTGATTTATTCATAAACGGGAGGGTGTTGAGCCAAAATGTCTTAGAGTCCGTCGTTTTCGGTTGTGCACAAGCGACCTGCCAAATTTGAGACGAAACGGATGGCCGTCTCTGAGGCCTTCTCCTTGTCAGACGGAGGGAATTCCACCGCATTTTTGGATTTCACTCTCGTTGCTTTCCATGTTTGTAGCATTCCTGTTTCCCCAGGCCATCATAGCCTCCGCCATTTCTAAGCATTAAACATTGACACCTCGTGACTTTTTATATTCCATTTCCCATTTTTTGTGTGTCTGTCGGCACACCAAAGGGATTCGTAGTATTCGAACCACTGTCGCTATCCTAAGTTATTTATCTCCAGTTTCTGTGTCTGCTTTCGTCTGCGTTGTAGGATAGTGCTTGTCTTAAGTGGAAGTCATCTCCATTATAATTGCAAACCGTTCCCAAGATACTTGGTGGACATCTTTTACCGCCTCTTTTTTTAAATGTGATGAGTTTCTTCAGTCTGGATGTTATGATAACCGTAGTAAAAAATGTTCAAATGTGTGTGAAATCTTATGGGACTTAACTGCTAAGATTCTTGTAAGATTTGTAGTCGATTCAAGGTCCGGAGTCCAGACTATGAGCACTCCTTTCCGCCGTATAGTTTTCTACTAACGCGTTGCTTGATTTTTGTTTTTCTTATATTTCTTCAGTCCTGGTCAGTGTCTTCTACTGCTTCTGTCTGCTGCAGTTCTTTGAAACAGGTCTCTGACACTGTCTTCGTTTAGAAAATATGCTTCGTAAGTCCAAACTTTTTTCGTTGTTTGGATAGCTTCCCATTCTTCTTCCATTTCGTGTGCAAAATCCACACGTAAGGTATTTTATCCCGAACCAAAAAACTAACTTTGAGTAGGCCACGCCTTTAATGTCTACATTGTGAGTTTTATGTCCACAACTTAACTGGATAACGCCAATTTTACGGGCCCTAGCTACATCCTAAAGTAGGCAATCGTTCTTCCCGCGAACCATACGCGACTGGAACATATAAGAGAGGTAATGACAGTGGCACGTAAAGTGCCCTCCGCCACATACCGTTGGTGGCTTGCGGAGTATAAATTTAGATGTAGATGTAGATTTACACATATAATATTTAACTTGGAGATAAGGTGTGCAATAGAACCAATGTTTCATTTAAACAGGTTAATTTATTCACTAGAAATATCGATTGTACGCGTAGATCATGAATAAATGTGGAGTAGATTACAAACACAAATTCCAAAAATTATAATTGTTGGCTTTAACTAGTCAGCTGTGCTGTTCGACTGGACGGGAAACTATGTCCCGCTGACGGTAACGTCGATCAGAAAATCAATCGCAAAGTTTGTTAATCCCACAAGAAAAACAGCGACAGTAAATCTGGTGACTAGTCGCAAAGCTCACACATTCAGCTCACCAACGCTGTATTTGTGGCAGGTGCTTATATGGAATTGCAAGAGTGTAGACCAGGAATGCCCTATGACGACTGTGGTGTTGCGTATGCCCACTGTAATCATGCAATGAACACTGCAGTCGTGCGAATGGTTCTCGACTGAAGTTGAGGACGTGTTGCTACAAATGCAACTCCGCTCCTGGCTAAAACGTGCTGATCTCTGTCCCCTACGTAAGGGGCTGACCTGCACAAGACGTGCACACCTCCACGTCCCCATAAGAAGGATAGATCCTTCTCCACGTCTCCTCAAGAGGTCTTTAAATTCTTGGCGGATTCTAACGGCATACTGTCTTTCCCCACTGTGCCTGCCCGACAATACTGGAAAATGCAAAACACAGCGGTCTAATAGGGACGCATCATGATCTGAGTTCAAGTACACCCCAAAACGCCCCTCCTACTACTAAAAAATGGCCGCTTCAGCGGTGTCCCCATGAAGTCACTAATATACCACGTTTTCGTGCCCAGCAACAATCCTTCCACCAGAGATCCTCTGAACTTCCAGGGACGTCTCACAAGTCTAGGCCATTATTTTCTGCAGTCTGTGTTTACATTCTAAAAGCGTTATATGGCAATCTGCAAAGGTCCTTCGGAAACACGGAAAAGCTGTGTACTGTTGCTGCTGGCGTCGCCACGCCGACCCCATTTCCCCTGCTGGGCGAGGCGAGGCAGTAAGAGTACAGGATAGCCGCTACCGCTGGCTCGGACCTGGCGCCCTCGCATCAGCGAAGTCAATAGAGGCTCAGGCTCCGGCCTGTTCTCGCGCCAAAGACCAGTTTTTTCGTTGTATTCTGTGTCCATCCTGTCTAACTTCCAATGCGTTGTGCCTTCCCTGCACAGACAATCATCCAAAAACAAGTGAGTCCAGCTCAACGTCAAATGAAAGGAAATGAGGTTACATAGAGCTCAGAATTTACAGTCACTATGATTCTAAATATTTAAATAAAGACATTCTCTATGGAACCCATCTAAATATGGATACAATTCTCTTTTTAATGAAAGTGGCATGCAGATATGCCTGCCGCACTTCGTGTGAACACGTCTGTTTGGGATATTACTACAAAATGATCTGATCGCACATCGTACTCTCTAAGAATTCTGGTGTCTTCTTAGTATTCCCTGTAGATTGTCATGAATTATTGCATAATCTCAGTCTCTTAAAAAACAGCATACTCTCTTAGCCACTTACTGGTTTCGTTTACTGTTTCTCCCTCCTAGTTCCCACTGCTTCTGAGACAGAGGCATTTCCCATTTTAGCATTTAGGTTCCCCAAAGTTTCTGGTCACATTGCTTAACGTCTCTTGTAGGGTATTGTAAAAACCTGTAGTCTTGTCAAATTTTCCTTCACGTGCATAGACTCCGATCACCGCCAGATTTCTTTTTTTTCTTGTTGATACTCAATACTATCATTAATACCACTATCAACATAGTTAACTTCTTAAATTTTCTCTCCCAGTTTTTTATCAATGAAGATTGCTACACGTTTACCGTGGATCTCGTCTTTTGTAGAGCATAAAATTTGCCAGAAAATTTATTCCCTTGAAAAACGCTTTGTTTTAGTTATAGTGGCGAAATGTATTCCGTTTCAACAAATTTATTAATTCTTCTTCTTTGTTTACTAATCCTGTAATGTTGAAGGTAGAAACATTCAGTGTTCTTGAGGTCAATTTCACTTGTGCTACTTCGTAGTTCAGATTATCCTACATGTGTTCAGTAGAATTCTGATACGCCCGCTAAACCCGCTGGGCAGAACAGGTGATTAGGACTGTGGAAAGGACCAAATAAGGTTGGAGTTAGTTTCACCTTAAATTTGTAATTTACTGTAATTTAATAACACATTTACAACGAAAACGACACATAGCCGAACCTTTACAACTACGAGATTCAAAATGCAATTCTTTCACGGCTGAAGGCCTCCAAACAAGAAATCTTAAAAATCAACAAGATAAAATTGCCGTTAAAATAGGAAACAAAATAATTGAAATATATATAATTATATCACAGCTAGGTGGAAAGCCTCAAGGCAAAAGTAGATAAAACAAACACATACAAGGTGCAATACAAACGGCTGAATGCCAACAATAAAATTTTCAAGATTTTGAATAAATTACCATAACCTTTCAAAGGCAGAAGGCAGCAAAGTTTTTGCTTAAGGAGTAATTTCAAGAAACAGAGTGAAACCAAGAATTTTTAAAATCATTGACTATGATAGATTATAAACAGACACTAAAACACCGGTGAGAAAGACAATAAAGACAACGGCACTCAGAAGCCTCCAGGGGGTCGGTCTGCCCTCGTTCACTTAGGTGAGACGGGTAGTGAGCTCAACTACACTTGATCCGTCGGTAACCCAACGAAGGGACAGCAGCCACGGACCGACCGATCAAAAAGACTTGCTTGCCACCAATGAGTACATGAGAATTCAAACACAAAGTGTTGCGGGCGAGACTATCCACAATCAAATATGTGCATGTATTAAGCTGTGAAACTACACACAGCGTTGGACAGCGACAACAGGTGAGGAAAGGACATTGCCTGAAATTACGTTAGTTGAAACGTCCCCTTTTGAAATATTATACATGACTGTCCTTAAACTGACACACAATATTTTTTAGCGCAACGCAATCTGACTTTCAATAATCCCTACAAAAGAATGGCCCTGACTAACATTAACCTATACCTTTCACAAATCACTTACCTCACAAAAATCTTCTTTACTCGAACTACTGCAATACAGCGAGCGCCACTACTGCCAGCTAAATAAAAGATTCAAACTACGGAAGGCACTAACTACTGATATCCATAGTTAGCAAATGAAAGATTTTAATAGAGAACAAACAATGTATTTACCTTAATAGTCATAATATATATAGCAGTTCATGATATCCAGTATTACAAATTTCAAAACTCCGCCATCTCTCTCCCCACATCCACCACTGCTGGCGGCTCACCTCCAACTGCGCAACGCTACGCGCTGTTAACATCCAGCTGCCGCTGCCCCACACTACAATGGCAGACAACAATGCAAACTAGCCACAGACTGCACACAGCACAGCCAGTGATTTTCATACAGAGCGCTACGTGGCGTTACCAATAAGAAAACCTAAACAGCCTACTTACATAGTGGCCAGGGCAGGTAACCGGAACACTAACGGTAACAAGGTAGAAAATTCCACTGGTACACTTGAATTGTAATCAACCAATATAATTAATTCCACCGCATGGCGGCTAAATTTCAGCAGTACAAACACTCGGTGTTGGTCATAGGAAAACCTCCCTAACAGCGAACCACCGAAACGAACCACACAACATGAATGGACGTAGCTTGGGTACTTGAAACCACTGCTCAACTTTGACATCCCGGGTCGGTGAACCACGAAGCCCGTAGTGATCGAACAGCACACCACACACTCCGACACTGCGCAGGGACCGTTAGCGGACCCAGCCGACTGCACCGCGCGGAGGTAACTTCCTTGGTCCATAGCAACCGACCGACTACCTGCTGGTCCGTCCGCGACTGCTGCCTCCGTCGCGACTGCGCTGGTGCGTCTACCACTCACTTCCAGAAACACGACGAAGGAAATACTGGCTCGGATCCAACCATGCAGAGTAAACACGCCCACTGGCTAATGGACATGCCCGCACCAGGAAAGGACCGACCCAAGTTCTACAAGATGGTAATTGAAGGGGCCGAGAAGCGCTCAGAGAACCAGTTAAACGTCGCCCGATGATACGACCGATCTCTCAGAGCCAATACGCCGACAACATTTAAAATAACTTGCCAATCAAAATCACACAAACTACACACACAACCTGACAAACACTTGCACGAAGTTCTGTACAATACCAAATGGCTATGAGCACTGTGGGACTTAACATCTGAGGTCATCAGTCCCCTAGACTTAGTACTACTTAAACCTACCTAACCTAAGGACATCACACACATCCATGCCCGAGGTAGGATTCGGACCTGCGGCCGTAGTGGTCACGCGGTTCCAGACTGAAACGCCTACAACCGCTCGGCCACAACGGCCGACATGAACGATACCCAACGGTAACTAAGCACGCACGAAGACAAATCGGGAGTCGATGCACACACACACACACACACACACACACACAGCCGACTAATGAACGATCCGTAGGACGACCGACCGACGATCCACGAAGACAGTGGCCCGGTTCAAGCGATGCGTGGCGCAATGGTCGGGAGAGCCATGTCGACGCAGACGTCACTGCTGTTCCAACCCGACTGCACTAGTGCCGCATTGCAACTCCCAGACTGGCAGGTCCGGACTGCGCTCCAGACGCGTTCCAACTGACTGCAGACCCGAACTCGCGACCCGAACTCCCTTACGACAGACAACGACCGGGAAGTAATGGCAGTCGAGCAAGGATACTACGAGAGGGAATATATCGATACGCGCTGCTAGCGCCGATCACGGTCAGCCAAAGTAGCAACTCAGTAGTAATTTAAAGTACGTTAAAAACAGGGTGTAAAATACATGATGGCGGGAACGCGAGCCACGCACGGCTCAAATTCCCAGGCTTGTTTCTGAAACTGCACTGAACAAATGTCCGCAGACCGCATCACAGGCATTTCAAATGGTTATTCTGATGGTGGAGCCGTGGCTGCCACCTTGAGACCTGCGGCCCCTTTTGCTCTTGTCAGACTGTCCATTTTTAAGGCATCAGGGAGTCGTCTGTCACACCTTCCTGTTAGCTACTTCCCATTTGGAGTGTACTGCTTGGGGCCCACGCGGGAGATAAATTTGCTGACAGTGTTTTAACGTTCTAACCCTTCTGTACGAAGTCAGAGCTCTTCGGCCACACCAGCCTTTGAACCCCAATATTAGGAGAAATCGTGGAAAATCAAAACGAGAATACCGACACGGTGCTGTATTCATAACTACAATCCCCCATTCGATTGGTTAGTTAAATAGGCTCAACGGAAATAAATTGGTCACCCCGCCAAAGGGCACTCTGGTCGCTTTTGTAGAAATGGCACCAGGTGTTCATGTGACCTTACACTGATGACGTATGCAATTACACAATATTTTCTACGTAGAAGATCGGCAAAAGAGAGGCATGATAATTAATTTAGACAGATGCGCCTCACTTGTGCTATTATTTATTCAAACTCGGAATGTTTTAGTGATTTTAACAGTCCATCTGCAGGTGTGCGAAGTTATTGTATTTTGTAACAGATAACATACCGTAGCGCCAGTCAGACGAAGTGTTTCAATCGCTGCATGTTGGTGGAGACTCTCCTCCATCGGGCAGCCGCACGATAGGAGCGCCAGGGTTGTAGTTGGTGTTCCTACCGTGCTGCTCGGCGGCAAGGCGTGTGGTGTTTAAACTGGTAATGAAATGGTACAATAAATGATTATATTTAATCAGTTTCCTCGTTGGTAGTTCAACATATCATCTGTTGACAGTTAGTATGGGATTAGTTTTAATGTTTGTATTACTGTACGAAGTAGTATTTCCATTCAGTATTTCAAGAGCTATCCTAAATCAGCTGAAAGGTATTGAATGTGTCAATCTTTCTCTCTTTTATGAATACACGCAGATTCATTACTGAGTTGATAGCCGTAACATTTCTGGCTCTTTGGGCCATTGATTTACTCCCACATCTTAGTTGAATGAGCCTACAACAGGCGCTGCTGAACACAGCTCTCTGATTGGTTGGTGGAATGAAAAAGAGGAAATCCTCTTGTCTGCCCGCCTAACCTATTTCTTCAATTGTTAATCACAACTGATTTTGTCATAAGCATTGTGTTAGATTTTCTCAATAATGGTCTGTCATGACGTAAACACTGAAGGAAAATTTGTTGTCGACTTTAAAAAAATTGAATTAATAGGGAGAGACGAAACACTTCGTATGTCATTGGCTACATTACGAATGACCGTGTCTGATGACACGGCATGAGAAAGTGTGCACTTAAGCACAGGCATCTGCGAGAAGTGCAGATTATTTTATGACTCCGGAAAAGTCTAATTTGTCTTGTGTTATGTTACTACTATTTGACCGAGCGAGGTGGCGCAGTGGCTAGCACACTGGAATTGCATTCGGGAGGACGACTGTTCAATCTCGTCTTCAGCCATCCTGATTTAGGTTTTCCGTGATTTCCCTAAATCGCTCCAGGCAATTGCCGGGATGGTTCCTTCGAAAGGGCGCGGCGGACTTCCTTCCTCGTACTTTTCTAATCCGGTGAGAACGATGACCTCGCTGTCTGGTCTCCTCCCCCAAAACAACCCGACTCAACTACTATTTGTTTCTCAATTGGAAAGTGATAAAGAAAGGTAGTCTGACTAACGAGAATGACTGATGATTTTGCGAGTGACTTGCATGGGCATACGCACAATTACGCGATATTGTTGTACAGTTTGCTATTTTACCTAAAGGAATTGTTATAATAAAAATTATCTGGCATTACCATAATCTACGGACCTCATTATTTCGGTGACATAAGACCCTTAGCCATTTTTTCTTGTAGTTCCGTAACAGTTCCCCTCTAAAAACAGCTAATTCAGGGTCTACGTGCTACCTTTGCGCTGGGGCGACGATATTACTTGAAGACGGCGGGCTGATAGAAACATTAGAAGTTCAGGTTCTTGTTCCGATGTCGCAAAATACAACTACGCCCCTTACACGTCCTGCCACTACAGTACAAACGGAGACAGTGACGTACCGTCTATGTAAACACAGAGAAGGGAATCGCGCACTGGTTTTTAATCGATTCCTGCATACTAGATGCATCTAAAATTACTGATTAAAAGGCATGCATTTTGATTAAGCCACACGTGGTGTCATCTAAAAAAAATAAGTTCGCATCAGAAAATTCAAGAATAAAATTTAACGTCGCAGTGCTCTGGTAAACTGCCACCAAAGTACATGGGGAAACACAGAACGACTAACATGCCACCCGATGTGACAACATACGCTATGCCTGGATTTTATCTTTTTTGT
The DNA here is from genome assembly GCF_021461395.2 of Schistocerca americana. Lineage (NCBI taxonomy): Eukaryota > Metazoa > Arthropoda > Insecta > Orthoptera > Acrididae > Schistocerca > Schistocerca americana. The sequence goes on along the minus strand of NC_060119.1, from coordinate 242,881,558 downwards.
GTCTCCCTTTTAATTCACTATACTAAACACTACTTGTTTGCCGAATAAGAAGTAGATGTCTCCACAGTAACTTTGGCAATGGACTTACAGCCATTCACATGGACCAACTTTTTTGTCTGTAGAAATGCTACTTCTGCAGCGGTTAACCTTCGTCCTGACTTGTGGCACACAGAATCTTGCTTCCCAAGACACTGGACCCAGACAAGCGCCCTTTATAGGCATTTATAAAGAATGGACGAGGACAGACAATCGAAAAGAACTTTAGCCTTTTATAACGAAAGGAAAGAGGACCGACAATCGTTCCAGAAACCATAAATTGTGTAGATAAGTTAAGAGAAGTAAATGAAAACTTGGTGAGCCTAAGTAAATGTAGACAAGAGATGAATTATTTCAGCGGGTGTCGCACATACAGAGCAGGGGAGTTCGGAATAGAATGTAGAAATGCTAAATGAGTACGAAAGGAACACTGATGAAAAATAACGGATTTCATGTGGGAGATAAGATTCTGCGGGAAGCATTTGGCAGATCACAGAACGATATAGGTCGAAACATGGCCCGTGGAGTATACGACATGCCCTCAGAATTATTGAGATATTCGGGAGAGTCAGCCATGACAAAATTATTCCACCTGATATACAAGGTATACGAGGGACGCAAAATGTTCTCATACGTCGGGAAAGATGTAATAATTCCACTGCAAAAGGAGCAGATGCCAACAGGTGTGAATATGACCGCATCCCCAGTTTAATAAGTCATGTTTGCATAAAACAGACGGGAATTATTTACAGAAGAATGGGACAAACTGGTAGATGCCGGGGTCGGGGAAGGTTTTTGTTCAAGAAAAATGTAGTTTCGCTTGAGGTAATATTGACCCTACGACTTGCCTTAGATGATAGCTTAATGAAGGCGTGCTATTTACAGACTCTTATAAAATTTTTGATGTGTTGGCTGGAATACACTGTTTGAAATCCTGAAGATAGCAGGGATAAAATGCAGGGAGCTAAACGCTATATGCAACTTGTACAGAAACCAGACAGCACTTGTATCAGTCAAAGGACATCAAAGGAAGCAGTGGTTGAGAAGCCAGTGAGAAAATGTTGTAGCCTGTCCCCAACGTAATGAAACTGTACACTGAGCATGCAGTAAAGGAAGCCAACGAGAAATTACAGAGGGAATTAAAGCTCGGAGAGCAGAAGTAAAAACCTTTGACGTTTGTAATAGAAATTTTGATCCCGTGAGAGCCGGCAACGGACTTGGGACAGTAGTTGAACGGAATGGATAGTGTGTTGAAACGACAAGATGTGCATCAAAAAATTAAAAAAAAGGATAGTAGAATGTAGCCGAATTAAAGCAGGCAATGTTGCGGGAATCAGATTAGGAAATGAGACACCAAAAGCAGTAGATGAGTTTTCCGATTTGGGAAGCTATAACCTGAGGCGGTTGAACTTGACAGGATATAAAGTGCAGATTGGTCGTAGCGTGGAAAGCATTTATAAAACAGGAATTTTTTAACACTGAATGTAAATATGTTTGGAAGTTTTTTTCTGAAGGTATTTGTCTGGAGCAGAGCCTTGTTCTGAAGTGAAACATGGACGATAAGCATTTCAGACAGGAAGAGAATAGAAAGTTTTGAAATGTGGTGCTAGAGAAAAATACTGAAGATTTGTAATGAGATGGTACTGAATTTGAGAGAAAAGAAGTTTATGGTACAACTTGACAAAAAGAAGTGATCGATTGATAGGACGTATTCTCAGGCGTCAAGTAACTGTCAGTGTCGTACTGAACGGAAGCGTGGAGTGGAAAAATTTTAGAGGGAGACCAAGGGATGCATAAAGTAAGTAGTTTCAGGATGTAGGTTGCAGCAGTCATTCGAAGGTAAGGCTTGCACAGGACAGAGTAGCATGGAGAGCTTATGAAACAAGTCTTTGGAATGAAGACCACAACAACAGTAGTTTAAAAAAGTAGTCAACGGTGGCCTGAACGAAACATGTAGTATAGGCAGCGGCAATAACGATACTATTCTTTACTTGTATCTTTGTCCCGCCTCTGTGCAGGTCCGGCATGGTTACGAACGGATTCGTTATCATTAGTTTTCATGGGTGACCCGACGTCCTGACGTATCATCAACACCCGGGAAGAGATGTATATACCCCAAGTGTCTGCGTGCAGTGTTATTCATGTGAAAGTAGGCGAAAGTTTTATAAATGTTTGCGAATCGAATAACTCAGGCGTAACTTGGGTTCCAGCCTATTTCCAAGTTGGTCGATGAACCGGCCATCATCGTTAATCAGCATGATGGATTAGATCATTCGATCCGGGTCCAGCCCACCTACACGTCCCGGAGGCTACGTTTAACATGCACGGCTATCCGAGGAGGTTGTCGTATTAACGTCGCACATTTTCCTATTCTCTCTTCATGTAAAGTGTGGTAAATCTTAAGGATCAAAATTATGCAAGTGATACACGAAGGTGGTTTGAAAAGTTCTCGGAATCACCACGAGGGGTCAGTGCTAGTGCAACGAGTTGTTAACAAGATATTCATTGGACTGTTGCCTGTAAACACGTGCCACATCAGTGCTCTTGGAAGAGAGCTGCGGCGGTGACGTGGCTCTCTTGTTGTTGCCCCGTAGTGATTTGCGAGGATGGAAAAAATCGGGATTCGAGCAGTGATTAAATACTTCGTAAAGAATGGTATGAAAGCAAAGGACAATCATGCCGATTTCCAGAATACACTGGGGGACTCTGTTCTTTCATATTCAACTGTTTCCAAGTGGATAAATGAATTTAAAGTTGGTCGGGAGAGCTTAAATGATGACCCGCACAGTGGTCGGGCAAGATGTGTCACCACTCCAGTAATCATTGCAAAAGTGCACAAAATGGTCATGCAGGATCGCCGATTGAAAGTGCGTGAAATTTATGACGCTTGTCAGATGTCATCTGAATTGGTATACCACATTTTAACTGAAGAATTATAAATGAAAAATTATCTGCAAGATGGGTGTCGCGACTCTTGACGTTGGATCAAAAACGCATGTGCCGTCGTGATTGCAAAATTACACGAACTAAGGTATGAAATGTTTCCACATCCGCCTTATTCACCAGGTATGGCTCCGTCAGACTTCTATCTCTTCCCGAAACTGAATTTTTTTCCTGGTGGACGAAGATTCACTTCAAACGAGGAACTGATAGCTGGAGTTGACAACTATTTTGCAGGTCTGAAGGAAACTCATTTTCGACATGGGATCAAGGCACTAAAACATCGTTGGATCAGCTGCATTAATCTAAAAGGAGACTATATTGAAAAGTAAAAAAAGTTTCAGTGATATAAGTACTTTTTTTCTATTCCGTTCGGAGAACTTTTCAAACCGCCTTCGTAATATCCACATCGGCGAATTTTTCGATTAGGAAAAAGACGTCTAAAATGACCAGTGTGTGCGTAAGAAAAATGTGCGTATCCTTGTTATCCTTCTGCATCGACGATAGCGGCGCTACCTGGAGAAAGGCTCGCCTGTGATGTGTTTGCGGTTAATTTGTTTGTTTTTGTTTGGCTATGGGGCTACTTGAAATCATTGGTGTGTGAACCTAAGATGTTGTGTGTCGTGCTTGGGTAGTTCAGATGGTAGAGCACTTGCCCGCGTAAGGTAAAGGTCCCAAGTTCAGTTTTAATCGTCCAGGAAGTTTCATATTAGCGCACACTCCGCTGCAGAGTGAAAATCTCATTTTGTCAACCAAAGAGCTAGCTACCATTTGGTTGGGTCCGAGGTACATGCCTCACTGTAGAACAGCAATCAAAGATTCATCTACGATCGTAGTTCAGTATCTTAGAGTACTTGATTTAAGATCAGCTGCCGTTTCAATGATTTTGATCCTATAGGTTTCGGACGGCCCCTATACTGACAGTAAGTCTGTCAAAAAATACAGGGTCAAACTGAAACAGGTGGTCTCCATAATACGATTATACTGAGAGATAGAACCAATGGTCGGAAATTTACTTTTATTGGGTTACAGATATACACAGTGCACACCGCAAAACAGCAACGTAACTCATAGTAAATGTTCAAAGTTACGAAGGCCAGTCTCAATGAATGCATGGCAATGACCCGTGAAGTTCTGCCGTTACTCTGTTAAAGATCCCTGTTGTCTGTTGTACAAGGAGATAGGCAGATTGGTCCATAGCAAGCAGGCGTTCTTTCGTTTCTACGGAGGTTTCACACAACGAAGTCTGGGCTTAACCCCAGATGAAAAAGTCCAGAGATGTGAGATCCGGCGATCGCACTGGCCCTGCGACAGCATCTCCTCTTACAACCCAAAAATAAGGGCATGTGTTGTGTGGTGTCACCGCCAGACACCACACTTGCTAGATGGTAGCCTTTAAATCGGCCGCGGTCCGTTAGTATACGTCGGACCCGCGTGTCGCCACTGTCAGTGATTGCAGACCGAGCGCCACCACACGGCAGGTCTAGAGAGACTTACTAGCACTCGCCCCAGTTGTACAGCCGACTTTGCCAGAGATGGATCACTGACAACTACGCTCTCATTTGCCGAGACGATAGTTAGCATAGCCTTCAGCTACGTCATTTGCTACGACCTCTCAAGGCGCCATAGCATTTGATATTGAGATTATAACATGTACCGTCAAGAGCGATGTACACCAATTGTGGATTAAAGTTAAGTATTATATCAACTACGTACTTTATTTGCTACTATTAATTCCCTTAACTGTTCCAGACCTCGCGCCAGTCAGCGTGTAATTAAACGCGTGCATTTCGGCCTCCTCTAGCAACACATGTTGTTCACGTGTTCACGGACATTAACACATGAATAGGCTGGGACACCATCGTGTTGCAACCACATCCTTCCGCGGACTACAGTCTCCAAGAACTGTGGCATTTCTGCGATAATCAAATGGCACGAGTACTACAAGTGGTGTACAGTGTGTCTATTCGGCGGATTTATCACCCGCTGCCTGTTCCAGTGTACAACAGACTTTGCAAGAGTGCGGCAGAACTGCAAGGGCCGTTGCAGTATATGTGATCCGTGGCTGGCTCATGCTATATGCTGGATTAAACCTTCATTGCGATTCTGTCTTTAGTCTGTCGCGGTTATCGCGATTTTGCTGTTATCCTGTCCTTCCGCGGGTGGCGGCAGCGGTGTGTATCGATATTCGCACCTTGGACTATCTTTGATCTGGCGTTTATAGTTTCCGGCTGGGCGTTGTGCGTCGAGTCGGTCGGTTGGCGTGGAGCAGTGAGGAATTTTCGGCGAGGTGTAATTTGGCCGGGGCCCGCTAGCGGTCTGTACGCGATGTGGGAGAGTGTGGCGCTGTTCCCATTGCTACGAGGTCCGTGGCTCACCGACCCTGTACACGAAAGGTGAGTTTTGATTTAATCTACCAGCAAGTCAAGACTGTTCACGTTGTGTAGTTTGGAGTTCGTTGTCGGCTGTTGGGATATTCCCGCGAGCAACGACGTGGTTTTCAAGTTGGAAAATTCTAGCCGCCCTCCGGTGGAGTTCCACTGTATTTTGGTTATTTGAATTGAAGTACACCAGTGGAATCTTCTGCCTTGTGGCTGTTAACGTTCCGGTTACCTGCCCTGGGCGTTGACGTAAATTTCAGGCAGTGTATTTCCTCATCGTGTTGTTGCTCTCCAGCAAGGTGTGCAGTTTGAGAGCTCCGTGTATGATTGGTTGTGTGTGTCAATATCTTCTTCGTTGTTCCGTTGAACTCCCTGTTGTGCCCTGGTTAGGTGAAGTGGAAGTTATCTTGTCGGTTGGGCCTCTGACGGTCGATTGGGTTGTCGTCGGATCGTGAATAGTTGGCCCGACTGCTCGACTGCCTGTCTCACCTAAGCGAGAGTTAGTGTTTGAATTACAGGCCGACCCTCGAACATATGGGCACCCTTGCGTGTACTGCCTTATTTTTTTAAATTTGTTCTTGTTGTTGGTACTTGTATGGCTTCTAGCCAGTTATGTGTTATAAATTAGAGTTGTTTTCTTCTTAAGGCATTCAGCATAGTTTAAAATACTGTTTCACATAAGCCCTTTGGCATTTTAAATTTTTTTTTTAATTTTTAAGTCCTCGGCTTTCAGCCGGTTTGAGTTTCAGTTGTTTGTTCTTAAGGTCCAAATGGTTCAAATGGCTCTGAGCAGTATGGGACTTAATATCTGAGGTCACCAGTCCCCTAGAACTCAGAACTACTTAAACCGAACTAACTTAAGGGCATCACACACATCCATGCCCGAGGCAGGACTCGAACCTGCGACCGTAGCGGTCGCGCGGTTCCAGACTGAAGCACCTAGAACGTCTCGACCACACCGGCCGGCTGTTCTTAAGGCCTTCAGCCTAAATTAAAGAACTGTTCCACGTAAGGACTTTGGTATTTAAAAAAAATTAATGTTTTGGAGTTTTAAGTGTTCGGCCTTGAATTTAACTTGTTTACTTCAGCCTAACTAAAGGACTGTTTTAAGATAAGGCTTGCCTTTTAAATTTCTGATTATGCTTGCGTTTTAAGTTATTGACCTTCAGCCGTTCTTAAATTAAAGTGGCTTTCAACCGGTAATTAAGTCCAAAAGATTAAAGCTGTGTGTTTCAAAAATAGTTTTGGGCTGTTGTAATGTTTGATCAAATAATGAAGCTGTATGTTCGAGTGTAACTGACAGCCCATTACGTAGGCTCCTTTCCACAATTTATTCTATCTGTCCTGTCCTGTCCTGCCGGCCGGTGTGGCCGAGCGGTTCTAGGCGCTACAGTCTGGAACCGCGCGACCGCTACGTCGCAGGTTCGAATCCTGCCTTGGGCATGGTTGTGTGTGATGTCCTTAGGCTAGTTAGGTTTAAGTAGTTCTAAGTTCTAGGGGACTGATGAGCTCAGAAGTTAAGTCCCATAGTGCTGAGAGTCATTTGAACCATTTGACCTGTCCTGCGGGTTAAGCAGGGCATTTCAAAATGCTTTGAGACTGACGATCGTCGCTTTGGACAGTTACTATGAGCTGCGTTGTTGTTATGCGTGTACGCCGTGTATGTTCATAACACAATAAATATACCTTTCCGACAATTGGTTTCGTGTCTCAATATAATGTGTTGTGGACCCACTATCACCTGTTTAACGTTCACCAAAACGGTTTGGGATACCCTGTATTAGCTATGTACGTGATATTATTATGTGATTAGTAGAGGTACTGATAACTGATTGTAAATATTAGTTGACCTTATTTGGCAAGTTTCTTACCGCGTGTAACGTTCCTCTCCATAACATGGAGCCGAGTGCGACGTGGCCTGACACTGTTCTAAAATTCCATCGACCGGGATAGCTGTGAGCGGCGTGATAACCGACAGCGAAGCGGCGATCAGCGGAGTGACGTTTCGGCTGCAAGCTGTCCTCCCCCATCAGGAGTAGGCCGTACGTTAGGCGGACGCGGCCATCCCACGGTCGGCCGGCGGCGCGACCGTAAATCTGTGCGGTTCGGCGCCGGCTGCCGATACAGCACTCGTCACCGGCGCTGAGTTACCGCGCTGTACGTCACACCGCCCCCGCCCGCACTTCATATAAATACTGCCGCCGCGTCAGCACCGAGTGCGACAGGTCGCCGCGATACGACCCGATTTGATGCCTGCGGCGTCCTGCTGCGGCTTCCTGCCCAAAGTGACAGCGCGGGGAGGGGACGCTGGACAGTTACTAGACTAGTTTGATGAGAGTGGTATATCAACAAGAAACTGAAGCGTGTAGCCCAAAAACCTGTAAGTGCCACAAAGTTATTTAGCAATTATATTAAAAATATATATCACAGGACCTTTCATTTTAAATTTTAGTATTAAATATATACCGTACACTGAACAGAAGGGTGATTGTAGATAGACTGTAATATTCAATTAATGATGTCACATAAGCAGTATTAATCTTTAAAGACAGAAATATTAAACGTGGCTAGGAGTATATCCCTTTTACTCAAATATTAGGTAGGTCCCTAAGGAAGTTTAAGTCTTAGTAGTAGCCCATTACTTGAAAGAAACTCAGTATACGAAACAATCCACATTACCATGACACATGTTCTCACAAAATAGTCTGTATTTTTCATCCAAATATGGTATAATTGATAGCTACTAGTCTTTTTTTTTCTTTTCTTTGCTAAGTGCTCTTTGCCGTTCAACTCCGTTGAATATTACGTTTCTGATGTCAGGTACCTCTACTCTCTCTTTTAGAATATTAACAATTTTCCAAGTTTCCAATTCGCTGAAGATATATTTCAGGTATGTTTCCCTTCTATGTCCCCCAGACTCCTTGCTGAGAAATGTTATCTTTCAGATACGAAAGGTTTTTGTTGTTCCATGAAATTGGCGGCAGACTGAATATTGATAAAATTTTGTTCATCTAAGTCAACGACTTCAAATTTCTTAGCATATGTAACCGATATTACAATAATATGTAAGTCTTCAATTACAAATGCCTTGCACAGCCTCTTCTTAGCGCGAAGTCTCCATCGCAAAGGAAGTACCTAGGGCTGGATACTAAGAAATTTTTTTCAGTGATGTTGGAGACTCTAAATGACATAAGATAAACAAGAAGGAAGCTCATCATCCTGTTTATATCTGTGCTGCGCAATTGTCACTCCATAATACCACGTGCGTTTTCAAGCCAATACTGCCAAGTACAAGAAGGAGACAGGACACTATCCCATTCCTTGCAGTACGTTCATGCCACATGCATATGTAGCCTTTATTAAAATCACACGCACGCGCGACACGCGCGACGCGCGCGCGCGGACTCAAAAATTATTGCAGGATAACTGTCTCTAATAAAACATATCAGAATGTAGAAGTATCGGAACAAGTAAAACGTGCTCCCGGTCTACACACTACACGTACGTTGCTGCCAGGCATCTGACATTTTAAGGCACCATTTTTAAGGAGTTTCATTGGTTTTTTCAGATTTCCTGTGGTTTTGTCTAAGTTCAGTTTTTGCTATTTTGGATTCTGGATTAGATCTGAAACATTTTATTTCGCATTGAAGCTGATCAGAATTTCTGGAAGTGCCGGGACGTGGTAATGTAAAAGGACTGGGAAAGCTTTGCTTATAAACTTTGCCATAATCTCTGTGTGAAACACTGGCTGAAGGATTAGCCGATCTGGTACACTGGTTCAATCAGTGAATGTTTTCCTTTATAGATTTAGCACGCGAGCAGTGACTCTCTGCTCTCGGTATACTATTTATATGTTTTTTAATATTATTCATGGAAAGGTTTTTTTGGCTTAGCGAAATTTCCTCTCCTTCTTCAAGTACTATTTCCCCATTGCTTTTCCTAGAGGTTAGAGTTTCACTAGGGCTTCTAGATACCGCAAAATATCTATAAACGTCTGATGGCACTGTTTCCTTCTACATCTGGTACACAGTATATAACTGTGGACTGTCGTCGACTGTTTTGTGGCATCGTTTACGAACCATGTCTTCGTCGCTTCACTGGTACACTTTCCATTAATCCCATAAGATAGTTGTTCTGGGTACTATAATCATATGTATAAAATTTAGTTAGTAAATTTTCTTTATTTGAGGTAATAAAGCTCATGCAACCTAAACGGAGAGAAAATCAGAAGTTAAACAGATCTTTAAAATTGTAAAATAATATAGAAACAATAACTGTTTCATGTTAAGAATTTAAGTGTAATACACTCCTGGAAATGGAAAAAAGAACACATTGACACCGGTGTGTCAGACCCACCATACTTGCTCCTGACACTGCGAGATGGCTGTACAAGCAATGATCACACGCACGGCACAGCGGACACACCAGGAACCGCGGTGTTGGCCGTCGAATGGCGCTAGCTGCGCAGCATTTGTGCACCGCCGCCGTCAGTGTCAGCCAGTTTGCCGTGGCATACGGAGCTCCATCGCAGTCTTTAACACTGGTAGCATGCCGCGACAGCGTGGACGTGAACCGTATGTGCAGTTGACGGACTTTGAGCGAGGGCGTATAGTGGGCATGCGGGAGGCCGGGTGGACGTACCGCCGAATTGCTCAACACGTGGGGCGTGAGGTCTCCACAGTACATCGATGTTGTCGCCAGTGGTCGGCGGAAGGTGCACGTGCCCGTCGACCTGGGACCGGATCGCAGCGACGCACGGATGCACGCCAAGACCGTAGGATCCTACGCAGTGCCGTAGGGGACCGCACCGCCACTTCCCAGCAAATTAGGGACACTGTTGCTCCTGGGGTATCGGCGAGGACCATTCGCAACCGTCTCCATGAAGCTGGGCTACGGTCCCGCACACCGTTAGGCCGTCTTCCGCTCACGCCCCAACATCGTGCAGCCCGCCTCCAGTGGTGTCGCGACAGGCGTGAATGGAGGGACGAATGGAGACGTGTCGTCTTCAGCGATGAGAGTCGCTTCTGCCTTGGTGCCAATGATGGTCGTATGCGTGTTTGGCGCCGTACAGGTGAGCGCCACAATCAGGACTGCATACGACCGGGGCACACAGGGCCAACACCCGGCATCATGGTGTGGGGAGCGATCTCCTACACTGGCCGTACACCACTGGTGATCGTCGAGGAGACACTGAATAGTGCACGGTACATCCAAACCGTCATCGAACCCATCGTTCTACCATTCCTAGACCGGCAAGGGAACTTGCTGTTCCAACAGGACAATGCACGTCCGCATGTATCCCGTGCCACCCAACGTGCTCTAGAAGGTGTAAGTCAACTACCCTGGCCAGCAAGATCTCCGGATCTGTCCCCCATTGAGCATGTTTGGGACTGGATGAAGCGTCGTCTCACGCGGTCTGCACGTCCAGCACGAACGCTGGTCCAACTGAGGCGCCAGGTGGAAATGGCATGGCAAGCCGTTCCACAGGACTACATCCAGCATCTCTACGATCGTCTCCATGGGAGAATAGCAGCCTGCATTGCTGCGAAAGGTGGATATACACTGTACTAGTGCCGACATTGTGCATGCTCTGTTGCCTGTGTCTATGTGCCTGTGGTTCTGTCAGTGTGATCATGTGATGTATCTGACCCCAGGAATGTGTCAATAAAGTTTCCCCTTCCTGGGACAATGAATTCACGGTGTTCTTATTTCAATTTCCAGGAGTGTATTATGCAAGAACAAAAAATGGTTCAAATGGCTCTGAACACTATGGGACTCAACTGCTGAGGTCATAAGTCCCCTAGAACTTAAAACTACTTAAACCTAACTAACCTAAGGACATCACACACATCCATGCCCGAGGCAGGATTCGAACCTGCGACTGTAGCGGTCACTTGGTTCCGGACTGAAGCGCCTAGAACCGCACTATGCAAGAACAATAAAAGCGTTCAGAGTCCAGGTTATGTATCTTACATGTGCATGTAGTGGCTCTTTTTCTGATTCCTGCTTATTCTTGGATGTTTTGTATGCTTTGTCTCTTATTCTTAATTTCTTCAGCACATCTACCGTACATACAGTACCTTTCGTTATTCTTTTCTCGCCAAATTCAACATCAATTGCATGCAAAACACCCGAACCATTATCCTCCATTTTTCAAATCAGCTATTGGTACGTAGCAACATAGCAAAGCTTCCATCGTCAGACGAATGTATGCAATAAACTAACCAGTGTGGAACATAACCATATGTCAGATGCATTGGCTGTGTTACAAAGGTGGGTTGTAATGCAAAAACTATTTTATTTAAAAATGGCACATAGCAGCTTTTTAGGTATGCTTTTGAATTGTTTAAAAAGCATGTCAGTTATAAATTGCCTTTTTTATATATTTGTCCACAGCTGCAGTAACTAACTTAAAGGAAGTCATTTTTCTGATTAGGTTAGTAATATACTATTAAATAAACTCAGCTACTTTTAACTGCTTGGACATCATCAAGCTACATTCCAAAATAATTTTATACTAACACTATATTATAACAAAAGGATCGATGCTTGAAGCCAGAAGTGGCAAGTGAACCACTACATCAACAAATGTAACGTGTTGCGCATATATGCACAGAAAGCACTAGTCCTGTAAGATTACACGATTGCAGACCAATCACTGTAAGCAGTTACTTCTGTAAAATATCTAGAAGTAAGGGCACGGAGTGATCAGATGGCAAGTTCTTGGATTCTGTGCATCAAAAATAAATCGTCAGTGTAACTGGAACCCGTAAACACACCATCTTTCAATTACGCCCGTAAAGCCTCAGTAACCACATTCGCACTTTTTGCTCGTAATCTTTCACGTTCACGAGGCAGGATTCATCAAGCAGAAAACGATCTCACTAGTATACTTAACTTTTTCGTCAGACTCTACCTACCTATGCTAACATCAAAGGGCAGAAAAGACACAGCTATCTCGTAGGAATACAGATCTTCAATGTTCTCAAAGAATCTTTTAACTACTAGGCTACCAACGTTGCAGCCGCTACTAATTTAATGTGGAAAGGTCCCTCCTGATGGGAATTACAGTAACCGATTGCCAACCGAGATGTATTTAAATTTAATTAACCATCGTGATACTTTTGTTGTTTTGTTTTTATCTATTTACAGAGGCTATTCTTCCTCGTGAGTACAAGATATCCATTACATTTCAAAGCAGGATCTTCTCAGTATAATTCTGACTGTTCTGACTGCATGTTTTGCAGTTGCATCTGGATGTCAACTTCCTGAATGCAGTCGACCTGTTCCCCACATGAATACGAAACGCTAGAGAAGAAAGAAACACTGGATGAAATGGCTAAAATTTCATTACTCTTAGCAAATACCTTCGACAATACTAACATTAATAGATACCACTTACAATGACAGGATTATGATGCGTTGACCTGGAATGTAGGGGCAAGTAACTAATTTAATTTGCCCTCAAATGGTTGATCATGTTATGTTGGTTACCATCTGACGTTTTAAGCTTACATGTTTTACCTTCAGGAACCGCTTCTTTTCCATGCATAGAATAATCTGTTCTAGCTTCATTGCTACGCCTGTTTAGCGTGTTTCGCATATGTAAGCGCTGATTATTTTGAGATGGTACTTGTAATCCTCGCCTAATTAATAACAGATGGAACAGACAGTAGTACAATGATAATTTCCTGGAATGACCAGCCACATTATCTGCGAGTAATTTAAACAAAAATCAATTAAAAATGAAGCCATCTAGTAAACTATTTGCCTTGCTTGCATGTCTGAACGAACAGACCTTGTTGACGATCCACAGCTGCACGAAATAATTAGAAACTTATTAACTGACCGCGAATTCTTTGACATAAGCTGTACTAGGTTTAGATGTACTACCTATTAGTGATATATGAAAATTTGTCCTGGACCGATGACTCAAACCCGAATTTTCTGCTGATCGCGAGCCATCACCTGTCATATGTTACTAATATGTGGTACATCTATACCTAATTCAGTTGGTGTCAAAGAATTCGCAGTCAGATAATAAATTTCGAAACTGCTAGCCTCTAATCTTCAGTTTCAGGAGGGCCATGCACGATTAGGGCGTTTAAAATATTTTTACTTCGTTTTTCAAGAATCGAGGGCGTCATAAAATTACGTATTGGTTAGCGATTCTCAATTATATTTAGAAGAAATGGTAATTACGTTGTTTTGTTTGGTAAATAGTTAGTTCAGTTCCGTGATATTTTGTCGTTTCATTTAAAATTCGCTGCAAACTGTCTTCTTTCAAGAAGCGCCTTCTTATCGTTACTTCTGTCTGGACCTCTGCTCTAAGAGTAAGAATATATACTACATAACCTGTAAACTTTTTTAATGGCACTATTAAAGTTTTTAAACTTGCAGCAATCATTCGTAGCAGAGCGTCTTTTTATTCATATCACACAAATAGTGACTTTTTCTTGTTTTTCTCCCTGCAGACACAAGGAAAATCTGAAAACTTGGAGCCATGGCTAGCAAAAAGAAGATAAGACTGGCAAATACCACTCACACGAGAAACTTCATTGGAACTGGTCGATAAATACTGCCTTCTGAACTACTAACTCTGCGTGATGTTCTAAGATATCGACTTCTGCTAAAAGAGCAGAGTGGGGAGAATGTCAGAAATTACCCAGCAGCCACTCTTGAAAAGGATATTTATCCAAAAGTACTTGCAAAGTGGGGGCTAGCAAAGAGTTATTTTGTGGTGTCAATTGTAAATTCGAGAGTCGCAGTCTTGAAGAGGACAGAGGAAAAATGGGAATAGGCCAAAAACATACCACTTGGCAGAGGAAAGTTGGAAGTGAAAGAGCCTTTCATAGCAACGTTAGATAAGCGCTTTTATGTCCTCAATTGCATTTGTTAGATTAAGCTACTTTCAGAATTTGAGGGTCCATGTCCAGGTGGTGCTGACTGTAAACATGAAGCACATATCTCCTGCTCTTCTTCTAAGGATATGAAGATTTCTGTCAAAGAACTAGTGCCGTTTTAGAGGTCAGAGAGAGAAGGTTGTATCTGTTGGACAGCAAAAAACTGCGTTACCTGAGTACGTAAGACAAATTAAAAAGCAGAAGAGACAAGAAGATGAATTAAGAAGAATTTCTGTATACAAGCAAAGAAGGAAGGAAGAATTATCACTACAGCAAACGAAGTTCTTTTCTCCGATGAGATGGAGACTCCGAAAGTCCTTAGCAGATACCATGTGATGATTCTGCAAATTTGTACATGTTGCGCTGCAAAGTATTAGGTATGGTGTCGGTCTACGTATTACAGCCGCCACTACAACAGCTAGATTAATTACTGAAGGAAACAGGAGTCTTGTTGATCACAATAAAGTAAAAACACCCAAGAAAAAGTCATGAAATCACTTGATGAAGAATTTCGTGTTCGACGCAGGACAGCCAAATGTATCTTCTTTGATGGACGCCAAGATTCCACTGAAGATGTGTTACAAGCAGATAATGCAAGTCATCAGTTTCCTCGTAATGTAAAAAAACTGGTGTTACACTGTTTGCAGTGGGCCATGTGGAATGTATCTTTGCCACTTTACTCCAGAGAAAAACTTAAGAAGAAGGAAACCTGTTGAAGTTATTGCTAACTATACTGCGGATTTTTTAAAGGAAAACAGCATGATAAAAGTTTGTAGGCTATTGCTGATGGCTCAACGAGTTTTAACATTGTTTAACCAATGTTGAATCGTTAAATCGTCGGGTAGTTTTGTGGTCTTCATATCAATGACTTACCTTTACGCCAGTTGACGAAACAGTTCGATAGGAAAACTTTGTCTAACAACAAGTGCAGTGGTAAGATCGTCAACATGCTTGATAGTGTACCAGAACTCGAGATAAATCCCTCATGTGTCAGAACATGCTTTCCAGAAACTTTGATTCCACTGAGTAACACAGTTGTCAGTTTCTTTCTACAGAAAAGCTTATGGCTACGGTGTAAGTCAGGCTATACGGATAGGTGCACTTCCAACTGATGTGGTATTATTAGAAATTGGTCGGGTAAACCATTCTCGGTGGCTAGCAATTGCAAATAAGATTTGTCACATATGGGTTTCAAAACATGCCATTAAACGTGAAGACGTTACAGCTGCTTGTGGAACATGTTTACTGTCGCTGCCGGCTTACATTCAAATCGAAATTTCCTTGGGTGGAAGCACCCCGGAATATTCTTTATCAATTGAAGGTCCTAAAATCTCAGAAGAGGTTAACAGCAGATATCATTTTGTCAATAATCCAACGTTCATCGTGGTTCGCAGTTACTCAGATACTTTTATACTCGGCAGACCAAGAAGAAAGGAAAGCATGGGTACAGAAGTTAATTGAAGTAAGGAATGCAGATGATAATACACGTGGAGACCTATTTGTCCTGCCTAGCGAAACATCTGCCGCAAATCAGATAGTAACTTCACTTTTGAACTGAAAGAATGAGCAGAAAAGTATATGGACCTCCATTTCTAAACTTAAGATATCACAAACAAGAAAGTTTATCCAAGAGTCAATACAAGTTGCAAAGAGGCCATGTAATTGACAGTCCAATGAAGATATGTGAAACAAATAACAGAGGCTTCTGGCAAAGTGTATACATATGAAAAACGAGAAAGATACATTAAAGGCCAGGAAGCAAGCAGAAGAATGATATCTAGGAACTAATCGAAAGAAGATTTGATGAATATTGTTGGTTCAAGCTTTGTACAATTTTTACAACATGATTTTAGTGTTTGATAATAGAGAAAGAACTTAAAGAAATTGTTTGTGGTGTTTAAACCATATTTTTAAGCAAATTGTTATGGAGTTTGGAATAATTTATGCCCTTTTGTTGGAACTTTCAATATTCATTGTAATCAAGCACAACTTTACCAAGCCAAATGTTTATCAATAAAGAAAAGCCTTTTAAATTAGGATTTTACAAATCAAAAATCACGTTTTGGACACCTTCATTCACAAAAATCACGAAATTTTATTTTTACCTCCCAAAATGACACTCCCTAATGCACTATCTCAATAGCCACTAGAAAACTAGCTCCTGGGAGTACATACATACTGTTTGCTCGGCTGTGCAAAATCATACAGCGACGTCGCATACACTGAGTCAGAGAGCGGGCCCATCTGACACAAGTATTCGCATTGATAATGAGTAGCATTATCGGTTTATAGGTCTGCAGCATTTACAAAGCAGGCCGGGAATTCTCGAACTTAAAGATGTACGCTTAAGTCTTCGTGCTCTCTGACGTGTTGTTAGGACCTTGATAAATATCTATTACCAGCTTCACCAACTGCCAATATGGTACATGGGCTAGGAAAAACTACCGCTGAAAAGGAGGAGGACCATTTATAGGATGGTCAGGAACAGACTAAAAAGTTTGTAATGGTCTTGCAGGGTAGGTTGTTCAGAGAAATAATTGTTAAGGAAAAAGTTCGATACGTTGCGACGTTTCTGAGTTAATTAGCACTGAAGTTAGCCGGTCAGGCCATTGCACACTCAAATTTAGAAACTTGTCTTTCGTTAAGTGTCCTAAAAGCGAACAAGAGAGAAATATAGAAATTAGATTACGCTAATAAGGATCGAACTCGAGCCAAAGGCTGAGCAGTCTCGTAAGCTATCATGTACGCCAGGGCTGTTCAACGTATGGAGTAGCCTGATTCCGCACTTTGCCCCGGCACCGTCAGAGTTCTGCGAGCGGGAGTGCGAAGGACTTGATTGTCCGCTTGACAGTGGCAGCCAAGCGGCGCTGCACAAAGCTGGCTTATTCTCCTTTTGTGGAAGACTGTGGCGTCGTAAACAGAAAACAGCAATGACATTGTTTAGTCAAAAGTAAATCAGTACCCTGGTGACCAATTGGGGATATGCATACTAAAGGAACTGTAAAAATAAACATGTTGAACATTTAATGAAGACGCTTCTTACAATAGTCTTAATGTCAAAGAGATTTTCGAATTCAAGAAAACATTGCCAGTAAATAGGAAGATGGACAAAATTAATGTAAATACGTATTAAATACGAAAGCTAATGGATGATGGCATGGCCGGCCGGTGTGGTCGTGCGGCTCTAGGCGCTTCAGTCTGGAACCGCGTGACCGCTACGGTCGCAGGTTCGAATCCTGCCTCGGCCATGGATGTGTGTGATGTCCTTAGGTTAGTTAGGTTTAAGTAGTTCTAAGTTCTAGGGGACTAATGACCACAGATATTAAGTCCCATAGTGCTCAGAGCCATTTGAACCACTTGATGATGGCACACTGGAAGCCAAAACTTTGAAACTGGTTAACAAAGGAAACATACAAAACTGATCAATCTCTCTTTCCTATTGTTGCTTTCTATATCTCTTTACTTCTTTTTGCGTAAGAGCTTCAATGTTGTGAATGATTAATCCAGTACAATTAAGTCTCAAAACACATTTCAGATGTCAATCTGATATGCAGCAACTCAGTCTTGTATTACAAAGTCTCATTAAGGAATTACAGTTGTGCGTTGATCCGAACAGACTAAGCATCCATGCTGCATATATATGGAGTTTCTGGTAACACTTCTGTGATAAATGTTTGTAATGACACATAATGTCTTTCAGCTTTGATATCTTTCAATTCTGAATCGCATTGGAGATCTAAGATTTCCATTTGAAGAGGGCGACTTACAAGATCGACGGCCACAGAGTACGGAGTAGCAAAAATTTCTAAATCTGTTTTCAAGCGCAAGATATCAGTGAACCTTTTTTTAAATTCAGTATGCAGTTTCTTAAAAGATCTGCATACTCTCCAAAATCTGCAGCAATGGCAATTTTGTTAATTCTGACAATTTTGGAAAGCATTAGACGTTTCTAGCCCCCAGCTGCCTTTCCCAGAGAGACAGTTTCATCCTGAATGCCTTTGTTTTGTCACAGAAATGGGTGATGACAAAATTCATCCCTTGAAGTGACAGACACAATTCGCGAAGACACATTGTCACCCATTAGTCAAAAACCTTACATCACAAACCCATCTATCATCCGACGATTCAGGAACACATTTCCTTTCATTTCCATGAATAAAAATATTGCTTGGCGCAGTTGCATGAGTGCCCCAGAACATTGGCGCGACTGAGACAGAGAACCTCATAGTGATAAGGTAAATCTCCATATTCACAACGGATATCGTTGAAGCATCCCCAACTCTCTAGTGGTTCCATTTCTAGGTACTCCACGTCGACGTCTGCTCGTAGATACGTATCGTCGGTAGGTTTTCCGGCTTTACTTCCCACGTGACAGCGTTGACACTCCGATGAGGCGCGGGCCTTGTGTTCTGCTATTACTGCGAATCTTGTAAACATCGCTTTTATTTAGTAATTTGCCCGGCTAAAACTCTCCCCTTTTAAGATTAAGACAGCCTGCGCCACCTTTCGGGGGGAGTGGGGACGTCAAAGAGTCACAAAAGTTCATATTAAGCAGTCCGTAAAACACGTAAACGTTCACTTCAGTTAATGCCTACGCTTTCCGCTAGATGGTGCTGACTTAACTGCTGAATAGCTTTGGTTCCGTAAAACCTTCACTGATTTGTACTAGGTAAATGAAATAAGTACAACACTCTTGTACTTCACTTTCACTCGATATTCAAGGATTAATATGGGTAATGGATGAGGGTCTATTTAAAAGGTTCCTAGCCTGGAGGAATCTAAATAGTCCGCAAATGCCGATATGCACGCGCTCTACGTCCAGATTCGCAACCAACGGCGCACGACACTTTCAAAAGTCCATATCTTAATACCTGAATACCGGTACCTCTGAATTCACTCGTATCTGTAGATAATTTGAGTTTCTTCGTTTATATGTCCATTAAGTTCCAAAGTAGCACTAAAGTCCTAAAATCCTCTTAATACTCCGTTGCTACCAACAGTCAGAGATCGTACACTTCATCACTTTTTAATCTCCGTAATATTCTAACAGTTTATCGTGAATCTTAACACGATAAAGTCCAATCTAATTATTGTCTCGCTGACTGACACGGGTTCCCCGCCCTTTAACGAAACAGTCAAGAAAAAAAAGAGGCAATAATGACGATCAGGCCTTTTTATAGGTTTTTCATCACAAGAGTTTAACGCCACTGCCTTCTCCATGACGGAGCTTCCGTGGCTTTGCTGTACTTAGACGTTAAACTACTTGCTGATATAATATAATTTTGATCTGCAATTACTGAACTCTGATTCAACACTATTTTCCCCTCTAAAAATTCTATTCTTAATTTTAAATTATTCTTTCTGTAGCTTTTATCACTGTAAACTGAACCGAAATGTTACACCGTCCAGAAACCTTTTGAACAAGCGATGGTTGAATCCTTATGCTCGAAGAGAATCAGTGATTTTTACTACCAAGCTCAGTGTGTTGTTCAGTTTTACACTTTTGTAACGCAAGTGTTCTTGATGAGTCAGGTAATGTATAGTGATAACCAGCACATAATGATTCTCCGTTTTTCTCAGGACGTATCCCACTAAGCCACTAATGTTTGTTGTCAGTCGCAGCTGGAGCGCCGTCTTCTGCTACGAAGTTAGTAATCCCCACGGCAGATCAAACTTCTACATAACCGCTTCAAATGCATAAAACATGTCTTGACCTGTTGTTGTGTCCTTCAATGGGATGAGAACTGACATTTCATCGTGAATTTCCAGCATTTTGTTTGCTGCCCTAATTAAAATAACCTATTGCGCTGTGTCTCGTAAGTCAAGAGAGTAATCCAATCACAAAGAAAAAGCAACACTGTCTTTAACATTCATTTTCAGCTGCGCTTTCAAATCTTCTGCTAATTCTTCAATTCGGCCCATTGCAGTGGTTTGAGAAAGTGCCACAGACTGTAGCTGCGGAACTAGTTGCGGGCACAGCTCTTCCGCCGCTATTAAAGGCATTCTTTAACAAATTTAGCTTCAGCAAATGGCTTCAAGTGCACAGCAGTACGATGAGAAAATCTGTAGCTAATTTTCACAGAAAAATCTCTTGAAGGATGATCAACGTCCTGCAGAGAATGTGAAATATTTGTATCAGATAATATCAATAGCATGAGATCTCAAAGCTGACATGGTAATTGTTGAAACGAAGCAGTTTTGTCTTTTTCCTTCCGTTGCCACCATATTAAAAACAAAACTTATTATTACGCGGTAATTTACTTCGTTTGAAAAACTGGCTTTCAGGTCAAGGGTTATTGCCTTTCGTTCGTCGTCGACATATTCGTCGTATTCTGCCGCGTGATTTACTGCATACTGACGTCTTAAATCGAATTTTTTTAGATGGTTTAATACCTAGTGACACAGTAAACATTTTACACGACCATCGCATTCAGTAAAAAGGTATAGATCCTCCCAAGTAGCATTACAAGGCGGTGCTGAGGGCCTACTATTAGAGATGTTGTTATTTTTTAATTGTTTGGCCTTCCGAGTAGCAAATCGGTTTAGCCATCAATAATGTAGAATTTATCCGATAACTTTTTGCCCCTAATGCTTCCACTAGAAAACCTTGTTTGCTACTCCTGCCACGTCTAAACGCGCTGACGGCTGGGACTGGCGGCCGACCCGGCCCACGCTCTGCCCTTTTCCGTTGCTCTCGCCTGTGGCTCTGTTTTCTTCTCGCTGCTACGCAATCACGATCACCTTTCCTGAACTGCCCTTATCTCCGCTATGAGAACAACTGGCACTAACTGTATCTGGAGGGCCACTTGAATATGGACGGGCAGCGGCCATATTGGTTTGCGTCAATCGCATTTAACTCGGAAAGAGGGCAACGTATCCAATTTGTTCCTTAACAGTTATTTCTCAGCACAACTTAGCCTGCAACACCCTTACAAGATTTTCACTCTGTTTCTGACCACCTTGTGTAAATGGAAGCGCGCAGTTACACCGCCGCCAGAGTACACCGACTGCCAGTCCTCATGGTATCCGTATAGTAAGCACCGCGTCGAACTGCACTCGTGGAAGGGGCGTGTTTCGCCAGACCTACCCACTGGCCAACAGAGGTTCCCTCGAGCTCACCAAGGTTTAGCCCATTTATACCCAATTACGTTCCACATTTTTCCACATATTAGCCATTGAACCCATAAATGTACAAAAATTTGTATTGGTGTGGCTTCTGTCACCACGTTGCATGAGTAACGATCGAGGAAACTTGCGTGTTACCTCTGAAGCACGTTTTATAGTAGCTCATAACGCCCATTACCCTGGAAGCTAGGGACAGCGTGGTTTCAGGCAGTTTTTAGGATAATCACCATGTGTCTGACAAGGGTTGCATCGTAACCCAAAGAGAAGTCCGACACTGGTGATTAACACGTCTGGGCTCACAACTCAGGCGAATTCCCCAGACGCGCCGTGTAGCCACGCGGTCTTCGCCGCTTGCCACGGTTCGCGCGGCTCCCTCCGTCAGAGGTTAGAGTCCTCCTTCGAGCATGGGTGTGTGTGTTGTCCTTATCGTAAGTTAGTTTAAGGTAGATTCAGTAGTGTGTAAGCCTTGGGACCGATGACATCAGCAGTTTGGTCCCATAGGAACTTGCCACAAATTTCCCTAAAAATTTCGACTTCCCCGGCAGTTACACTGTTTTTACCTTCAAAGAAGGTACTTGTATCAAGCAGATTCGTTCGACCACAATGTCGAATCACTGTTGAGGACGCTTTTGTTGGCGTCTAGAGCGCGTTTTATTTAAACTGGGGAACTCTCGCTGTACTGGGTTCAGAAGGATTTCCTACTGTTTAGTGTGAACACGGTGCGGTTTGACAACGGATATCGTCATGACCATACCTGGCTTTGGATGCTGGTGATTCTAAGGTCATTGCGTGAGCAGAGACCACAGACGACTATTCCAGCGCTCACCGCTTGTCTGCATTGTTGTTGTTGTTGTTGTTGTGGTCTTCAGTCCTGAGACTGGTTTGATGCAGCTCTCCATGCTACTCTATCCTGTGCAACCTTCTTCATCTCCCAGTACCTACTGCAACCTACATCCTTCTGAATCTGCTTAGTGTATTCATCTCTTGGTCTCCCTCTACGATTTTTACCCTCCACGCTGCCCTCCAATACTAAATTGGTGATCCCTTGATGCCTCAGAACATGTCCTACCAACCGATCCCTTCTTCTGGTCAAGTTGTGCCACAAACTTCTCTTCTCCCCAATCCTATTCAATACTTCCTCATTAGTTATGTGATCTACCCATCTAATCTTCAGCATTCTTCTGTAGCACCACATTTCGAAAGCTTCTATTCTCTTCTTGTCCAAACTATTTATCGTCCATGTTTCACTTCCCTACATGGCTACACTCCATACGAATACTTTCAGAAATGACTTCCTGACACTTAAATCAATATCCTCCTTTCAAGACACTGTCCATTCCATTCAACTGCTCTTCCAAGTCCTTTGCTGTCTCTGACAGAATTACAATGTCATCAGCGAACCTCAAAGTTTTTATTTCTTCTCCATGGATTTTAATATCTACTCCGAATTTTTCTTTTGTTTCCTTTACTGCTTGCTCAATATACAGATTGAACAACATCGGGGAGAGGCTACAACCCTGTCTTACTCTCTTCCCAACCACTGCTTCCCTTTCATGTCCCTCGACTCTTATAACTGCCATCTGGTTTCTGTACAAATTGTAAATAGCCTTTCGCTCCCTGTATTTTACCCCTGCCACCTTTAGAATTTGAAAGAGAGTATTCCAGTCTACATTGTCAAAAGCTTTCTCTAAGTCTACAAATGCTAGAAACGTAGGTTTGCCTTTCCTTAATCTTTCTTCTAAGATAAGTCGTAAGGTCAGTATTGCCTCACGTGTTCCAGTGTTTCTACGGAATCCAAACTGATCTTCCCCGAGGTTGGCTTCTACTAGTTTTTCCATTCGTCTGTAAAGAATTCGTGTTAGTATTTTGCAGCTGTGACTTATTAAACTGATAGTTCGGTAATTTTCACATCTGTCAACACCTGTCTGCATTGGCAAAGCCATATACTACTCCTCTTACTATGTTTACTGTCGCTGCATCTCACGAGTTACCGTCGAGGAAGTTCACGTGACCAAACACTGCACGTTGCGACCACTGCGCTAGCTGAGAAGCAGCAACAAAGCTGAAACTGCCGGTGATACAAGACAGCTTTAAGGGTAATCATCGTGCAGTCTGCCAGGTTTTTATCGTGACCGTTGCTCTGAGACAGGCGGCACTCTGTCACTAGTCCAACACGAGAGGGAATCGTGGCCGCAAAACTCAGACGATGGCCCTAGCATGACTACTCTTGCAGTTTTTCAACTTGCGGCAACAAAGAAAAGCACGCTGGCATTTGTTCACAGTACTAAAACCTGCGGTTCTACATGCAACATCACAATGGATGTTCCCGTGTGTGGAAGCTCCGAGAATGATTGCATTTGTCATCGTCAGACGGGGCCTCCAACTGTTTTGAAAATGCGGGATGCCACTAGATGCTGAATACAATCACATTTGGTTCAAATAGCCGGCAATCTAGGCAACAGCTGTTAGATGTCTGGCGTGTTCAGGACGGTGGCTATGCCCTGCTTTCGAGATCTCCTTGACGTTATCTCCTTGACGTTATCTTCCAACAAGATAACTCAGGACCACATGTCCAGACCAGCCTAGATATAGTGTGTGTTCAACTGTCGCTCTGGCCAGGACATTCTCCAGCTCTCTCCCCCATTCAGAACATCTGGTCATGGCTTGTCGGTAAACTGTCATGCCGCCATTATTCACCCATGATGTCTATCATAGTGTCGAAGCAGCGTGGAATAACGTATCCGTATGTGTCACCCAAGCTCACTTCCTCTGATGTCCAGCCAGGTGGAAGCTACTGTTGTTTCCAGTGGTAACAGGTCTGTGAATTACATTTCGGACCCAAATTACCAACAAATTCATTCCACCAATTCTTCCTACTACACTGAAATCAAAGAACGAGAAAAGTTTCGTTGTTTGCTGTCCTTCCAGGTGCTGGTATCGTAATGGCCAGCAGTGTATACTTCTGACAGGTAGTGAATGTTATCAGGGCTCAGGTGACATCGAGAAACAGGCGAGTAAACATTGCGCCGTGATGTGTCCTGGTTCCGAAGCCCGGACCCCAGCGACGGCCCCTTCGGGCCGGCCGAGTTGAACGACCGCCGAGTGACCGGCCGCCTCTCACGTCTCAGCGCGGCCTCCGCCTGAAAGGAGCCACATTAAATCAAACAAGCGCGACAGACACTCGCCGCGGCAGGCTTAATATACGGCCCAACAGCCGGATACTGAAAAATGCGCCCGTGATTTATACCCGAGCGGCAGATACGAATAACGTCTCGAAACTCTGTACAAAGACAGTTTGTAATGAGCTGCGCTTGATCTCTGCTGTGTGTGTATTTATGACAGCAGCCAGACGTATAAAACTTTTATTTTTTACTTCGACTCTTGTAATTAACTCCGGTCGCTCGGATTTGTGTGTAACTGACATCTTTGGCATGATATATAGGAAGATTTTAGTTAAAATATGGCGGCGGCGATCGTATAAATAGTAAATGACCCCGTTGTAAATGGCGGAATTACCTTCACTCTGTAACGCTTCGGACGGACGGACGTCTTGAGCCCATAAATCGCTAAACGGCCTCAGCGAAAGGCCGGTCACTCTTTGTGTGCCTTTCTAACGTGGCCCCAGTGATCCACGACGCTCATTTGGCTTTTAGCGTTGTTCTGTTTGATGTTGACCGAACATTGTGAGTCTCTTCTGCCGGTAGGTTCCAGCTATACAGCTCATATTTTGGTTTCAAACATTTGTTATGCACTGCTTGACATACGACACGGACCAGAGACATTGGTGGACTGGTATAATCACAAGCAATGATGGACGTCATGAAACACAGCACATGGAAGTGGAGTGGTATATGTATAAAGAAAAATGGTACAGATTTCACCACATGGAAAAGCACGACAACAGGCATAAACAATATTTACTGTAGTCACAGGTCAGGCTCCCAACGTAATGGCCGATATCTGACTCTCAATAGGGAATATTCTTGGGCACTAATGCACATTTTGTATCAGTTATTGTTGAGGATTCTTTGTGGGATATTTTTCGACTCCTCTCTCAAGGTGGATTCCCATTCTTGCACGGTTCGGGGAGGGAGTGTTCTGTGACAAACACGTCTGCCAGCAGTCCCCCAGACATACGCTATAGGGTTTATGTTTAGGGAATACGCAGGCCATTCCATACGTTCAATATCTTCAGCTTACAGTGTGTCTGACACGTCAGTGGTCCTGTGTGGACGGGCATTGTCGTCCATAAATAGAAACTCGGGACCTACCTTACCCCTAAACAGACGTGCATGACCCAGAACAATCTCCCTGCAATACCACTGGTACAGCGTACATCGATATAGAGCGATGTTTGGCCATTTTGCATAGTACCTGCCTATACCATAATGCCTAAATCACACCAACGACGTTAATGGAATTCTGTGTTGTGTAACGTGTTCCCCTTTCTCTCCACACTGACGGGTGACCAGAATCACTTGCCACAATGAAGCAGCATTCGTCGGAGAGCATCACTCAGGACCACTGTTGCTGACCCCAACCAGTATGCGCCCTACACCAATGAACTCTTCCTCGATGATAGCATGGTCGAAATGGAATGTTTGTAACATGCTTCCGAGCATACGAAACATCCCGATTTAATCGCCGCAAAATGGTTAAGGCAGAGTTACGTATACCGGTAGCGGTTGCGAGATATGCAGCGATTTGGCTAGGAGAGAGATATTTGTTCTTTTTCGCCACTAGGTCTACACATCGATCCTCTTGCGGCGTGGCGGTCCATCTACGACCATCAGCATACTTTCGAATAGCATTTACACCTTCAGCGGCTTTTTTTAATCAGGAGAGGATACTTTTGGTCACACTCATTACTGTAGCCGCAGTAGTGGCACTTTGATCTGCTTTGAACCGCCCACCTGCTAATCCACGATCGTAAACACTTAAATGATGTCTTGCAGACATGTTGCCGTACCACATGGAATGACGCACTAATCCGTCTCACAATAACCTTCACACCCCATACTGCGTGACGAGTCGAATGCATACTGACTGTTGCCGCGCGGGCTTCGCTTCAGTTAACACGCCCTGCATTCTACGTTTTTTTTTTTTTTTCAACTATCATTGCTCGGATATTCCGTGGCAATTGTCGTGGCAGTTGGTCTTTAGCAAGTGTCAATTGTTCTTTAGCAAATGTCAAGCAGTGTAAGTAAAGACACGTGATAAGGAGTACGAAAGTACCAGTGATTCTTCCGCTCCACTGTACACATCACTTTAATAGTCAGCAGAGTCAAAAAATCAACATTCGAACTAATATATGACAAAATCTTGAATTCAGCTATGTGAAACTTGTAGTACTTGAGGAAACTACGTCGGCTGCCGGTGTAATCCGAGTCCAAGAAGACGGCATGCAACAAACCTGAAATTGGCATAAACTGTACGATGTTCTTTGACGAGTGTTTAATATTCCAGCACAAATGTTGAGGGTAACGCCATCTACGTGTGGTGTACAAGAAGGTATTATGCAGGGGGTTTCTTATTCAGAAATCGCATTTGAACGTTCTTTATGAGGAGATCGTACTATGGTTCTTGTAAGAAGGAAAACGTCTGCCAGAAATGGTATTCGACAGTGACCTGTCGAGACGACACTTTATCATTCCGCGATATTGCCGGAAGCGTTGGTCGTTGTCCGACGACTGTTATGCGAAGACGTAATCGATGTATTTAGTAGGGCCGTATTCAAAACTCCCACGCGACTAGCGCCTAAAAGGACAGCCTGTTTATTGTTCCGCAGTTCAAGAACGTCGCGTGCCTTCTGCCAGGAAATGGCCTTGTTTACAACAGGCATCCATAGGGTAGTCTCACGGTGTCTGGAGCACCACGGAACGACAGCACGGAGGCCGTTGTTGCGGCTTCTCTGATGAGACGCAGAGGGACGCTATCGCCAGTGATGCATCCAACGATAACACTGTACGCACGAGTGGCAACATATCCGTGTGTGGAGGCACTGAGGGCTACACATACTGCCGGACTGCACTTGTCACCAATATATATTCCCAGTTCCTGGTGTATTGGTATGGGTTGTAACTGGGTACTCTGGTAATTGGAACAACAGCTTTTACATTTCAGACGCATGGAGGCAGTTGGCTGTGCGTTAGACAGGTTGTACGATTGTGGCCCTGAATAGCAGGTTCCCCATACCTCTGACACATTACAGTCATGTGGTTGTGGGTTGCCAGCCACTACCAGAAACAAACTGCTACGGAGATGCTATAGCGTGGAATGACGCGTCGGTAGCTGTCAGCGAAGCCTAGTTCATCTCGTTACCCAGCCTGGATAAAGCCGTTGTTCCTGCCAGAGACTGGCAGCTCTGTGTAGTAAATTTCGCACCCTGAATTTTCTATTCCTACGAATGTAATCTCCATACACAGGGTGATTCCGTGATGAAGACACAAAATTCCAACGGTGTAGCAGAAGGTTAAATGTATCTATTTGAGGTAAGGAACCCTGGTCCTGAAACGACAGAGTCGAAAGTTATAAGCGAAAATAGTTCTGATACTTCTGACAGTGAACCTCTTCTACTGGAAACTCTTTGTTTTCAATACTTCGGGAGTAGATGTAATGTACCAAAAGGTATGAAGGTATGAAGGTATGTACTTGTTCATCTATGCTACTGTGATACACATCACTTCTATTCAACAAGTGTTCACAGCTCGTACGGTATGCATTTTTGTGCCCATGTTTACTAGACAAGTGTTTCTTGTTTTGATTCATAGCACTACCTCCGAAAAATGGAAAGAAAAGAGCTTGTAGTAGAAGACGTCCACTGTTAGAGGTATCAGAACGATTTGCGCTTATAACTTTCGACTCGGTCGTTGCCGGACCAGCGACCCATATCTCAAATAAGATATATTGATCCTTCTCCGTCATCTCCGAAAGTTAGTAACATCATCACGGAATCAACCTGTTTTCTTCCTGCTATACTGTAGATGCCTAATAAGTAGAATTTCGTTGTTTGCTATCCTTGCTCGAGTAGCAGTTTCAATAGCCTACAGATTACATACATATCGGCACAAAGGCAGAGGTAGAATGTATCATTAGTCTTAAAGTCAGTGCATACGATAATTAAAAAAATAAGCGCCGGTTACCATGAGCAGAAGGAAAGAAAGGAAAAATTCCGCTAACTCAAAGAATTTTTTTGTTGAATGCGATAAAACTTTGCCCAATAGTCATACTCGTAGCATAGTCTAAGTAAAACTTGTTTCACTAGATTTGTCAGTTTTGTACATCAATACAAGACAACAGTGAAATAGAGAGATTGAGGATTGATGCTGCAAATAAATTTGTCTATGAGTTACATATAAAACTGCATGATTCCAACTTAGGAGACGAAACGTCGATCAGCAAGTCAAAAACATTCGGAAAGGCTCCGCCTGATTCAAGTTCGATGATAGAGGTGTTAAAAATGTTTGTTGTCCAATATATTTACCTAAGTACCAAGCTCTGTGGTACCATTTGTTGTCTCGCTGTGTGAAGTCGTTAGGTGAAGTTGAAGGTGTAAATTAGCGTCTCAATTTCCGTGCGAATTTATAGGCCTCCACAGAAACTGATGGAGCTCTGTGCGTCTGGCAAAGCATACGTCACTTAATGTACAGACACTACGTCCTATGTCTGTGCTCCTTTTATGGCAAACTTACACGTTGGTAGCTATTTATTTGAATTATATTATTAAAAGTTGCAATGAAAATATACTGATTAATTAAGCAGAGAAGTTAATTTTCATGTTTGCCAGGCACCGCGGAGCAGTGGATGAAACTGGAAAATAAGTTAATAAATAACAGAATAATAATTTGCAACCAATTCTGTACAATCGCAATAAAGTCGTGAGATGTTCAAGTGACTTTTATTAGAACTTTCTCTGTCGCAGTCATATGTTATCCGACACTTCCTTTGAGTTGTCAAGGCTGTACGCCTGGCTGGTTAAGAAGGAGTTGAAGTTTGTGATATCTGAAGATAGGTGCAATCCCGAAACGCGTAACATGTTCTAATAAAAGAGTTGTGCGATTGTACAGCATTGGTTGCCAATTATAAACATAAAAATGATCGCAGGCCTCAGACGGGATTTTATGTCCTGTATATGAAACAACGGAATAGTATTTCCTTCATTGACATGTTACTACACGGCGTTCTCAGGACGATTACCAAGCCTGAGATGATTACAGCGGAGAAATGATGTTCAGTTGTAATGCTACAACATGCATATTTTATTTTACACTATCCAGTCACGTTCATGACAGCCACATGAATGTGAACACCCTAACACTTGTCAAAGAAGTGAATAACCATCTTTTTCAGCGTGGACCCCTGCGAGACGTGCACGAAGACAGTCAAGGAGGGTCTGGAAGTGCGACAGGGATTGGATCCATTGTGACTCCATTGCTTTGTGCTAGGTTCCTCGGTTATGGATCCACGGCGCAAACAGATGGAAGTGATCTCATAGATTTTCGATTGTGTTTAAATGCGTGGAGTTTGGTGGCCAGGGGAGTACGGTAAACTCATCACCGTCCTCTTCGAACCCCGCACGTACTGTGCGAGCTGTGTAACTCGCTACACTGTCCTGCTGGTAGATACCATGGTGCCGAGGAAAAACAGACGGCATGAAGGGGTGGACATGGTCCCAAAGGATAGATGCATAGTCGTCTTTTTCCACTATGCATTCAAAAATTACGATATCGCCCAAGGAGTGCCACGAAAACATTCCTCGGACCATTACGCTTCCTTGTTGTTTGCTTTCAGACGTTTCACATCTTACATACCAACGGCCATCTGCCCAACAGAGTCGAAAACGTGATTAATCTGATAAGGCCACCCACCACTCATCGGACCTCCAGTTGCGTTACTGGAGTGCAAATTACAGTTCCCATCGCCAACGAACAGCAGTCAGCGTGGATGCATTAACCAGGCGCCCGGCGCAGAGGTCCGTACGCAGCGGCTTTCGCTGAACGGTCGGTAAGCGGAGACTGTTTGTACCCCTTGGTTCATAGGGATGGTCACTTTCTCAACATTTGCTCGGTTGTTCGCCCTCATACATTTCTGCAGCCGTCGTTCACCCCCTGTCATTATGACCTGTGCTACACCACTGTTCCATCGCTGCCGGATTTGGATAGCGCCATTTTGCCATGGAAGGTATACATTGACCATGGCTGCACGTCAACACTTTACAGGGTTAACCGTTTCCAAATGCTTTCACCCTTGGCCTTTATAACACCCCAATGACGCCGTTAATGTCAATTAAGACAGAATATCATAATATGAAGTAGAGAAGAGTTATCTTGGCAAATACGACATCTTTGCCGATAAGCTAACACCAAGAAGTTGTGATAACAACAACATTATACATGTGAGTTTTTGTTACGAAAAGAGGACGAAGAAACCTCAGATTTAATAAATGGACAAATATCCAAGTGATAATTGCAATTAATATCTTGAAAGCTAAGTCCGAGGTGATGTTAGTCAGAGATAACTTTTATGTGGAAGAGAGTTGTAAGCGCAACGAAGAAATTCGATGCTCCTTCAATACTCTTTCACAGAAGAAGTGACTTGCTGGCTCTCGTCCTGTAAAGACGTGCGAGAACAATTCTTGTCTTAGTTATTGAGAGTACGGAACGCGACGAGATTGTTTTGCGTTCAGAAGTGTTTCTTGCATGGCGTGATTCACGTTCTTCGGAAACTGATTTTCTAAGCACAGACAGGAACTGACAGAAGCGTTTAACCATGCATAACGGGTTAATTGAACTTTATTGACGAAACTAGTGAATATTGTACTTGACTTTCAAATA
This sequence comes from Schistocerca americana, assembly GCF_021461395.2. Lineage (NCBI taxonomy): Eukaryota > Metazoa > Arthropoda > Insecta > Orthoptera > Acrididae > Schistocerca > Schistocerca americana. The sequence continues at coordinate 242,850,340 of NC_060119.1, read as the reverse complement.
GTTGGAACTAAAAGAAGCATGGGTAGTATATCAAAGGACTACACTCAATTAGTCTCGAGTAGGACACAAATACACGACTTAACGAAGAGAATACAATTACGCTGAAAAGCCAAGTTGTCGTAATTGTCAAGAAACTTAATTTTAATAGAACTGTCTTTACCAACCAACTGCGTGTGCGTGTGGTGCGAAAGTTATAAAGTATTTAGTGGCCAAGGAACAAAAAAATGGTTCAAATGGCTCTGAGCACTATGCGACTTAACTGCTGAGGTCATCAGTCGCCTAGAACTTAGAACTAATTAAACCTAACTAACCTAAGGACATCACACACATCCATGTCCGAGGCAGGATTCGAACCTGCGACTGTAGCGGTCGCTCGGCTCCAGACTGTAGCGCCCCGAACCGCACGGCCACTTCGGCCGGCTGGCCAAGGAACAATAAACTGTTCGTTCCAAGTGAAATATCAAGCTTGGAATACATTATTAAGTGATTTAATCAATGATAGTTAACCAACGACTGTTCAGCAGGGACAATTAATCTGAATATAAAAATACCTACTTCATTAACTGAAAAGAGAACTTTTGAACATTTTTTTTTAACATTACGGCGTATGTTCACTCAGACGTGATCAAAGAGTATCTGTGGATCTCGCTTCATACAGGTTCAACAACTCCATAGTAACGAGCCAACAACGTACGAGAAGACTGATAATTACAATGTTTCCTCGCAATTGGTAGTGTGTACGATGCGGATGAGATAAGATTTAACAACTACTGCATATCCGGGCAATGAATCATTCAATCTTAAATCAGAAGAAGCATCCATCGTACGAGTTCGCATTTCTGTCTCGCGTTCACCAACGGGGACCTACGTCATCGCGCATCGTGTCTCAACTCCACTGCGAGAGCTGTGGCAGTAGCAGCTCTACGGCGTCGACAATGTCAGCACGCGGTTGGAGTGTGGGGACGCCACACATTTCATGCCCTTTTGGACGTCAGATAAATCGGTCCATTAAACATTGCGACAACGACTGCACTGCTTCCGCATCTTCCCGACGTGCTTTCAGTTACCTCCACTACTAGTGCTGCCACCTGCCATCTGTGTTGGTGCTGCAGGTTGACGTCGAAATTTGGTATATTGTAGTCTCTCTGCCACACTTTGTGCCATCATGAAGTGCTACAATAATTTTGCGTGAACGTATAGGCACAACTCATACGCAAGATGTCTTTCGCACAGACAGTTTTTCCACTTTAGATCAGGAAAGCAATACCTCGATCAACGTCACTTTTACGTCCCTTCTATCACCTAGAAATGAAATCTGAAACGAAATGATCGTTGGAGGGTTAGATTCGGTACACAGAAAAGTCGAAACAACCCTTCCTGAAATTAAAAGAAAAGGCATCAACATTAAAAGTACACCGTTAAACCCAGGGGAAAGAGCGAATGGATGGCTAAAGAGCAATGAATGCCCCTATGAGCAGGAGGAACTGTCTGGTGGCCTGGAAAAATGAGAAATGGAGGACTAACTAGAAGATAAAGGGGAAGCAGCATTAGAGGCGGAGTTCAACAGAGTTTTGGACGACTTGATACGAAATAAGCCAGGAGGCAATATAAAATACCTTGGAAATTTTCAAAATAACTGGGGAGCCAGCAATCAGTTCAAGTACGTGTGTGGAATTTATGGGACTGGACACATACACTATGTGAGCAAAAGTATCCGGGCACCCCAAAACACATATGTTTTTCATATTAGGTGTACTGTGCTGCCACCTACTGCGAGGCACTCAATATCAACGACCTCAGTAGTCATTAGGCATCGTGAGAGAGCACAATGGGGTTCTCCACGGAACTCACGGGCTTCGAACATGGTCAGATGATAGGTTATCACTTGTGTTATACGTCTGTACGCCAGATTTCCACACTCCTAAACATCCCTAGGTCCATTGTTTCCGAGTGAAGTGGAAACATGAAAGGACACGCACAGCTCAAAAGCGTACAGGCCGACCTCGTCTGTTGACTGACACAGACCTTCGACATTTGAAGAGGATCGTAATGGCAGACATCTATCCAGACTATCACACAGGATTTCCAAATTGCACCAGGATCCACAGCAATTACTATGACAGTTAGGCGGGAGGTGAGAAAACTTGGATTTTATGGTCGAGCGGCTGCTCATAAGCCACACATCACGCCGGTAAATGCCACACGATGCCTCGCTTGGTGTAAGGAGAGTAAAAATTGGACAGCTGAACAGTTGAGAAAAGTTGTGTGGAGTGACGAATCACGGTACACAATGTGGCGATCCGATGGCAGGGTGTGGGTATGCCGAATGCCAGGTGAACATCATTTGCCGGCCTGTGTAGTGCCAACAGTAAAATTCGGAGTTGGTGATGTTATGGTGTGGTCGTGTTTTTCATGGAGGGGGCTTGCACCCCTTGTTGTTTTGCCTGGCACTATCACAGCACAGGCCTACATTGATTTTTAAGCACCTTCTTGCTTCCTACTGTTGAAGAGCACCTGTTCATAATGCACGGCCTATGGCGGAGTGGTTACACGCCAATAACATCATTGTAATGATTGGCCTGCACAGGGTCTTGACCTGAATCCTATCGAACACCTATGGGATGTTTTGGAACTCCGACTTCGTGCCAGGCCTCACCGACCGACATCGATGCCTCTCCTCAGTGCAGCACTCCGTGGAGAATGGGCTGCTATTTCTCAAGAAACCTTCCAGCACCTGATTTAATGTATGCCTGCGAGAGTTGAAGCTGTCATCAAGGCTAAGGGTGGGCCAACACCATTTTGAATTCCAGCATTACCGATGGAGGGCGCCACGAACTTGTAAGTCATTTTCAGCCAGATGCCCGGATACTTTTGATCACATAGTGTAGTATCAGACTTTCAGAAAAATATTCGGAAGATGGCAAGTTCAAAGTCCGAGGACTACCCCTCAATCAGCTTAATAGCTCACACATCAGAACTGCTCAATAGAATAATATACAGAAGAAAGGAAAAAGACGATTTAGTAGCTGTTAGGTGACGTCCTATTAGACTGTAGGAAAGGTAAAGGCACTAGAGAGGCAGTTCTGACATTGCACATTGTAATCGAGGCAGCACGTAAGAAAAATAAACGCCGTATCATACGATATGTTGACATATAAATGTAAAATGATACAAGATGTTAGAAATTCTTAGAGAAATAAATGTAATGTATAGGAAAAGACGAGTTAATATGCAATATATGTATACAAGGACCATAAGTAGAAAGCGCAGTAATTAGTAAGGGCGTAAGACAGGAATGCAGTCTTTCTCCCTGCAGCAGTGTCTAACGAACACTGACGGAAATTAAGTAAAAGTTATTGAGGGTGTAACGATATCGTCATATGATTTGCTAACTTAGGGTTTCTCAGTGAAACTGAGGGAGAATGTTAAATGCAATGAACAGACTAATCAGTACTAAACACGGACTGAGATTAAAACGAAGAAAATGGTAAGTAATTAGGAGCAGAAGAAATTTGGTCAAGTACATATTTAACATCAAATTTGGTTACCACGAAGTAGGCCATCGAAGCACAATAATACATTACGGACGAAGCAACGACTGCTTAAAAACCAGAATGGCGCAGTTGTGAAAGGTATTTCTGGCCAAAAGAGTCCGCTAGTATCAATCGATTGTTATTTTGGAAACAAATTTCTGAGAATGTATGTTTGGAGTACGACATTGTATGCAGGTTAGGTTGGACAACATTTCGCCCACAAGCAATGTATCATTGGGCACCCCGCCTCCCCCCCCCCCCCCCCCCCTCTGTCTCCAGTCGAACATTAGCTGCCTTTCCTTGAAATTTTACTCATTTTACAAACATAATAATACCCACCATAGCTAAATGGAAGCGTTCACGTTTAGGTCTTGGACGTGGGTTCGGCTACTGGTGACAGCATCAGTTACGCATATCTGGCACTGAAATAGCGTCAGATCAAATATTTACACTGAGCTGTGAGTCACACTGTAAATATATAATATAAATGTTGTTATTATATAGGGCATAACGAGTATAACAGTAAATATTTTTATACGTGTTACCTTAATATGTGCACACATCGCTGCGTTCGTTCTTTTTTCTCTATGTCGAACAGTCTTCCTACAATTACGTCACATAATTTACTACTTGATGTTCCCTACATGATCATAACTGCACCACTAAGTGGACTATACCTATCAGTATAGACTAACCGTTTTGCGTCCAAGTGTTAATACTTCAACACCTGACCTGTTGTCGAGGGGAAAATAAGAAGTAATGCCATGCTCTTGCCACATGTACTTGCAGGTACTAACCAACCTAAAGCATACAACTTGCTATTGCTGTAATTATTAGTCTGCAAATTAAGTGGCTTGTTCTTGCCACATGTATTTGGAGGTACTAACCAACCTAAAAACACGCGACTTGTAGTAGCTTTAATTATTGATTTGCAAATGACCTAAATAGTGATGTAATATTGTCCAGTACACCGTCCTAAGTCCTCAGTAGAAATATCTGCATTTATTCCCGTTAAACGCCGCATGTACAGGATGGACCACAACTAGTAGGGAAAGCTGACACAAGTAAATATATACGATAACAAAAGCTACAACGTTACAGAAATCCTAGGTCTGCAAAGAAGCTGTTTGCGGTGGTGGGTTTGTGGTTAACAGCTGTCACCGATTTCAATGTGATATACGTCGTAGATACGAGGGCTATTCGGAAGGTGAGATCCTATCGAGCGCAAAATGGAAATCACAGTGAAAATCCGATGAAGCTTTGTACAAATGTATTGGGCAATGTCTCTAGCATGCCCGTCGATCGCGTCATATCGCTCTTTTCTTTGCCGAGCGCACAGAGAGCACTTAAAGATTGCTAGAAAATAGTCTCTCCCGCCAAGGTTGAGTGCCTGATGAGGGATTTCGCTAGATGTGATGCAGCCCACATAACATAGCTGTCATGTATTTTCTGCCTCGTGACAATTCTCGACCACACTCTTCAGGGGCAATGAAGCTGCTCCTGCTGCGTTTTCGGTGGGAAGTGTTTGATTATCCTCGATGCAGCTTGCAACTGGCAACCCTTGAGTTTCATACCTGCTTACATGAACTATGGGCCATGAAGACGACATTTCGGCACGGACTGCTAGCTGCAGACCAACGTAGAGAATTGGTGGAAAGCACAGGCGGCTGCCTTCCACGACGAGGACATGGGAAAGTTGGCACATTGCTTTGACAAATGTCTAACACGGAGCGGCTACTATTTAGAAAAGTGCCTGGGAGCTATAGCTGACTGTTATAAATAAAACATTTTTGATTTTCACTGTGGTTTCCGTTTTATGACTGATCGGACCTTACTTTCCGAACGGCCCTCGTATTATTTGAAATTTATAATTTTAGATTAAGTTCCCATGAAAGTGAACTGCATAGCACTGCCGATGAGACGGCTGAAGAACTGGAGCAGCGAATTGTACAGTATTAACAAGATTTACGAGATGATCCGTGGTGCTTGAAACATTCCTACCTTACTGTAACGACCAGGGTCGTTTTAAATCGAAATACGAGAAGGACACGTGGAACACCGAATCTAAATGCTTCGAGCATACAGTGAACTGTAACATGTAACGTGCTGAATCAGTAGGCCTACTCTGTTTCCTGTTACATTGAGCCTTGCGACGTATTTGAATCCAATTAGATGAGGACTTTATCGGAAAGTTTAAATTTCAAATATATTAATGCTAGCCACGACAGTACTTCATAATAATGTTAGTGACGGCGTGTAACCATACATTAGCACTTATTCTGAAAAAGGCTCGTTGTGACCCAATTTTACTCAAATGTTTTAGTTTCTACTTTCGCACACTCTCATCCATGTTAGTTTTCAGTGCTAATTGTGATGCACCCTGTACACAAATGTTGCCTCTAGCGATAATCTCAAGTCGCTTGGGCCTTGAACCGGCCTTGACTATATGGACGTGCATCGTCGACTGTGGGAAAACTGATAAAGAACAATTCGAAGTATGGCCGGCAGGTGTGGCCGAGCGGTTCTAAGCGCTACAGTCTGGAACCGCGCGACCGCTACGGCCGCAGGTTCGAATCCTGCCTCGGGCATGGATGTGTGTGATGTCCTTAGGTTAGTTAGGTACAAGTAGTCCTAAGTTCTAGAGGACTGATGACCTCAGAAGTTAAGTCCCATAGTGCTCAGAGCCATTTGAGCCATTCGAGGTATGAAGCTATAGAAGGATGTTGAATATTAGGTGGACTGATGAGATAAGGAATCACTTCTCTGCAGAAGCGGCGAGGAAGAGAATGTGCAGGAAATACTGGCAAGAAGAACCGACAGGTTGATAGAGCATGTATTAACACATCAAGCAATAACTTCGATGCTATCAGAAGGAGACGGAGGGTACAAACTGCAGTGAAGAGAAAGATTTGAATATACCCAACAACTAACTGAGGAAGTAGTACGGACGAGCTCCTCTGTATTGAAAGATTTGACACAGGTGCGGAATTTCTGGTGGGCCGCATAAAAGCAGTTAAAGAAGAAAAACAAGTTTGTAGAAGTCAGTTTAGAGTAGCAGTAAATAACCAACATTAAGTAATTTCAATTTTTTTAATGGAAATTCGGGACTTTGTCCGCGCTCTTTAACGAGCATGGGGCGCTTCATGCTTAAGGCCTTCTGTGATACCTGGATCCAAGCTGAAGCGAGCTCAGGAGGAACTTGTCGAGTTGATCTGTTACAACAATACATCTCATTATAATGGTGACAAGGTGCTTTTGACATTCGTAAGATCTTAAGAATATAGAGTAATACGTCTCTTTTTCGGGAATTCAGCTTTTTTAAAAAACTGTATAAGTGTGGTGGCATTAACAGCTACTTCATCAGACTTTTTCACCAAGACCTTACATGTCACCTCTAATGCAAGCCAAAAAATTTTCAACATGGTCGCACTGCTACGCCAGTGATCTTCAAACTTTTTTGAGTAAGAGTCACTGTTGAGTGACACACTTGGCCGCATGAGAAAAGGCGGAGTGGTAATGTGGCCGCTTGAAGATAAATAAAATTTTCTCCAAACCATGGTTATGATAGAAGCTTATCACTTACAAATTGGGGATCTACGTATTATAAGGGTCACACCAAATGTTTTTAAGTGATATATTGAAACTACATGTATTTCTCTGTAGGCTTACCTAAGCGGGTACTGTGGTCATTGCCATCGCAACAGGATCCCAAGCCAGTTTTTCTGATTTCTGGTAAATTTTCTAGGCGTCTTCACGCTCTAGCACCTAAAAGAATACCAAGCGGCTGCAGCAGACCATTTCCAGACGGACTTTCGTATTAGGCCAAATGTAACAGTACAGATTTTAAATAACATAACGTAATTAATTTAAAATAGGATGCCGGATGATAGCTCTATATGTAAAAAGGTTTGGAATTCAGTTTTATCTGTTGTATTACGGTGGTTACGTGGAAGTAACTAACTCTCACTGCGGGTGAACACTTTGGCCACTTTTCCGGGCGAACAGTGTAACTACTTTTCCCGATCGGACGCCATGTCGGACTCAGTGATCCTTATCGAAACTATTACACTGAAATAAATAACTGGAAACTACAGTTATAGCACAAAAGACGTTGTTCGAACGTTGATGTCATAAAAAGTTATTACTCTCCATACAAGTGAGTCAACAAGAATAGCGTAAGTGACTTATCCTAGATCACACGACCCAAAAACAGAAAAGTTTTAACGAAAAAATAATGGAGCAGCTTCCTTGTTAGACTCACTGACAACTGTGATGTACATTGAACTAGTCTGACCACTTCCTGGTAGGCAGCAACTCTGTTCAGGGCGAAAAACGTGCAATGGCCAATTTTCCCACCCTGACCAGTTTGCCACACCGACTCCTACCGATCTTACTAGTACTTGGTAACATACATAAATTAGTATGATATATCAATTAATAACAGTAATTGCAATACGAGACACTATCACAGATGTTTACTAAATGTTTTGAATATAATTTATCTTTTACTCGTCGCACATTTCAAAATAATCGTCTATATAATGCACACTCATGAATTGATTTTACTTCCGTTTGACCACTTATACCATGGGAGCTCATTATTTTATTTTATTTATTTTATTTACACGTCAAATTCCGTAGGACCAAATTGAGGAGCAAATCTCCAAGGTCATGGAACGTGTCAGTGCATGAACTTACAACATAAAAGTAATAACAGATAAAAATGAAAGTTCATGAACCTGAAAGAAAATCAGTCCATAAGTGTAAGCAAACGCTATCAGCAGTACAATGAGAATCAGCTTAATTTTTCAAGGAACTCCTCGACAGAATAGGAGTGACCCATGAGGAAACTATTCAGTTTCGATTTGAAAGCGCGTGGATTACTGCTAAGATTTTTGAATTCGAGTGGCAGCTTATTGAAAATGGATGCAGCAGTATACTTCACACCTTTTTGCACAAGACTTAAGGAAGTCCGATCCAAAAGGAGGTTTGATTGCTGCCGAGTATTAACCGAGTGAAAGCTGTTTATTGTTGGAAATAAACTAATATTGGTAACAAGAAACGACAATAAGGAATACACATATTGAGAGGCCAATGTCAAAATACCCAGACTCGTGAACAGAGGTCGACAAGAGGTTCGTGAACTCACACCACTTATTGCCCGAAACGCCCGTTTCTGAGCCAAAAATAGCCTTCTAGAATGGGAAGAGGTACCCCAAAACATAATACCATACGACATAAGTGAATGAAAATAAGCAAAGTAGACTAATTTACGTGTCGAAGTATCACTCACTTTCGATACCGTTCGAATAGTGAAAATGGCAGTATTAAGTCTTTGAACAAGATCCTGAACATGGGCTTTCCACGACAGCTTACTATCTATCTGAACACCTAGGAATTTGAACTGTTCAGTTTCACTAATCATATGCCCGTTCTGTGAGATTAAAACGTCAGGTTTTGTTGAATTGTGTGTTAGAAACTGTAAAAACTGAGTCTTACTGTGATTTAACGTTAGTTTATTTTCTACAAGCAATGAACTGAGGTCATGTACTGCACTACTTGAAACCGAGTCAATGTTGCACACAACATCCTTTATTACCAAGCTAGTGTCATTAGCAACCAGAAATATTTTAGAGTTACCCATAACACTAGAGGGCATATCATTTATATAAATAAGGAACAGGAGCGGCCCCAACACTGATCCCTGGGACACCCCCGACTCAGATCCCACATCACAGCCGTTATCAACATTGTGAATAATGATCTTTTGCTGCCTGTTGCTAAAGTAAGAGGTGAACCAATTGTGAGCTACTCCTCTTATTCCGTAATGGTCCAACTTCTGGAGCAATATTGTGAGATCAACACAGTCAGATGCCTTTGTTAAATCAAAAAATACGCCAAGCGTTCGAAACTTTTTGTTTAGCCCATTTTCAGTTGTCAAACGACTTCTAAAGCCGAACTGTACATTTGATAGCAAATCGTGTGATATAAAACCATCAATTAACCTGATATACACAGCCTTTTCGATAACTTTTGCAGACACTGATGGCATAGAAATAGGTCTAAAATTGTCTACATTATCCTTTTCTCCCTTTTTATAAAGCGGCTTTACTACTGAGTACTTTAATCGCTCAGGAAACTGACCATTCCTAAAGGAAAAATTACAAATATGGCTGAATACAGGGCTGACATGTGCAGCACAGTGCTTTAATATACTACTAGACACTCCATCATAACCATGAGAGTCCTTAGTCTTCAGTAATTTAATTATTGACTCAGTCTCCCTCTTGTCTGTATCACAGAGGAGTATTTCAGACGTCAATCTCGGAAAGGTATTTGCTAAGAAATTTATATGATTTCCTGTAGAAACTAAATTTTTATTTAATTCACCAGCAATACTCAGAATATGGTTGTTAAGTACTGTACATATATCTGATTTATCAGTAACAGAAATATTATTACTGCGAACTGACTTTATATCATCAACCTTGTGCTGCTGACCAGACACTTCCTTCACAACTGTCCATATGGCTTTAATCCTGTGTATTAGCTATTCTATTTGCATACCACATACTTTTTGATTTGCTAATAACATTTTTAAGCACCTTACAATACTGTTTGTAATGGTCTACTGTAGCTTGATTGTGACTACTTCTAACATTTTGATACAATTCCCGCTTTGTTCTACATGATATCCTTATCCCACTAGTCAGCCAACCGGGCTGTCCATTACTGCTGTACCCCGTCTGGAATGTTCTAATGGATAGGAACTCTCAAAGAGCATGAGAAATGTTTTATGGAAAGCATTGTATTTATCATCTATATTGTCGGAACTATAAACATCTTGCCATTCTTGTTCCTTGACAAGTTTTGAAAAACTCTTTATTGCCGTTGGATTAACTTACCTACGTAGTTTGTAATTAAATATGACATTGGTTTGAGTACAAAAACCATTTAGTGTTAAAATTTGTGCATCATGGTCTGAAAGGCCATTCACCCTTTCACTAACAGAATGCCCATCCAGTAATGAAGAATGAATAAAAATATTGTCTATGACTGTACTACTGTTCCCCTGCACCCTAGTTGGAAAAAACACAGTTTTCATCAGATCATATGAATTTAGGAGATCTACCAACATCTTTTTTCTTGCACAATCATGTAAAAAATTAATATTGAAGTCACCACATGTAACTACTTTCTTGTACTTCCTACAAAGTGAATCAAGAACCCTCTAGCTTAAGCAAAAATGCTCTGAAGTCGGAGTTAGGGGACCTATAAACAACAGCAATTAGAAGTTTAGTTTCACTAAATTCAACTAATGCCGATCAGTGTTAGTTGCACACACACGTGAGTGGTCGGCAGACAAATAATAAACTGTTCCCCCTCTTACTTGTATCAACACCACAGTGGCCGCGCTACGTACCGCACTGCCCCTGAGGTAAGCTGCAAACTCAGCTCACAGTCGAATTCATAAAGCCATCTTAAAATACTATTATCTCCGTATTTTTGTTTGTTACTGAGCACTCTTAAGAAGCTGTTAACGTTAGCGAACATTTTTGTATTCTGTTGTGAGTTTCTAGAAGCATAGTGTTATAAAATACGGCTGAGAATCGCTGGCCGCTGTAACACTTGATTCTATATCTACATCTACATCTACATTTATACTCCGCAAGCCACCCAACGGTGTGTGGCGGAGGGCACTTTACGTGCCACTGTCATTACCTCCCTTTCCTGTTCCAGTCGCGTATGGTTCGCGGGAAGAACGACTGTCTGAAAGCCTCCGTGCGCACTCTAATCTCTCTAATTTTACATTCGTGATCTCCTCGGGAGGTATAAGTAGGGGGAAGCAATATATTCGATACCTCATCCAGAAACGCACCCTCTCGAAACCTAGCGAGCAAGCTACACCGCGATGCAGAGCGCCTCTCTTGCAGAGTCTGCCACTTGAGTTTATTAAACATCTCCGTAACGCTATCACGGTTACCAAATAACCCTGTGACGAAACGCGCCGCTCTTCTTTGGATCTTCTCTATCTCCTCCGTCAGACCGATCTGGTACGGATCCCACACTGATGAGCAATACTCAAGTATAGGTCGAACGAGTGTTTTGTAAGCCACCTCCTTTGTTGATGGACTACATTTTCTAAGCACTCTCCCAATGAATCTCAACCTGGTACCCGCCTTACCAACAATTAATTTTATATGATCATTCCACTTCGAATCGTTCCGCACGCATACTCACAGATATTTTACAGAAGTAACTGCTACCAGTGTTTGTTTCGCTATCATATAATCATACAATAAAGGATCCTTCTTTCTATGTATTCGCAATACATTACATTTGTCTATGTTAAGGGACAGTTGCCACTCCCTGCACCAAGTGCCTATCCGCTGCAGATCTTCCTGCATTTCGCTACAATTTTCTAATGCTGCAACTTCTCTGTATACTACAGCATCACCCGCGAAAAGCCGCATGGTACTTCCGACACTATGTACTAGGTCATTTATATATATAGTGAAAAGCAATGGTCCCATAACACTCCCCTGTGGCACGCCAGAGGTTACTTTAACGTCTGTAGACGTCTCTCCATTGATAACAACATGCTGTGTTCTGTTTGCTAAAAACTCTTCAATCCAGCCATACAGCTGGTCTGATATTCCGTAGGCTCTTACTTTGTTTATCAGGCGACAGTGCGGAACTGTATCGAACGCCTTCCGGAAGTCAAGAAAAATAGCATCTACCTGCGAGCCTGTACCTAATATTTTCTGGGTCTCAAGAACAAATAAAGCGAGTTGGGTCCCACACGATCGCTGTTTCCGGAATCCATGTTGATTCCTACATAGTAGATACTGGGTTTCCAAAAACGACATGATACTCGAGCAAAAAACATGTTCTAAAATTCTACAACAGATCGACGTCAGAGATATGGGTCTATAGTTTTGCGCATCTGCTCGACGACCCTTCTTGAAGACTGGGACTACCTGTGCTCTTTTCCAAACATTTGGAACCCTCCGTTCCTCTAGAGACTTGCGGTACACGGCTGTTAGAAGGGGGGCAAGTTCTCTGTGTAGTATCGAATTGGTATCCCGTCAGGTCCAGTGGACTTTCCTCTATTGAGTGATTCCAGTTGCTTTTCTCGGGTCCCATGCGGTACAGGGGCCGCTGTTTCGCAAACGCTATTCAAGAATGACGCACCAAAGAAACTGGTATAGGCACGCGTATTCAAATACAGAGATATGTAAACCAGCAGAATACAGCACTGCAGGCTGCAACGCTTATACAAGAGAAACAATGTGTGGCGCAGTTGCTGGATCGGTTATTGCTGTTACAATGGCAGGTTATCAAGATTTAAGTGACCTTGAACGTGGTTTTATAGTCGGCACGCAAGCGATGGGACACATCATTTCCAAGGTAGCGACGAAGTGGGGATTCTCCCGTACGACCATTCCACGAGTGTACCGTGCGTATCAGGAATCCGGTGAAGCATCAAATCTCCGACATTGCTGCGGCTGGAATAAGATCCTGCAAGCAACTGAAGAGAATCGTTAAGCGTGACAAAGTATAACCCTTCTGAAAATTTCTGCAGATTTCAATGTTGAGCCATCAACAAATGTCAGAGTGCGAACCATTCAACGAAACATCATCGATACGGACTATCGGAGCCGAAGGCCCACTGGTGTACCCCTGGTGACTGCAGGACACAAGCCTTACGTCTCGCCTGGGCCCGTCAACACGGAAATTGGAGTGTTGATGAGTGGAAACATGTTGCCTGGTCGGACGAGTCTCGTTTGAAATTGTATCGATCGGATAGACGTGTAGGGGTATGGAGACAACCTCATGAATCCATATACCCTGCTTGTCAGCGGGGGACTGTTCAAGCTGGTGGAGGCTCTGTAATGGTGTGGGGCATGTGCAGTTGTAGTGATATGGGACCCCTGATACGTCTACATACGACTCTGACAGGTGACACATACGTAATCATTCTGTCTGATCACCTGAATACATTCATGTGCATTGTGCATTCTGACGGACTTGGGCAATTCCAGCAGGACAATGCGACACCCCCTACGTCCATAACTGCTACACTACCGGCCATTAAAATTGCTACACCACGAAGATGACGTCCTACAGACGCGAAATTTAACCGACAGGAAGAAGATGCTGTGATATGCAAATGATTAGCTTTTCAGAGCATTCACACAAGGCTGGCGCCAGTGGCGAAACCTACAAGATGCTGACATGAGGAACGTTTCCAACCGACTTCTCATACACAAACAGCAGTTGACCGGCGTTGCCTAGTGAAACGTTCTTGTGATGCCTCATGTAAGGAGGAGAAATGCATACCATCACGTTTCCGATTTTGCTAAATGTCGGATTCTAGCCTATCGCGATTGCAGTTTATCGTATCGCGACATTGCTGTTCGCGTTGGTCGATCGTGCAACCACGTCTCGATCCCTGAGTCAACAGATGGGGACGTTTGCAAGACAACAACCATCTGCACGAACAGTTCGACGACGTTTGCAGCAGCATGCACCATCAGCTCGGAGACCACGGCTACGGTTACCCTTGACGCTGCATCACAGACAGGAGCGCCTGCGATGGTGTAGTCAACGACGAACCTGGGTGCACGATTGTCAAAACATCATTTTTTGGGAAGAATCCAGGTTCTGTTTACAGCATCATGATGGTCGCATCAGTGTCTGGCGACATCGCGGTGAACGCACATTGGAAGCGTGTATTCGTCATCATCATACTGGCATATCACCGGGCGTGATGGTATGGGGTGTCATTGGTTACACGTCTCGGTCACCTCTTGTTCGCATTGACGACAATTTGAACAGTAGACGTTACATTTCAGATGTGTTACGACCCGTGGCTCTACTATCGATCCCTGCGAAACCCTACATTTCAGCAGGATAATGCACGACCGCATGTTGCAGGTCCTGTACGGGCCTTTCTGGATACAGAAAATGTTCGACTGCTGCCCTGGCCAGCACATTCTCCAGATCTCTCACCAACTGAAAACGTGTGGTCAATGGTGGCCGAGCAATTGGCTCGTCACAATGCGCCAGTCACTACTCTTGATAAACTGTGGTATCGTGTTGAAGCTCCATGGGCAGCTGTACCTGTACACGCCATCCAAGCTCTGTTTGACTAAATGCCCAGGCGTGTCAAGGACGTTATTACGGCCAGAGGTGGTTGTTCTGGGTACTTATTTCTCAGGATCTATGCACCCAAACTGCGTGTAAATGTAATCACATGTCAGTTCTAGTATAATATATTTGTCCAATGAATACCAGTTTATCATCTGCATTTCTTCTTGGTGTAGCAATTTTAATGGCCAGTAGTGTACAAGTGGCTCCAGGAACACACTTCTGAATTTAAACATTTCCACTGGCTACCAAACTCGCCACACATGAACATTATTGAGCATATCTGGGATGCCTTGCTACGTGCTGTTCAGAAGAGATCTCGACCCGCTCGCACTCTTAAAGGGTTTATGGACAGCCCTGCAGGATTTAACATGTCAGTCCATTCAGACATTAGTCGAGTGCATGCCACGTCGTGCTGCGGCACTTCTGCGTGCTCGCGGGGGCCCTACACGATATTAGGCTGTTGTTCCAGTTTCTTTGGCTCTTCAGTGTGTGACTTCTGACTACACCGAAATAAATACGTACCTTCTTACCGCAAACTTTGCTTGTCCTTGTACCTTGCGACGACACAGCTTCGGTGTGGAGCTAACCCCGCCCCCACAGTGCGCGCGCCTCTGGCGCCACCTGTCCCCGCTGAAGCTGTGGCGTGCCGCGCGGCGTACGTGCTCCCGCCGGACCGGATGAGGCCTGCGCGGCCGCGCTGGGACCCGTTAACGCGTCGTGGCACTCATTCTGGAGCCCGTGATTTATGTACAGTAAATTTTCGTGCCAGTAACACCCGCTGAGCCAACAAATCTGCCTCGTGAAACGCAATCTTACCGGCGGACACGTTCCCGACTGACAAATAGGAAGAGGAATGCAAATTGGAAAATCAGTCAAGAGTCACAAGCAAGTTCTCTCACATTTCCCCTCCGCCTCTTTTCCTCCTCTTTCGTGTCCACCCCCTTTCCGCCGTTTTTACCCGCGAATCAATTGTTTCTTATGTCTGCCACGTTCTTTATTTTCTTCGGCAGTTTAAGAAACACCACTCGAGAGGAATGAGTGCCTTAATGATGCTGTTCCTATTTCGGTCTAGTATATGGAGCGGCTTATTTTTAAATTTAGATCTATTCCTACCTGGTAACTTACTTTCCGCCATTCTGTGGCGACTTTTTCTTTTTTTTAAGAACTTACCGATACACAGCTGAAAGATGTCACAGTTGCAAGGGTGACGTTTTCTCATAAGAAGGTGTTATTTTATACTACTGCTCATTTCTGACCCAATGCCCGTTATCAACGATACGGGTACACCATGAACGTTAGCCATGATCTTACGATCTTGCCTGTTGTGTGTTGCCTGTTCGGTGCTTTATATGTGACGTGTGGCCGAGTGATCTGTATGTCACACTTGACAATTTAACACAGTGTTTTTGATATTACGCTTGAAAGCAAAATAACATCATAAAATACAGCGGCAATCAAAGATCACTCACGCGCTTAGTGCACTTGCAGTTGATGATCAATTACCCAAAATAAAATAATTATATCAAACTTCTTCCACTTGGGAAGGTTTCTAACAATGGTATTTGTTTTACAAGAGAAAACATTGCCGTAACCCGACGGCGGTCGCAACATAATTATGTGTATCCTTCAGTCGAAGAGGAAGAGATGTGGAATTTTTCGGGTCCGTAGACTCTTTGGTTCGAGAACGGCTTCGTGCAAGGGAATAAGCGGGCAACAGGGTCTAGCTGAGGTTCAGCAGATCTCTGTGGTTGGAGACAGTACAGAAAGACCCGGGTATCAAGCCAGGGAGATATAAATGAAGAAAAGACCCACTGGGTTGGTCTCTTCGTCGGATTTTATTGTTTCTTCCCGAGTTCACATGATCGTGTCGAAGAGGACAGACACTGGGACATAATTTCATTGAGCGTAGAACATAGGTGAAGCTTGCTAAATATACAAGTTACTTGAATAAGTAGCCTGCCGGGCCTATCAGTTATACTCGAATCATGAAAAGGGGCCAGTTTCTTATTGCTCAAATGGAATCCTCAGGTTCCGTTACACGTCACACTGTAAGCAACAATCAGTCACAGGTACAAGTAAGACATGACAGACTAAGTACCCACAGTCCAGAGGTACATACAGACAAGAACGCAAGTCATTCTTAGTGCACTAGCTTAACTGAATAGATTCTTGTACTCACACAATTTTCTGCTGTCGGCTGACGAACGCCCGAGGTTCGTCTGCTGGCAGAAATTCTTTAACTGTTGAGTTCGGCCACCTCGGCCGGCTGTAGTTCTTAAAATTCTTACCAAAATGACTTATTATTTTTTATTGGTATTCCCTTCATGATTCGGTCTTTACAACACTGTCGCAGCGAGATCACAGTCAGAAATGTACTGACGCTATAACATCAGTACATATAAATGTAATGATTATATTTCTGTTTACTATCGGGACGTCTTATCAGTTAGTAGCAAGGCATGAAAGATGCGACAAAAGCCATTAATTATAATATTCAGTTACTCAGTGAAGTTACAAATTGTTGGATACGAGATCAACATTAACTGATGTACAAGTACGCAAGAATTTTAGACATACATTAGCAGGATGTGGTTATTCAGGGCTACTGATTACCTTAAATGTGCCGAAGGCACCTGAATTTCATGTGGAAAACTGATAAAACATAAAGCAAACGACTAGTATAAGTCTGAGCAGCTCAGAAATGCTACTAAACTGGGGAAGACTGACTCACAATTGCTGTAGTGAAATCTCTCTACGATAAACAAGAAAACAACTCCCGTTGCTGAATAACTACGCAAATTGTGAGCTGTGCAGAGCATAAAACTGCACAAAGGCTAAATGCAACACTTAACAATAACCGCACCTGGTCAACTTCAAGCTGTAGCTGGACGCCTTTGTGTGTAAACTCAGCTCCTTGCCTCGCAGCTGCGAACACCGAAAGCTAAATGCTAGACACCCAGTGTGTCGAACACTACGTTCAGTATCGAAGACGGGATTAATCCACTCATGGTCATAAATGAAGGATAATGCTGATACATGGTGAAACAGCACTCTGGTGGACGGTTTGCGGGTTTAAATCACCTCAGGGTATGACCATGCGGTGCATTTGACCTTCGGACGTCGCACGGTGGC
Organism: Schistocerca americana; assembly: GCF_021461395.2. Taxonomy (NCBI): domain Eukaryota; kingdom Metazoa; phylum Arthropoda; class Insecta; order Orthoptera; family Acrididae; genus Schistocerca; species Schistocerca americana. The sequence continues at coordinate 242,832,518 of NC_060119.1, read as the reverse complement.
GCTGGCAGCAGTCCACATACGCAGAGGTGTGTTCGTGCATGTCAGAGTACGGTACAGCGAGTAAGAGTGAAGAAGTTTTCAGACGTGCTAATGGTGACTGTGTGTAGAAAATGGCTCAAAGAACACATATTAATGACATTATGTGGGGTAGAACATTAGGGCGACTGGAAGCTAGTCAAACACAGCAGATCGTAGCACGGGCCCTCCGTGTGCCAAAAAGTGTGATCTCAAGATTATGGCAAGGATTCTAGCAGACAGGAAACGTGTCCACGCGCTACAGTACGGGACATCCACAGTATACAACACCACAAGAAGACCGATATCTCACCATCAGTGCCCGCAGGCAGCCTTGCTCGGGACCTTACTGCAGCCACTGGAACAGTTGTCTCCACACACACAGTCAGCAGACGACTGAACAGTAATGGTTTATTCGCCCGGAGACCTGCAAGGTGCGTTCCACTGACCCCTGGTTACTGGAGAGCCCGTAAAGCTTGGTGTCAAGAACACGGTACATGGTCCTTGGAACAGTGGTCCCAGATTATGTTCACGGACGAGTCCAGGTATAGTCTGAACTGTGATTATCGCCGGGTTTTCATCCGGCGTGAACCAGGAACCAGATACCAGCCCCTTAATGTCCTTGAGAGGGACCTGTTCGGAAGTCGTGGTTTGATGGTGTGTGTGGGTGGGGGGGGGATTATGATTGGTGCATGTACACCCTTGCATGTCTTCGACAGAGGAACTGTAACAGGTCAGGTGTATCGGGACGTCATTTTGCACCAGTATGTCTGCCTTTTCAGGGGTGCAGTGGGTGCCACCTTCCCCCTGATGGATGAAAACGCACGGCCCCACCGAGCCGCCATCGTGGAGGATTACCTTGAATCAGAAGATATCGGGTGAATGGAGTGGCCTGCCTGTTCCCCAGACCTAAACCCCATCGAGCACATCTGGGGTGCTCTCAGTCGACGTATCGCTGCACGTCTTCAAACCCCTACGACACTTCAGGAGTTCCGACGGGCACTGGTGCAAGAATGGGAGACTAAGACTACACCCCAGCCGCTGCTCGACCACCTGATCCAGAGTTTGCCAACCCCTTGTGCGGCCTGTGTACGTGTGCATAGTGATCAAAAAAATGGTTCAAATGGCTCTGAGCACTATGGGACTTAACTTCTGAGCTCATCAGTCCCCTAGAACTTAGAACTACTTAAACCTAACTAACCTAAGGACACCACACACATCCATGCCCGAGGCAGGATTCGAACCTGCGACCGTAGCGGTCGCGCAGTTCCAGACTGTAGCGCCTAGAACCGGTCGACCACTCAGGCCGGCCATAGTGATCATATCGCATATTGATGTCGGGGTACATGCGCAGGAAACAGTGGCGTTTTGTAGCACATGTGTTTCGGGACGGTTTTCTCGACTTACCAACAACACAGTGGACTTACAAATCTGTGTCATGTGTGTTCCCTATGTGCCTATGCTATTAGCGCCAGTTTTGTGTAGTGCCACATTGTGTGGTACCACATTTTACAATTATCCTTTATTTATGAGCATGAGTGTATCTGTTCGTACACCTCACGAGTTGGACGTCAAAGTGCCCCTTGCACTTCTTCCCACTCCTGAATGCTATGCCATGAAGGAGAGGACCAGCAAGTTTTGTCACTCTGACAATGGAGAATTTCTCCGTTCCCTTCGAAATATCGGAAAAATAATGCGACATTGTCTTAGCAGACGGTTGTAGCACACCCGTAAACTCACTAGGGTCGGCCACTGTACAAGGGTCCAGCCGTCATTGACTGAGAATTTTACTGGGCGAGGAGGCAGCCGAGTACGGAAAACCGACGGAGGCTCTGACACGCATACTCAAGGGGGATAGTCCGTGGCCCGTTCTAGTTTCGCTCAGGATCTCTGCAGGGCTCTCATGCTATTTGGAAACACACTTCGTATCTACGGCTTAGGGTCGTCGCCACGTGAAGCGAAACCATTCAAGCCTTTCGGCCACGGTAACACGGGTGTCCTCTTCCGTAATCCTTGCTTTGTGTCCGCACTGCCCACAAGCCTGCAGCCAGCTATTTACGCGTCGCATCGACAGCGGAGAAATTCTGCTCTCACCTTCTCCACATACCTCGTGCCTTTTCCTAGGTAAGTTACACATAATACTACAACAATTAATATGCTGTCGCTTTGCGACATGTGACTAGACAGTTACGTTACGCTGTGATACGTTCGAATGTAATTTTAACTAAGTCTTTGATAATTTTTACTGTACTCAAACCAATATAAGTCATTGTACGTAATGTACCTGTAATTCCAAGATCCTTCTTGAGATTGTAAACTATTCTGAGCTACTGAAAGATGCTCTTATTTGAGAAATCATCTGCCCCTTTTTTACTGCAAAGATATCGGCACCGATTCTGCTGCTCTGTAAAATATCTTACGTATTGCTATTAACACTGCGGAATGTGCGAAATAATGAAGCTCAAACTAAAGGAGATGTGCTGAGGGGAGGGAAATAGAGCTCATAGCCCTTCTCAATCAGAAGGAGTGGCACTCAATTTATAATTGTTCACTATTACTTTATAAGAACATTACATTTCACAGTGGTGACCTACTAATACAAATTTACATGCCCATTTGACGAAAAGTGATTGCAATCAAACTGCTTGATAGTCACAACAATAGCAGTTAATAACATGGCCCGTAACCTATTGAGAAATACTTTTAAACATACTCTGGCGCGGAAACAAGAGTTTTTCCTTGTTGGTTTTTGTTAGGTTTCGATTCTGAATAAAACGATCCTATCACAAAATTGTTCACAGTAATCACCCTTTGATGTGCCTTCTTATTTATAGCGAACTTCCTCCCTTCATAGCACTTTTTTGATAATTATTTTACCCAACATTCGTCTGACCAAGTGTCATTATCTTCTTGCGAATTCACTTCATTAACACCTATCACAAATATCCAGTCTCGTTTTCCCACTGTCTTACTGTACTCAAATTTCTGAAAATCCACTTTCCGAGATATTAAATTTCACTATTTGAATAGTTTTTCAATCTTTCGGTCGTGGTTACTCCCCAGCGGAATTTAACCTTCCAAGGAACCAAAATTAGGACTAATTCGAAATTTGTTACCTATGGAGAAGCCATCATGACCCTTTTTTCTCTTTTTCTGTGATTACATACATTGTGTATCTACAGTGCAAAGGGTTACATTGGCTTCCGTATTCTCATAGCGTTTATAATTGCAGAAGTTTCTGCTTTTAGAAGCAGTTTCTTACACGAAGTGCAAGAGAGTGCTTTAAACCTCTATCCGCTCCTCACCCCTTTTGTCATTGTCAGAATGTGGGTGACTCCTGATACGGACGTCACCGACTGCCGAATGGTCTAAGCTCTCGTTGGGACACTTCGATTCGCTGACCCTAGTCCATGGTGGACGACTTAACAGGAGTCATTGTCGAGTGGATCAATTTGCAGTAACAGATATAACAACTATCCATCATAACGAGCGAGAGTTGGATGGCTGTGCTATACGTCGCAAAACAATGTTTGGGTTGTACATTAACGTAATATTGCTGCACAGTAACACACCTGCATTGAGACACAACTTAAAAAATGTTGAAAGTTACTGATGATTTTTAATATAAAAGATAGAATACAAGACAATAAGAAATGGAAAGAGCATTTTGAATGAATGGAGAGGAACTGATGTTTATAGGGAGTGAAAGATGTCCAATACAACTTTAGCCCTGCTCAGTAGGCAAGGCGTTATAATTTCACTGTTTTCACTCGCCCTATATTCCCTTCAAGTGACGGACGTGGTTAAGTATTATCTCCAGTTCCTGCATGGACATGTTGTGTCTTTCCGTCGTTCTCAGAGGTAATCAAGTTATGTATGCCGTGTTCTGTGAATGAAGGAGTATTCAGATTATGTATGCCGTGTTCTGTGAATGAAGGAGTATATGTGGTTAAATATAGGAGAGCATAGTTTCACGGCGATATGTACTAATAAAGGTTTCTTGGGCTTCCAGCCGCGTCAAGTGGTTTAAAATCCACGAGCTTGCGGTCGAGTACTCCTTGGCCATTGTCAAGTGGTGACTGTCTTCTGGTTGCTGCTGCCGTCATTATATAGCCGCGCTGCCTTCCGTGACGTCACTGGTACCCGCTCTTTGACCGTATATGGTAATGTTTGCGTTGTGCGGCTGCCGCGCCCGCTTCAACCTTCCGTTTGCCGGGTACAACGCTGTGCTTAGCTGCAGGCCGCAGCCGTTATTGAGCGTGTTGTCGTGTTTATTTCGAGCGCTTCTTTTGTTATGCTATCCCAAAAACTGTTAGTCCGTGTGATAATAGATGTCTCGTCGAATGCAATACGATGACAGTTTTCTAATGATGCTCTGCTACCGCTGATTTCTCTGGGTACCGCAGACTATAACATCTCCTGTGTTCTACACAGCGCTGTACGCAGAGTCTGTCCGATATAGAACCGTCCGTTGATGTGTGTAGCACAATGCTTGTAGAAAATAAAGTAACGCTAAATCACAGAAACACTCAGGTTAACAGTTCCTAACACGTTTTAACTACACGGTAGAGGCGTGTGGTCAGTGAGACTGAACAGTTCAAATTTGTAGGTGTTCAGCTAGATAGTAAACTGTCATGGAAAGAACATGTTCAGAATCTTGTTCAAAGACTTAATGCAGCCACTTTTACTATTAGAGCAGTATCATAAGTATGTGATATTCGACACGAAAAGTAGTCTACCTTGCTTATTTTCATTCGCTTATGACGTATGGTATTATATTTTGGGGTAACTCTTCCCATTCTGAAAGGGTATTTTTGACTCAGAAACGGGCGGTTCGGGCAATAAGTGAAGTATGTTCGCAAACGTATTGTCGGCCCTGCTCATTAGTCTGGGTGTTCTGACATTGGCCTGTATATATATATATATATATATATATATATATATATATATATATATATATTCTTTAATGTCGTTTATTGCTAACAGCATCAGTTTATTCCCAAGAATTGGCAGCTTTTTTCATTCAGTTGTCACTAGGCAGAGATCCAATCTGCATTTGGATCGCATCTCCCTGACTCTTGTGCAGAGAGACATGCGGTATTCTGCTGCATCCATTTTCAGTAAGCTACCACAAGAACACCAAATCTTAGCAGTAATTCATGGGGTTTCTAATCGATACTGAAGAATTTCCTCATGGGTCACACCTTCTATTCTGCTGCAGAGTTGCTTGAAAAATTGACCTGATTATGTTGGTACATTTTTGACTGCGTTTATATAAACCATTAGCCCGTTGTCTTTTTAGGATTCGTAAACATTTTATTCTATCAATTATTGCTTTCCTGTTTCTATTTCATGTACTGACACGTTCCATGACGGAGGAGATTTGCTCCTCAGTTTTGTCCTACGGAACTACACGGGTTGCCGGCCGGAGTGGCCGAGCGGTTCTAGGCGCTACAGTCTGGAACCGCGCGACCACTATGGTTGCAGGTTCGAATCCTGCCTCGGGCATGGATGTGTGTGGTGTCCTTAGGTTAGTTAGGTTTAAGTAGTTCTACGAGGGCAGTTCAATAAGCAATGCAACACATTTTTTTCTGAAACAGGGGTTGTTTTATTCAGCATTGAAATACACCAGGTTATTCCCCAATCTTTTAGCTACACAACACTATTTTTCAACGTAATCTCCATTCAATGCTACGGCCTTACGCCACCTTGAAATGAGGGCCTGTATGCCTGCACGGTACCATTCCACTGGTCGATGTCGGAGCCAACGTCGTACTGCATCAATAACTTCTTCACGGATTGCGTCCTTCATTGGGCCAAACATATGGAAATCCGACGGTGCGAGATCGGGGCTGTAGGGTGCGTGAGGAAGAACAGTCCACTGCAGTTTTGTGAGCTTCTCTCGGGTGCGAAGACTTGTGTGAGGTCTTGCGTTGTCATGAAGAAGGAGAAGTTCGTTCAGATTTTTGTGCCTACGAACACGCTGAAGTCGTTTCTTCAATTTCTGAAGAGTAGCACAATACACTTCAGAGTTGATCGTTTGACCATGGGGAAGGACATCGAACAGAATAACCCCTTCAGCGTCCCAGAAGGCTGTAACCATGACTTTACCGGCTGAGGGTATGGCTTTAAACTTTTTCTTGGTAGGGGAGTGGGTGTGGCGCCACTCCATTGATTGCCGTTTTGTTTCAGGTTCGAAGTGATGAACCCATGTTTCATCGCCTGTAACAATCTTTGACAAGAAATTGTCACCCTCAGCCACATGACGAGCAAGCAATTCCGCACAGATGGTTCTCCTTTGCTCTTTATGGTGTTCGGTTAGACAACGAGGGACCCAGCGGGAACAAACCTTTGAATATCCCTACTGGTGAACAATTGTGACAGCACTACCAACAGAGATGTCAAGTTGAGCACTGAGTTGTTTGATGGCGATCCGTCGATCATCTCGAACGAGTGTGTTCGCACGCTCCGCCATTGCAGGAGTCATAGCTGCGCACGGCCGGCCCGCACGCGGGAGATCAGACAGTCTTGCTTGACCTTGCGGCGATGATGACACACGCTTTGTCCAACGATTCACCGTGCTTTCGTCCACTGCCAGATCACCGTAGACATTCTGCAAGCGCCTATGAATATCTGAGATGCCCTGGTTTGCCGCCAAAGAAACTCGATCACTACCCGTTGTTTGCAACGCACATCCGTTACAGACGCCATTTTAACAGCTCCGTACAGCGCTGCCACTTGTCGGAAGTCAATGAAACTATACGAGACGAAGCGGGAATGTTTGAAAATATTCCACAAGAAATTTCCGGTTTTTTCAACCAAAATTGGCCGAGAAAAAAAATGTGTTGCATTACTTATTGAACTGCCCTCGTAAGTTCTAGGGGACTGATGACCTCAGCAGTTAAGTCTCATAGTGCTCAGAGCCATTTGAACCTTTTTTTTAACTACACGGGTTAAAATTAAATAAATAAAATATGCAGAAGCTTGTAACCAGGTAGATCGCCGTAACTGTCTCCTCTTGATTCTTATCTATAGGTATACCTAAAATAAAAAGTGTAAGAATATGGCCCAGAAAAAATGGCCCAACTGGAGAAAAACATAAGCTGGACTACCGAAGCAGTGTATGTTACAGTTCAGTGTAAAGCGAGTTTGAATGGAATTTCACTAGCGCAAAATGCATAGGTCTGCAGTATAACCACTTTCAACGTCTGTCTGACCAAAAGCATCTGAACAATGCTAAGTAATTCGGAATAGCTCACAAGATACCACGACAGGTGGAACATCCAATACAAAAGGTAGAAGACAAGTGGTAACAGCAGCATGGGCCGGGGGGAGAGCTCAGTGACTTCGATGCTGAACCAGTCACTGGATATCATGTAAGTAACCAATCCATCAACGAAATTTCGAGCCCTATGAAGGTGTCCAGTCGGACTGCTGATCATGCGGTTATGAAGTGGAAGCGCAAAGGAATAATCACAGCTAAACAAAGATCAGACAGGCGTCATGTGTTGGCGGAAAGGGACTGTCGAAAATTGCGGAAGTTGGTTGTAAACACTCGCATCAGATCTGTGAAATGAATCACTTGAGTCCGAAAGTTCTGCCAGCAATCTAATTAGCAAAATTGTTGAGCATAGTGAGTTAAAAGGAACTGGGTTTAATTGATCTAACGGCTGTTTTTAAGCTATATACACTGAAGAGCGAATGAAACTGTTACACCTGCCCAGTATCGTGTAGGGCCCACGCGAGCACGTAGAAATGCCGCAACACGACGTGGCATGGACTCGACTAACGTCTGAAGTAGTGCTGGAGCGAACTGTCACCATGAATCCTGCTGGGCTGTCCATAAACCCGTAACAGTACGATGGGGGTGGGTATCTCTTCTGAACAGCACGTTGCAAGGCATTCCATGTCTTCTCAATAATGTTAATGTCCGGGGAGCTTGGTGGCCAGTGGAAGTGTTTAAACTCAGAAGAGAGTCCCTGGAGCCACTCTGTAGCAATTATGGACGTGTGGGTTGTCGCATTGTCCTGCTGGAATTGAGCAAGTCCGTCGGAATGCACAATGGATGTGAATGGATGCAGGCGATCAGACAGAATGCTTACGTACTGTCACCCGTCAGAGTGGTACGTAGACGTATCAAGGGTCACATGTCATTCCAACTGCACACGCCTCAGCCTCCACTAGCTTGAACTGTCTCCTGCTGATATGCAGGGTCAATGGATTCATGAGGTTGTTTCTATACCCTTAAACGTCGATCCGCTCGATGCAATTTGGAACGAGACTCGTCCGACCAGGCAACACGTTTCCAGTGATCAGCAGCAAAGTATCGGTGTTGTAGAAGTCCCGAGCGAGGCGTAAATTTTTGTGTCGTGCAGTCATAAAGGGTACACGAGGGGGACATCAGTTCCGAAAGCCCGTATAGAAGATGTTTTGTTGAATGGTTCGCACAATGACACTTGTTGATGGCCCAGAATTGAAATCTGCAGCAATTTGCGGAAGGTTCAAAATGGTTCTGAGCACTATGGGACTTAACATCTGTGGTCATCAGTCCCCTAGAACTTAGAACTACTTAAACCTAACTAACCTAAGGACATCACACACATTCAAGCCCGAGGCAGGATTCGAACCTGCGACCGTAGCAGTCGCGAGGTTCCGGACTGCGCGCCTAGAACCGCTAGACCACCGCGGCCGGCTTTGCGGAAGGGTTGCACTTTTTCACGTCGAACGATTCTCTTCAGTCGTCATTGGTCCCGTGCTTGCAGGATGTTTTTCCAGCCGCAGCGATGTCAGATTCTTGATATTCACGGTAAACTCGAGAAATTAGCGTATGGGAAAGTCCCCACTTCATCGCTGCCTTGGAGACGCTGTGTGTCATCGCTCGTGCAACGACTATAACATCACGTTCAGACTCACTTAAATTTTGATAACCTGCCATTGTAGCATCAGTAACCGATCTAACAACTGCGCCAGACATTTGTTATCTGATATAGGCGTTGACGACCGCAGCGCCGTATTCTGCCCGTTTACATACCTTTATATTTGAATAAGGGTGCCTACACCAGTCTCTTTGGCGTTCCAGCGTAGATAATAATAATAATAAGAATAATTTCACCTGACTTAATTACATGGCGCAAGTCTTTATTTTGGCGCCACTTCGGCGACTTTCGTATCTATAACCCAGTATAGTTATCCGACTGGAGAAATGAGACCTACAGCGTAACGTCGAATCTGAGCCGCGTGTCGTTTCTGGTAGCTGGTGACTCCTCACGTCGTTGAGAGCTGAAGGCTTGGTTAAACCGAACAGTAAGAACTCTGCGGTCCGATCGCGGTCCAATCCCGCGACGTCTGGGTTTCCAGTCACTCCTATTACCGCTAGATCACAAGGTCCAACTTGTATGTGTATAGCTCATCTATAGATTTTGGCGAGTGAGATTGCAAGTATAAAAATTTGTGTCAAATATGTCCGTATATTTTTACATTACTGACTTGAAAGCTTAAATTGCTGACTCGGCCAAGGGATTGGGACTGTAGACCTAAGTACTGAACATAGATTTCAACTTGAGGTCTCTACCAGTTCGTGCTAAAAACAGATGTAACAGGCGGATGGACAGACAGGTTAACAGACGAATGGACAAAAAAAATGACATGTGATACAACTACAAATTAAAACTTTTCGGATTTTTTCCTTTACTAGTACTGTGACACCTGTCTTGTTGACAAATTTCGTGATTCTAGGCCTCCAGGAAGTATCCTAGAGGTTTGGCGTGTGACTTTGAGAGTATCACAATACTGTATGTTACGTGCGTATCTGTACTTTTGACTGCATTGACTCAGAGGCTTAAACTTTTCCCGATGTCAGGGGATCATAAACAGCAGTTTGTGACATAAATTTAAACATGATAACACTACCCGTGGCAGAAGAAACGGGGTCTCAGCAGTTGGACCAACAGACAGACAGACGAACAACGAAGTGATCCCGTAAGGATTCACTTTTACTGCCTGCGGTTCGGAACCCTGAAAATACGTACAGTAGCTAGTTGTTCCGTTCCCTTCTAGGTGGCTTCTTCCTAGAGAATGCGTTCACGTACACTGAACACCATACCCGCGTCAAAAAGGTGCAATGGACTAAGCCTGTCCCTACGTCCGTGCATGGGTAAGCTCATTCGCACAGAGTCGAGACTTTCGGCACAGAAAACACAGCTTTACTGATCACTGACTACCGACTTGCTAAACCCACGTCGCAACGTACCTCCGCCCCACAGGGCTCTCAACTTGCCTGGGGCACCCATCAAGGGCTGCCGGCCGACTCCTCCAAACCACTCCAAGAAATAATTTAACACGTAAACCTTTCGGCCAAAAATACTCCAGAGGGGAGCGTAAACTTCGATAGGCCATTTCCTACATTTTACAGTTTCTTCGCAAAGCGTATTCGTAAACAGCAGTAAGCCTGTGGAAAACTCTAGTCTTTGAGAACAGCAAGATAGGCTCAGACAACCACACTTTCCCTCGGGTTGGGGGAAGACTGGCGCATCTGTTGGATAATGACCGATTTGAGTTCAGGAAGAGGTAAAAGCACCAGAATGTTAATCCTAACGTTGCATTTCATAATGAAAGAAAGTCTAGAGAAAAATCAGGACACGTTCATAGGTTTTGTCCAACTAAAACATCAAAAAGGTAAAATGGTACAAGAAGTTCGAAATTCTGAAAAAAGGGAGTAGGCTTCGGGAAAAGACAGGCAACATACTATACGTACAAGGACCAAGAGCGAACAATAGAACTGGAAGACCACTAACGAACAGCTCGGATTGAAAAGGGTGTAAGACAGAGGCGCAGTCTTTCGCCCATACTGTTCAATCTATACATCGAAGAAGTAACTACGGAAATTAAAGAAAAGTCGGCAGTAAGATTAAAATTCAGGCTGAAAAGATATCAATCATAATATTCGCTAATATTATCGCTATCCT